>NW_026067916.1:1880752-1993313 GCF_014885135.2 Alexandromys fortis | reverse complement strand
TGTTTGGGATAAAGGAAGGTCGGATAGGGGAGCAGGGAAGCACACATCTTAATTAAGGGAGCCATCTTAGGGTTGGCAAGAGATTTGGTGCTCCCAGGTGCCCAGGGCGATGTCCCCAGTTAGTTCCTGGGGCAGCTGAGGACAGAGAACCTGCTATAACATTTTAAACTTTGGTTATGTTTCCGAGCACTTTCATTATGTGCATTTCATTATGCCTACAGCACTGAGTTTTTGTTAGACCATGGACCACACTTTAGAAATAAAGATGAAGAGGGAGAGTTTTTGTCCAGGTCTACTTATGGTAGGTTTAAAGCATCACATTCCAGAATTATTGCATTTGCCAGTGAGTAATATACTCTCTGCTTTTTCATACATCTTGGAAGAAATCTAATGAAAACGTACCAATTGGGATCTTGCAGGAGACTTCCAGGAAGATTCCTGGTTGCGGAACTGACTTTTGACTTAGGATGAGTGTCTGTGCATTTCTCTGTCGTTAAAGCACAGGCTACACAGAAGATACTGAGCAAAGGTTCAGTGCTGGGGTCCTGCTGAGGGCCAAAGCTGTGATGAATTGTGTATCATGATGTCACATTTGCACAGTACCTATGCTTTGTACTCTCTGCCTATGCTGTGACCTCTCCTGTTCACGTGAAATGAAATATATATTAAGAAAGAAAGCTTCATGTTGCATGAGTGGTATTTTTTTTGTGATACAGATAAAAAATTAAGGAGATTTCCTAGTTTCTTTAAAGCTAAAAATTGAGACCATTTATAAGAAGTCAGATATTGCCGTATTTTTTTTTCTAAAAGAAAAATGTGTCCTTTTCACATTTGAAATGGAAGTCATTCAAAAGGCAGAAGGATGGAAGACGGGCATTGCTTGCTTGAGCTCTGGCCTGGGATGGTGAACCTGCCATTTAATGTTGCTTTCAACTAACAATTCACTATGAGCACCTGTCTGGCATGTAACTGAGCTAAAAAAAAAATAAATGTAAAATGAAGCCATAATAGTGGCCAGTAATGTTTATTAAATGGTGAAGGACTTAAAAGTAATATATTCGAAAGGTCAAGTCATAAAGTTTCTAAATTTGACAGTTCCCTTAAGAGGATAATGCAGTCTTCAGACAGCTGCCAACGGTCGAAGAATTTTTATCACTGACTAATCTTACCCTATGATTTAGGAGATGCCGAGGATTACATGCGGCTTAAGTCAGGCTGGCTTCCATTACTTTATCTTCTGTATCCTCTTTTAAGTATTTTGCTGCCATCACGAGTTACATAAATATTCCCAGGGTATAATCAGTCAGGCAGCCCGTTGTGTCCTTTTGGCTGACTGTCAGAGCATTCAGAGTAGAAGGAAGCATTTATGGGGAAGGGTAAGGTTATGCATTGCTTGAAATATAAAAAAAGGGTTTGTGATAAAATACATTTCATTATTCTGATAAATACCATTTCTCAAATTGCAGATGGAGGGCTTTATCGTATCTGGCATCTGTAGGTTTTTGGAAACATAGCTCTGGCTAGCCTTTCAGGAACAACAAATGGAAAACTATAGCCATCTTTTCTCTCCATTCCAATTCTAATGTGTGAATTCTTTTATATTGTATTAGTATTCCAAAACTTAGTCTCTCTCTCTCCCTTTGAAAATAAGCCATTATTGTAACCGTTCTTTTACACATGGCTTTTCTCTGTTTCACATACATGTGCATGCTGTGTATGTACCCATTCCCATCTAGTCTCCTCTCCATTTTTCTTTAAAATAAAAAAAAACCTATAGTAATCTCCACTGATGTTTGTTTTCATGAATATAATAAAATGAAATCTGAGCTAATATGGATCTGATTGATATAGCATGAGCTTACTGAATCCACTTTAAAATTCAAATAACTTCAAAGGTAGACTTTTAAGAATCTACACAGTTATTCTGAAAAATGTAAAAGGAAAATAGCAGGAGCTGTTTATGAAGTCAGAGTTAAAATGCCTCTTTGGGATAAGGGTCAATAATATAAGTAAAACTGGACATTACATGAAACTTGAGAGAGTTTGGGAAGGAATTCTACACACACACACACACACACACACACACACACACACACACACCAAAAACAAAAACAAAGTTTAATGCAGCTTCTTGCTCTGTTTGTTGGTGGTATGCTGCAACTCCTTTAAGAGAGGCTTCCTGATTCAGTGGTAGCAGCAAAAACTACTCAACTCCTTTAAAAAGCTTCCTGGCTCACCAGCACAAAAGGCTCTGACTCTTCAGGAGGTCAGGCTATGGAAAATTTAAACGGGCTCTGTGAGTAGAGTGCTACAACTTGCTTAATGGCAGCATAGACCTACTATGTGCCCATAAATGGGGCAATGTTCATGGCTCTCAGAGGCAGTGACCATGCCTCCACCATGTTGGACTAGGCAGAGCCAAAAGACAAAGTAGCCTTAGTCCTAGTAAGGCTGCTTAGCATTTTAAGAAGCACTCCTGGACAGGATTTCAGATACACAATAGGACAGATTCAGACATAAAAGACCTCTAAATGAGACACCCTGTGTTTAAAAAATGTATATAGGCTTGGGAGAGAGAAGAAAAAAGAGTAAAGAGAAAGTAAATGTAATATAAAAGAGTACAAACTGTCATAGATTAAAAGAGTAAAGATAATAAAATACGTATTAAACTTGTAGAAAAAGTAATAGAGTAAGAAAAATAAGTAATATAAAGATGGAATATATACAGAGAGTCTGGATAATGCATATTATTGTGTTTTCTTTATATTTTTTTTTTTGACTGTGAAGGAGTTAAGTACAGAGCAACGTTTCATTGTATGGGCTGCTAAGCCAAACCAGAACAGATATTTTAAAGGTATCGTGACTTCAGAATTTGAGTCTTAGGATTTATTGCTTTGGAAAAGAGGCCCTTTTCTGTTTCCATAGAGGATGAGAACCTGTGGAATCCTTGCATAGTAATGTGCTTTGATGGACCAAGAGCCCCTGAAAAGTCACCATAAACAGCCCCCAAAATTTCTTCACCCAACAAAAGGCAGGAAGCAGTTTGGAGAGAACTACACCAAAATTCCCAAATATTGTTCACAAATGTTTGTTTACATTTAAAGTGGGATATGCTATAGACATTTGCATTGGTATGTATCTTGGTTTGTTGATATAAATTTAAGGTAAATTTGGTTATATGTATATTTCTGCTCTTGATTAAGGTATTGTGTTTATGCAGCTCATTTAAAAATGTAATGTATAATTAAGAAATACAGGTTAATAGTCATCTATGATATATTATAGTAGTCATATTAGTTAGGTTTTCTAGATATCTAGAAATATATTTCAGTTAGATAGGTTATTCATCAAATCTTTCAGAGACCTTCAGAATATGGCATTTAAAATATTTTAATAACATAGGAATCTTCATGACATGAGGCACATTTGCTCCTGGCAACACCAATCTACTTCAAGAGGATGATGGTCATTGAACAGGCTTCTTATGGAGTCTGTTCACCATTTGGGCAAGAAACTACTTTTCCTGAATTGCCTTTCTGGACTTGCAGGACCCACAGAGAAATGACTGCTGTAGTTGTCTAAAGAAGGTGAGACAGTCCTTTAGGGTTTTTGCTTCATGAAAGAGTCTGCCAGACCTTCTGCAGGACACAGAAGTGTCTGGCAATATAGGTGGTACTGTCTTTCAAATTTCATGCTTCATGGAAAAGTCAGCAGGGTACTATGGGCCTGTGGACTGAAGGTTGGATGCATCAATGTTACAGAAAAACTTCGGGTTATTGTCTAGGCAGTGAGATGTCTCTGTTAATTCTAGAGTTTTGGAAGTTGCTTACAATGTACTTCCTGTTTACTTAGGTAATATTATATTCTTTTGGATTCTTTGATGGAGTTGAATAATAGTTACAATTATAGTTTTCCTTAGTTATGATAAAAGATAAAGTAGATATAAATATTATAACTATAGTTTTTTCTTGATACCTGTTTTGTTATATGTAATTTTACTATGTGAAAGTTAAAACCTTCCTTTTTTAAACAGAAAAGGGAAAATAGTGTGGGAAGTCCTTCTGTTTATTTGTTGTTTTTATTGGTTAATGAATAAAGAAGCTTCCTTGGCTTGTGATAGGGCAGAGTAGAGCTAGGTGGGAAACACTAAACTGAATGCTGGGAAAAAGAAGGCAGAGTGAAGAGAAGC
This sequence comes from Alexandromys fortis, assembly GCF_014885135.2. Lineage (NCBI taxonomy): Eukaryota > Metazoa > Chordata > Mammalia > Rodentia > Cricetidae > Alexandromys > Alexandromys fortis. Next base: position 1,989,124 of record NW_026067916.1, on the reverse strand, counting down.
CACATAGCTGCCACCAGGGACAGATATACCAGAACCGGCCAGTAAGTCACAGCCATGTGACGATACATCGATTAAAAGAAATGTATTAAATTAAGGTATAAGAGTAAGCCAGAAATATGCTTCAGCTATTGGTCAAACAGTATTGCAATTAATATATTTTCTGAGTGATTATTTTGGATCAGAGCATCTGGGAACAAACAAGCAGCCTCCACCAATAATTAGTATATAGTTTGTAGTATGTTTTGCAATAGTAAGTTATGCTGGATACTATGTTTTATAAGTTGGGGACTCAGAGTTATAAAGCACTTGCTGCACAAACACAAAAGCCTGCATTCAGATCCCAGAACTCATGCCACCCATGAAGCTGCAACCCTGGTGCCATGGGAGCTGGAGACAGGAAACTTGCAGGGCGTGGTTGACTGACAGCTTAACTCCATGTTTAGGGCTGGACAGATTTGCCTCTGGTTCCAGAGAGCCTTCATTATTGTCATCTGTCCAGTCTCTCAGCACCGATTGCTGGGGGTGCAGGGTGAGCACCTTATAAAGATTCACCCAAAGGGTTGTCAGGTGATGTGAAGTAGCATGAACCTACATGCATCCCAGGAGTGGAAAGAACAAACTTCCTATGAGAGCCTGAGGAGTTTGTGCCGCCCATGGGAAAAGGAGCGAATCTAGGTACTTACATAAATTTTGTTCGGTCCCTCTTCATAGAGGAAAATGTTTTAGACAGCACCATACATTTACTACTATGTACAAGGATGCACAAAACATGGGCTAATACTGATACCATGTGTTTGTCCTCTTGGCATAGGAAGTGGTGCTGCATACTGTAGGTTCAGAGTATCTATCTATGTTCAGAGATATGATGTAAGAAATGTCAATGAGAAGGCACTACTTTCCCATCTATTTTTTTGTATATATGTTTATAATAAGGAAATGTTGCCTTATTCAAACTTATGGAAAGTTTCTAAACCGTTTCCAGGGCTTTCCACTATTTCCTTCAACTTTATTTTCATTGACTGAGTCTTCATGTATCAGTGATTTTCTAATTCCAATTTTGATAGAAAGAATAACTACTAATTTGGCTTTACTCTGGGGAAACGGAAAGACTTTAATGTAAGCACCTGTATGTATTTTTGAAGCTGACGAGTTTATTAGCAATCCTCTAGAAAGATATTAAACTGTAGCCAAAAGCAGGTGTCACTTGCATTCTTTCCTGTCTTCTTAGCAGTAGTACAAAGAAGCATAAATGCTTGAGTTTATGAGAGGCAGGAAAATCTAATGTGATGAGAGGAAAGGAAGGGGCGTAGTGACCTGCAGTAGGGAGGCTCCTGCATGGTCAAGGTGAAATGCCTGCCCTTCAGCCCCAAGCACTCTGTGGCAGATGTCGAGGTGGCTCGCCTTTCATATTTCTAGCACTGAATGAAACAATACAGGCCAGTCTTGCTTTCTGGTCTTAAATGTTGACCAGGGAGGCACACTGTATATTATATTGAGAAAAAAAGACACTGTGCCAAAGTGAGCAATGTTCTTGATAAAACCCATGAACTTCATTGAGGCTTTTTTCCTTATCACCTGTGCAACCTATAGGTCTTGAAAAGCAATTCTGTCACATCAATTTATAGAGGCCAAGTGATGCCGTATAGGTAGACTGCTCCCTTGGATGGCCCATTTTAACTTAGTGATAAATTTTAAAGCTCCTAGAGGAGAGAATAGATGGCGCATGTTTGGAGAATCCTACCATAAATATTGTTTTCCATTCAAGTTCTTGATAGATCACAGGTTGCCGTGAATTTGGGGTTTTGCTTACCAAATATTCTTAAGTGATGTTCTTTCTTTTGAAGCATTGCTAATCATGCACGTGGTTGCTTGCTCTAACACACAGTCACCCTGAGTATAAGAGACATCATTCTTGCCATGTGGTTGAGATGACATTGTGGTAGACAATGCTTTCCTTTAGGCATGTCCTGGAACTGTACTGACAAATTAATGATTAGTGGAAGTCTTAAGTTTCATGTTATAAACTATGTATGTAGATGTTTAATATTAATTTATTTTAACAAGTATGACTTAACATCTCCTGTAGCTGTTTTCAAAACTATTCTCAACAGAACTTCCTTCTGAGTTCCCATTTTTCTTCTCATACTTAAGCCTGTCTTAATTTTCTAAAAAAAAAAAACATTGTCTCTGATACTGCTTCATATAAAAAAATTAAAACGTTTTTATGTTGAAATAAGGTACAGTTTTATACCTCATACATTGAAATTCACAGTTTCAGTGGATGGCTTTGGTAAATACTTTCATCTATACAGTCACCTTCACCATAGTCGAAGCAGAGGCTAGCCCTATCACCTCTAATGCTCTATATCCCCCCACACTGTCCATTTCCCCATGCCCTACTTCCCCCCATGCTGTTTGCCCCCCCCATGCAGTCCATCCCCCCCACTGTCCATCCCACCACTCTGTCCATCTCCCCACTCTGTCTATCCCCCCACATTGTTCATCCCCCACGCTGTACACCCCCCCCCACTGTCCATCCCCCTTCTCACCCATAGCCCTAATGACCACTGATCTGTTTACCGTCTCTATCATTCTGCCCTTTGCAGAATGTTCTGTGATTGTACAGGGTGTGATTGTGTTGAGTGGTTTCCTTCACCTAGGTTAGTGAACTGGTGACTCATGGCTTCTGCTGCATGTATCAAAACTTCGTTCCCTTTCATTGCTAATCATCATCCTATAATTTGTTTACCTGTTCCACATGTGAGGGAAAATCGAATTTCTTTTTATTTTGCTATTAAGAATGGACCCAAATAGAAAGTATTTGTGCACAAATTTGCATATAGTTATGTTTTATTTCACAATTTGATGTGCCTTTTAGAATTAATGACATCTTCAAGTAGTAATACAGGTATAATACGGGTGTAACGAGTTTCCAAGAGTGTGCTGCCAGCCTCCGCCTCCCATCTTCTTTGCTGGTCATGACATCTGTTATACCGTTTTTATGATAAGATCCCATTAGACATTATTGTCATGTTTGCTTTGGTTAACTGGTGATGTTTTATATCATTTATTTGAAACTAGAGTTTTCTATTAATTTCACTTGTCATTTTTACTTTTCAATTCTTTGTGTTTATCAAAGTTTCTATTATTTTACTTGGGGGAAATGTACTTCATCTGCCATGTGTAAATCTCTCTGCTAGTAGTAAATTCTGGTTTTATTTATTTGGAATATATTTTTCTTTATTTTATAGCTTCTACAACAAGATATTGTAGGGCATTCCAGTTTATACAATTCCATTCACAGTTTTTTTTTTCAAAACTATAAAATTTCACTCTGTTATGTAGGAAATATTTTTACACAAGCAATCATTAGTTTGTCAAAGTAGTTGACTTCTAACATGTGTAGCATAGGACTCCAAGAAATTGAGTGATTATTGGCTCTAGGGCCAAGGAAGCAGGGCCAAATTGAAAACCAAGTTTAAGGCTGTCCTCTTCTGCAATTCAGACCCCGTGGGAAGTGTGAGGCTAGGAGTTTCTGGGTATAGAAGTCCTTGATGACATACAGGGATGAAACTGATGTGCAGCAAGCTCACACATGCCAAAGGAACTGTAGGAGAGTAAGTAACTTTGGACCTGCAGCCTGCCACGGCGCAACAGGGAGATGAGCGCAAAGAACAAGGAGAGGAAGCTCCTACCTCTCACCTCTGTGCTCACCATTGATAAAGCCCAGAACTGTGCAGTTAACAGCAGAGAAATGTTTGTCCATGCCAGGATTATTTCAAATGTAAGACAAACAGATGTGGATTTGGAGGTAGAAGGCAGTAGAGTGATAACTGGTGCACATGCCGAGATGGAATACATGCAGAATGCATGCCCAGGTACTGGGTGAGACATTCTGTGAAGTTTATATTCATTTTTTATTATTGCTTGAATCAATGAGAACAGAATAGATTGACCTCCTGTGACAACTTCAGGGGAGAGTCTTTCCTTGCTCCTTTAGGAGTCCATTGGCCCCGGGCCTCACATTAATCTCAGGATCTGTCTTCTTATGGATGATAAGCATCTTCCTGTATCCTTGTTTCCTTACAGGCCACCAGGTTTTATATTCAGGGCCCATCTGAAATACAGTTCAAACTGACTTTGTCTGTAAAACCTTCCATGCCATGTAAATCATCTTCCAAAGCTTTGGGTTAAAAGAGGTTTTTAAAAAGATACTGTTCAACCCAAAATGGCCATTATGAAGGTCCAAGTAAAGTAGTCCATGCTAATGATAAACAATTGGAAAATTATAACCATAGTTGAGGAAAAGTCAACAACAAATATGTGAACCCTGCAAATGAGAATTTATTAAGCTTTGCTGGGAGAAGTTAAGAAAGGCACAAGTAAGTGGAAAGATTTATCATGCTGTTACACTGGGAAATTAAAATTTTATATCAGCTTGACTCTACTTCTATATGTTCAATTTCATCACAATAAAATTTCCTAACAGTTGGGGTTTGAAGTGATGTCTCACTGGTTAAAGAATAGTCTACTTTCCAGAAGGCTCAGGTTCTATTCCCAGGCTCCACATGACTGATTACAACCATCTATTCCTCAACTCCCAGGGGTCTAGGGTCCTCTTCTGACATCAGGCATGCATGCAATGCATGTGTGCACACGCACACACACACACACACACACACACACACATATATATATGCAAGCAAAATATCCATACACATAAAGATAAGTCTTTTAAAAAGTTTTGAGAATCAATATTTTTTTATTTGTAGAAATCAATCAGTTTACATTGAAATACCAGAAATATAGTATAACAATAGCATTTTTTTAGGATTGAAAAACATTGGTGACATCATTTATGTATGAAACAAATTTACTATATTTAAGGTTATGGCAATTGAAGAGGCTTCTTATTATCAATGGAACAGAATAATGACAGAGATAGTGCAAAGTATGTGGGCAATTGATCTATTAAAAAGGGTAATTGAATGGGAAAGGTATGTTTTAATAAATGTCTTAGACACATTAGAATAGCCACATAGGAAGAAAAACAAACTTTAATTTTTATCCATGTAATTAATAAACAAATAATTACAAATGGATTAGAGACAAATGTAAAAGCTTACAGCTGTAAACTATAGGAGAAACAGGAGGCACTCTGTAACCTTAGGATAAAGTCCTTTGCTACTGTGTATTCAACAACACAGAACCCACAAAGAAATATTGATAATTTGTAATTCTTAAGCAACTCTGCCCTTTGACAGCAAAGAAAGGGCCTCAATGCTTCTCTCAGCTTGACTCTTCTCAGGACCTTGTTCCTCCCAGCTCCTGACCTTTCTTCCTATCCCTGACTGAAGTATGAAAATCTGGAAGTGGTGGCTTCCACTTTCATTTCTGTAGAGCATTTGCTTTAGATTGCATTTCCTGTCAAAATCCTTTAAAAACTAAACCAACTTTTGAGAATTTTATAGTTTGCATCATTTCTACCCTTCCTCTTTTCCCTTCCAAATTCTCTATCTACATTTCAGATGAAAACCATTTATAAAACATCCTTTCCAGTTTTGTAATAGAAGGCAGTCTTAAGGACCTGGGACTCATCTCTTCCAGATATTGTCATTAAGGTGGGTAGCCACGCTTCTGCCATTCTCTTCATCAGAGTCAGGGTGGGGGACTTTGAAAAACTCCCTCTTGTCCCAAATGTATGAGAACATTTGCTTTTCACTAGGATAAGACCAATTAGCAAACACAGTTGGCTTCTGGTTTTCTTCTTGGCCCTGAAAGATCTTGGTTTCAGCAAGATTGTGTTTGATTTTCTGTCATATACAAGACTGTTGAAGAAAGTCATCTTTACTGTCTCAAATGTCCAGCCTCACATGTGCATTGACTCTATAAGTTGTTGAGAAGATTAAAAGGAAAATCTCTTAGCCCATATAGGAAAATAAAGCAAAACAATGAAATAAAAGAAAAGTAACATATAGGGAGACAGTGTTACCTATACAAATATTTTACCAGACTTCTATCAAGAAAGATATTTTACTGTCCATGTTTAGAAGATAACACCACAAGACACATTGTCAAAAAAAGCCAATATATATGTGTGTGTGTGTGTGTGTGTGTGTGTGTTGACCAACTTATCAGGGAAAAATGTAAAATAGTAGCGATAACTAATTCTTACAAAATGGTAAGCAACAAAAACATAAATCCCTAAAGATAACCACAAGTTCTGGCTAAGAGAGGAAGCTAGTGGATATTGTATACATTGCTAGAGGGAATACAATGTTGCAGACACTTTGGAGAACCATGTAAGCAGTTTCTTAGAAAGTTATGCAAATTTCATCAGTTAATTTAGAAGTTCTACTTATAAAGTGGTCGGAGAATAAATGCTTATGTAATGAGTTATCTAAAAATTCACAGAGAAATTAGTTCATAATCCCCTGAACTACAAACAGCCCAAATGTCCCTTACCAGGTGATTTGATAAACTGTAATATCTATGCATAGAAAACTGCCCAACATCGAGAAGACATGAATTATTGATAATAGATAACATAAATGAGTCTCAATGACATTAAGCTCAATGAAGTGTCAGCACAAAACACCTAAGTATGTAATGATTCCATTTACATGCTGCTCTGGAAGAGATAAAATTAATGTATATAGATAACAGTCAGATCAGTTCTTGCTTGGGGTGAGGTTGAGGGTGGAGGAACGACAGGAAAAAAGCATTAGGGAATCATTAGGGGTAATGAAAAGCTTCATTGCTCGATGGTTGCACTAGTTACACTGATCTATGTAATTCTTGCAAACCCCATTACTCTACACTCTTCAGATAAGAGCGTTTTATTTTCTGGAAAACACATTACTATGAAGTTGATGAAAAACAAAGCATGAATGTGAAAACTTCAGCATGATGTAAAGCCTGAATTTCAGACTGAATGATGTTTTGTCAGTGAATTAAAGAATTAAAAATTGTTTTTAAAAATTAATTTTTTAAAACTATCTTTTCTCATTTTGCACCCAGTTCCCACCCTCTCTCATCCTCATGCTCAACCTTCCTTCCCCCCATCCCACCACTCCATCCACTCTTCAGTGAGGGTAAGGCTTCCCATGGGGAGTCAACAAAGTCTTGCACATTGCTTTGAGGCAGGACTAAAGCCCTACTTACTACATCTAGGCTGTGCAAGGTATCCCTCCAAAGAGAATGGGGTCCAGAAAGCCACTTCCAGTGGCCCCACGGTCTGCCCCAGTCATACAACTGTCACCCACATTCAGAGACCAAGTTTTGGTCCTATGCTGGTCCCCTCACTGTCAGGCCAGTGTTGGTGGGCTCCTACTGATGAAGGAGCTGTGGTTTGCATTCCTGCCGCCCTGCTCCCTGCCTCCTGGCTAGCTTATACCCTGAAATAACAACACACTGATGTGGGAGTGTCATATATCAATCTGTTGATTTCATTGGTTAATTAAATAAAGAAACTGCTTGCCCTGATAGGTTAAAACATAGGTGGGAGGAGTAAACAGGAGGAAGAGGAAGTGAGGTAAGACTCTTCAGAGAGACGTGAGATAGCTCTGCTCTCAGAGACACACGCGATGAAGCTCCTACTCAGGATGGACGTAGGCTAGAATCTTCCCGGTAAGCGCACCTTGGGGTGCTTACACACATTATTAGAAATGGGCTAGTCCAGGTGCGAGAGTTAGCCGAGAAGAGGCTAGATATAACGGGCAAGCAGTGTTTTAAAAAAATACAATTTGTGTGTTGTTATTTCGGGCATGAGCTAGCAGGCGGCCGGGGTGCTGGGGATGCAGCCCCGCCGCCGCTCCTATTTCAACAACACAAAACTGTATTCATTTAAACACTGCCTGGCCCATTTCTATTAATGTGTGTAGCACCAAGGTGCGCTTACCGGGAAGATTCTAGCCTACATCCATCCTGGGTGGGAGCTTCATTGCATCTGCCCTGGAGAGCAGAGGAAAATGGCGTCTGACCTCACTTCCTTCTACCCAGCATCCTGTTCTGTTTACTCAACCCACCTAGAGGCTAGCCTATCAAATGGGTCAAGGCAGTTTCCTTATTAGCCAATGATATTCCTCCATCATCCTACTAGCTCAGATCAGGTGTTTTAGTGGGTATCTTTATCATGGTCTTGACCTTTTTGCTTGTATTCTCACTCCTACCACTCTTTGAATGGACTTTGGGAGCTCAGCCCAGTGCTCCGCTTCTACTTCATTCAGTTGTTAGATAAAGGTTCTATAAAGACATTTAAGATAATCATCAATCTGACTAAAAGGCAAGGTCAGTTCAGACACCCTCTCCACTATTGCTTAGAGTCTTAGCTGGGGTCATTCTTTTTTTTTTTTTTTTTAAGATTTATTTATTTATTATGTATACAACATTCTGCTTCGATGTATGCCCGCATGCCAGAAGAGGGCACCAGATCTCAGTACAGATGGTTGTGAGCCACCATGTGGTTGCTGGGAATTGAACTCAGGACCTCTGGAAGAGCAGCCAGTGCTCTTAACCTCTGAGCCATCTCTCCAGCCCCCCTGGGGTCATCCTTAAAAGGATACTAGCTGTAAAGCAAAGGATAATGACCCTGTAGTCCACAATACCAGAGAAATTAGGTAATAAGGAGAACCCTAAGAGAGACACAGGGATCTCCCTGGGAAAGGAAATAGACAAGATCTCCTGAGAAAATTGTAAGTAAGGGTGTTGGGGGGAGAAGGGATGGTGGACAGGAAAGAAGGGAGAAGGGAAGGAGGGAGGAGAACTTAAGGGAACAGGATGATCGAGATGGGGAAAGGACAGAGATGGAGAGCAAGGAAAGAGATATCTTAGCTGAGAGAATCATTACAGGGTTAGCAAGAAACCCGATACTAGAGAAATTCCTAGTTTTGAATTCTTTATTAAGTTGGAAGCTGGAAGTGGATGGGAACTCCAGTTATGGTGGTATCTGTTTCATTTGATATCAATAGTGGACACATTAATAGGTCATGTGACTAAAATTCACATGGATCTACAAAGGACCCAGACATAGTCAAAGTGACCTTAAGGAAAGTGGAGATATCATACATTCTAGTTTCAGTATGTAATATGTTGTTATGACAAAATTAAATTAAATTTTATTTAAATTAAAATAATAAAATTAAATTAAATTTAAATAATTTAAATAGACCTATAACCTCTGAGGAAATAGAAGAAATCATTAAAAGTCTCCCAACCAAAGGCAGCCCAGAGCTAGATGGTTTTAGAGCAGAATTCTACTAGACTTTCAACATACGAATACTCCACAAATTATTCCACAAAATAGAAACATAAGGAACAGGGCCAAATTCTTTTTCTGAGGCCACAGTCACCCTGATACAGAAAACCCACAAAGACTCAACAAAGAAAGAGAATTAAAGACCCATTTCCCTCATGAACATTCATCCAAAAATCAAATCTAAGAACACACCACAATCAAGTCGGCTTCATTCCAGAGATGCAGGAATGGTTAATCATATCTAAATCAGTCAATATAATCTACCATGTACATAAACTGACAGAAAAATCATTATGTGACTATCTCATTAGATGCTGTAAAAGCCTTTGACAAAATCTAACACCACTTCATGATAAAAGTAGTGGAGAGATTAGGGTTATGAGGGACATGCCTAAACTTACTAGAGGCAATGTACAGCAAGTGACAACCAACATCAAATTAAATGGAGAGCAACTCAAAACAATTCCACTAAAATCAGGTAGAAGACATATCGATTTAATATAGTACTTGAAGTTCTAGCTGGAACAATAAGACAACTAAAAGAGATTAAGGGGACACAAATTGGAAAGAAGAAATCAAAGTAACATTATTTGGAAATGATATGAAAGTGTATACATGAATGACCCCATAAATTCTACCAGGGAACTCCTTCAGCTGATAATCACCTTTGGTGAAGGGTCTTGTAGCAAGGGGGCTTGTTTGTCCCAGCTGCCCAGAACCAAAAAAAAAAAAAAAAAAAAAAAACCACATAGAAACTGTATTATTTAAATCACTGCTTGGCCCATTAGCTCTAGCTTCTTATTGTCTAACTCTTACATCTTAATTTAACATTTCTCTTAATCTATTAATTAAATTGCATGCTAGGAGAAAGGAGGTGGAGTCAGAGAGAAGCCATATAGCCCTGCCGGAGACAGATGCCAGAATTTTAGCCAGTAAGAACACAGCCATGTGGCGATATACAGATTAATAGAAATGGGTTAAATTAAGATGTAAGAGTTAGCCAATAAGAAGCTAGAGCTAATGGGCCAAGTAGTGATTTAAATAATACAGTTTGTGTTTGATTATTTTGGGGCTGAGAAGCTGGGGACAAACAAACAGCCTCCTCTCCAACAGTGTCTGGATACAGGATTAACTAAAAAAAAAACAAAAATCATATCCCTCTTGTATGCAAATGAGAAAGAAATCAGGGAAACAACACCCTTCATAATAGCCACAAATAATACAACATACCTTGGGATAACTCTAACCAAGCAAGTGAAAGACCTGTATGATAAAACTTCAAGTCTTTGAAGAAAGAAATTGGAGAAGATATCAGAAGATGGAAATATGTCCCATACTCATGAGTAGGTCAGGTTAACATGGTAAAAATGGCCATCTTACTATTGAATCTACAGATTCAATGCAATCCCCATTAAAATCCCAACACAATTCTTTACAGACCTTGAAAGAACAATTCTCAACTTCATATGGGAAAACAAAAAACACAGGATAACTAAAACAGTTCTGTGCAATAAAGGAACTGCTAGAGGTATCACCATCCCTGATTTCAAGCCCTACTATAGAGTTACAGTATTTAAAAACTGCATGGTATGACATAAAAACAGACAGGTGGATCAATGCAATTAAACCCAAGACCCAGACATAATTCCACTTACCTATGACACCTGTTATTTTGCAAAAAAAGCCAAAATTATACAATGGGGAAAAAAAAAACATCTTCACCAAACAATGCTGGCATAACTGGATGCAGGCATGTAGAATAACGCAAATAGACCCATACTGAGAAGCTTCTGTAAGGCAAAGGACAGCATCAATAGGACAAAACAGTAGCCTACAGCATGGCAAAAGCTCTCCACCAACCCTACTCCTGACAGAAGGTTGATTTCTTTAGTTTTATTTTTACTTAAAAATTTCCACCTCCTCCCTTCCTCCCATTTCCCTACCCTTTCCCCTCCCCTCTCCCTCTCCAGTCCAAAGAGCAGTCCGGGTTCCCTGCCCTGAGGGAAGTCCAAGGACCACCCACCTCCATCCAGGTCTAGTAAGGTGAGCATCCAAACTGCCTAGGCTCCCACAAAGCCAGTTCGTGCAGATCAAAAACCCATTGCCACTGTTCTTGACTTCTCAGTAGTCCTCATTGTCCGCTAGTAACCCAATTTTCTGATCTATGTTAGCCATGTGGCTCAGTACCTTTTTTCAGTGGGGCAGATCACATCCTGCTGCTTTTGTGGTCTGGGCAGGAATGGGAAGAATCAACTTCCTCCTTCCCAGAATTCTCCTGTTCTCATTACATCATTTCTACTTCCTGTCTGGCTTTTCCGCCTATATTTCCTGCCTGGCCAATCAGCATTTATTTATATTATGATTGACAGAATACAGACAATTCTCTCGCACCACTACACTACATGTTACTTCCCAGAATGGCTCTTTCTCCACATCCCCTTGTCATTGAGTACAAATCTGTGTTCCCCAGAAGCTCTGAAAATCCTTTCCCTTATTTCTTGTCTCAGGGACCTGTTTGCCTCTGGTCAAGGACTGTGGATAATTAGCTCACAATATACAAGGAAAAGAATTTACCTTACAGATTTACAACCTCGGTATGGACTGGAAATAATCCTGGATTCTAATAATACTATCTATATAGTAACCACCCACATGAAATTGTAAGAAAGTTGAAGTAAACCAAAGGCAAAATAAATTGCTTCAATCTAGGCTGAGTTATTTCCCCATTAGTTTTAAACCCCAAATCATGTTTATAAGTTTTTTGATATAATCTAAACTGGCCAATCTATTTTGGGGAGCAGTCGGTGTTTAACTTGCCTGCCTAAGAATTCTTTACAGTTCGCCTTTTGATCAAATTAGTGCAAATTAGTGCTTAGTGTGGAAGAGCTGCCTTGGAGAGAAAGCCTGTAATATGTGCTTGCTCCATTTTTTTTAGCTGTATTTTCTTTCTACCACAGCTCTGTTCCAGAGACCGAAGTAAAGGCTAATTCCCTTGTGGGGGAAGTTCATTCACAATGCTGGCAGCAATCTGCAGAGTTTCATGAGTCGGGCTCTGAACACCTCGAAAGTGCACAGACAACGATCTCCTGAAGCTTTATTGTGCCAGCATCAAGGTCAGCCAGTGAGCCTCAGCTCGCATTTGTACCGCTAAAACTTGGGCAGGAAAGAGAAGCTACTTTTTTTGGGCAATGTTCCAATAGAGGCAAATGTTTTGCCCTCTAGTATAAAAATATAGGTGTGGCACGCTACTTGTTGCCTACAAAGATTCTTGTGTCTTTGCTAACAATATTCTGATATCATTCTTAGCTCTTTTAACCAGTCCCGGGATGTGAAACCGGTTTATCTAATCCATGAGCGCAATCCTCCACCATCGATTCAACACTGCACGTGCACGTGATTTGACCTTCACAAATGAGAAGCGCTGAGAAGATAATTCCCCACTGATTAAGAGAGATGGAAGGTGCTTTTCTGTTCTTTGCTTTCTTCCAGTTTTGGAAGCTGTTGTCTCGGATGTGCTTACCCTACCCTCGCTGTGACACAGGGTTTGAGGCATGAGACAGCTAAGCAAATGTCTCACAGTCCTGCAGGAATGGCCCAGTTGCACTCCTGAACTGACTCCAGTTGGTTCTGTGACTTTAAATTTCTTGTCACATGAGGAAATGGAGCAGGGTTATCACTTCAGCTCCAAGTGATCAGGAATTTTGTTACTTGCTGTGGAAAGCATCGTGGCTATTGATCCCATGCCTAATACAGCTGATTTTTTTTCCTTAAATCTCTCCCTTCTGCCCTTAAACCAGATGTCAGCATTGCCGTGGTGCAGTTTCCACATGGGCGACTCACTGAAGAGTTTTAGTGGCAATACTGTTATCTGCTAACATTTTTAATGGTTTTTAATTCCTAAGAAGACAAAGTCAATATGAAGTCATCCTTGAATGCATTTCTTAGGTATCTCTTATCACTCATGGAGAAAGGTTAGGATGATGGTGCCTTGAGTTACTGCCTACTTTGTTGCTTACTTATAAATGTTTGTATTTGTCATTTGGCATTCACCAGACAGGATTGCTCTGATTTGAGTTTAAGCCAATAGAAAGTCTTTTTTAGTTGGTATCTGAATGTAGCATGGAGACTTTCTTTGGGTGAGCTTTTAAGCATAAAAACTATGCCTTGGGTTGACATATTTCGGTTAATAAGAACTAGCCAGAATCAGAAGTATAGAAGTCAAAAAGCAAGGTTAGTTCCTTCAGAGACTTTCCCAGAACTACAGACTTTGATGGATTAGGTCTTTGTTTTATTTTTGGCAGGTGGTGTTGTCTACATGCTGAGTTTTACAGCCAGAATGGTACTCTCATTGAGTCAGTCATGCTAAGATCTGGAGGCTTACTAAGGTTGGGATCCTGTTACAGAATTGATGTCCCAAGAGTGACAAAAGAGGAATAAATAGCTGAGAAATTAGAATCTGCAGTTTAATTCGGTCCTGGTAAGAACACAAGTATATGACCATCTAATCAAGATACATTAATATGCATGATATACGTCTGCTCAGTATCTCTTTTCTATAATACTTACTTCAGAATTTCTTTTTATTTTCTTGGTAAGGATATACACTAACATTCCAGAGGCTTTGGAGACCACTGTAAATAATTTATACTTTGAAAAATGCCTGCTCAGGGTACAGAGAGCAGGGCGCTTGCAGGGTCAGATAGTGTATTATTCTGACTGTTGACAGTTCAATTGCACCTGGGGGTCCAGAGACCGGAAACTTTCTCCCTTACTACACATACTGAAAACAAGCATGTACCTTTTGCATATTCTGAAGATTTATTCTCCTGCCATGACTAGATGGCCCCCACTGCCATCTTAAACCTTGGCCAGAAAGCTCTGCTAGGCTTGGCATGGCTCTGAAGACAGGTATTTGTATCAAGGCATGTTCTGCTTTATTTGCCTTCTCTTTGCTTTGCATGTCCTCGGGTCAGGTGGCCAGTGTATTTCTGCACTACCCTCTTTGTGCATAAATACTTGATTATGGTAAATAGTGACACCCAAGACTTTGTGTGGGTCAGGGAAATGTAACTTCGTATGGGTCCCCACACCAAAGGACAGAAGGGCCATCGGGAGAATGGAGTAAAGTTCATGGTAGTAGGACATGATGCTTGGTACTTCCTTGCTCTGAGCTTGTTTGCAAATGCCAACTCCATGTCATTCCAAGTGTTCTCATATGCCAATGCTGAGCACACAGGCTTAATTGTTAATTTTAACTTACGAGCTCATGCATGTAGATCTAATATAGATTTGAAATGTGTAACAAGTCTCTTAAGAAACGTTTCTTTTTAATTAAGTGATAAATACCAGTAACCCAGAGTAATTGTTATCATGCTTTTGTTTCTATTGTTTTGCATATAAAACTTAAGTATTGAGACTATATTGAGCATCTAAAATTTGAGTATCATAAATTCTATAACCCTTATTTCGTTGTTTTTAGAGGTAAACATCAATATATATCGAAAGTGTATAGAGTTTATTAGAGAAACACTTACTAGAAGAATTGAGTACATAGATCATCAGACTAGAGTCAAAAGGGGAGATGGGCCAGGCAGTGGTGGTGTGATGGTGCACACCTTTAATCTCAGCACTTGGGATGCAGAGGCAGGCAGATCTCTGTGTTTAAGGCTGACTGAGTCTATAAAGTGAGTTCTGGGACAGTCAGAGTTGTTACACAAAGAAACCCTGTCTCAAAAAAAAAAAAATAGGAAGAATGGGAAAAATGTTGGATGTTAGTATTTCCCATGGTGTTCAGTCTGAGGACAGCATGGTTTTGTGTTGAAAAGTCTGTGGATCAAAGTTGGCCAGCCTTGTATGCCAACTGAATGGGGCCGGGGGCTGAGAGTTCTCTGTGGGAAACACTGCTTCAGGGTCAGTCCTGTGGGGTAACCTGTAAACCCAAGGCTTTTATCAATTTAAAATTTGGGATCTTTAACAATCAGGACAATTTTATTTTGAGCTCAATAAGACTTTTAGGCAACAGGATACTCGAAGTACCTGAGAAATGGTCACAGAAAATCATGGAGGGGAAAACTTTTGAGTTTTCCCATTCAAGCATGAAAGTTTATGTTTAGCTGTTACTGTAAATGAAACAAAAATGTAGACAATATCAAAGTAGAAAATTTCCATGGAAGAGAAGCTTGTTGGAAGACTTTAATTTTTCTTATGTTTTGTAGACAGGACAGTTTGATGCCACAGATGTTTTAGGCTGTACCAAATATAATTTTGGGTGAAAACTTTTAAATAATTTAGATTTTATTGAATATAGTTTTGGCTTAACTTTTTTGGTTTCCAAGAGAATTTGAGAAACATGTAGTTATGTATGTATTTTTAGCCCTTTTATTGCACAGAAGAAATATTATTTACTTATTTATTTGTTTATTTATTTACTTATTTATTTAGTTTTGGCATTTTATTTCATTTTTTAAACAATCTTTTTAAATTTACATACCAACCCCAGTTCCCCCTTTCTTCCCTCCTCCAGATACCCCTACCTTCTTCCTATACCCCCACCATCGACTCAGAGAAGTTAAGGCTTCCCATGGGGAGTCAAAAAAGTCTGTCACATGACTTGAGGCAGGACCAAGGCCCTCCCCCCTGTGTCTAGGCTGACCAAGGTATCCCTCCATAGGGAATGGGCTCGAAAAAAAACAGTTCATGAATTAGGGACAAATCTTGATCCCACTGCCAGTGGCCCCACAAACCACCCAAATCACACTACTGTCACCTTCAGCGGGCCTAGTTCAGTCTTATCTTTTTTTTTAATATTTATTTATTAATTATGTATACAATATTCTGTCTGTGCATATGCCTGCAGGCCAGAAGAGGGCACCAGACCCCATTACAGATGGTTGTGAGCCACCATGTGGTTGCCGGGAATTGAACTCAGGACCTTTGGAAGAGCAGGCAATGCTCTTAACCTCTGAGCCATGTCTCCAGCTGTTCAGTCTTATCTTAAACAGGTTCCTCAGTTGTCAGTCCAGAGTCAGTGAGCTCCCACTAGCTCCGGTCAGCTGCCTCTGTGGGTTTCCCCATCATGGTCTTATGTTGTACAGATATAAATTTTTAAAATAAAGCTTTATTATTAAAAGACAAGATAAAATTTTGTTGATGTTGCTGTTAAACTGGTAAGTTATAGTTAGCCAATAAAATCACCAGTGATCTTAGAAAGATGAACTAGAGAAGGAAGTATACTCCAAATAACACAGGAAGCCTTTTATTAAACATTTTAAATTCCATATTCAGCAGATCACTGAATAATTTGAGGATCATCTATTAAGTATACCTGATTTTAACAATTTTTTTTTGGTTTTAGTTAGTTTCTTTGGGCATTACCTCAAAAAGGTATAGAAAGGGCTAAATGGGGCTTGTACTTATTATAACTATAAACATAGTTTTGGGTACATTAAAGAATTTGATCATTTAAAAAGCAACTGACCATTAGCTTGCATGGCTTAATTATTTTTGACAAATGTTAGGAACTTTTGTAAAATTAGGATTTTACAACTTTATCCCTGTTAGGTTGAGCCTTAAAATTGGAGAGATTCCCTCAGCATTAAAATAAAATTTTAGACCATAAATACAGTCACAAAGAGGTTAAATGTATATCTATAAATCAGTTTTGCTTTGTATGAACAGTCTTTAGGAATGTTTACCTTATTTATCAAACAGATGTTGTTAGCTATTTTAAGTTTTCTAGAAGCCTGATGTTAGCAAAGACATAAGTAATTAGACACACTTCTCTAAGTCAGCTTTTGTTAGCCTGATTATGCTTTTATAACGTTAGGGATTTATCATCATATAAAAATCCACCCTAATTCAAATATCTTGGAGACCTCCTTTATCTAACAAAATATAAAAATAATCAGAAAGTTTTATACCATGTGCCATATTGATGAACCTGGTGGTGAAGTTACATGGCATGTACTCTTTAACTTTAGTAGAGATGGATGCCACCACATGGTTCCTTTCACTGTGATGAGGCACCAGCCAAAACTGAGGCAAGCCATGTGGCTGCTATTAAAAACATCGACCTCCTGAAACTGAAAAGCTTCTTCTGTAAAACAAAGGGCATGGCCAACAAGACAAACGACAGCCTACAGAATGGGTAAAGATCTTCACTAACCCCGCATCAGACAGGGGTCTGATCTCCAAAATATACAAAGAACTCAAGAAATTGAACACCAAAAGATCACATAATCCAATAAAAAATGGAGTACAGTCATAAACAGAAAACTCTCAACAGAGGAATCTAAAATAATTAAAAGACGCTTAGGGAAATTCTCAACATCCTTAGTCATCAGAGAAATGCAAATCAAAACAACTCTGAGATTCCACCTTACACCTCTAAGAATGGCCAAGATCAAAAACACTGATGATAACTTATGCTGGAGAGGTTGTAGGGGAAAGGGAACACTCCTGCATTGCTGGTGGGAGTGCAAGCTGGTACAGCCCCTTTGGATGTCAGTGTGGAGATTTCTCAGAAAATTAGGAAACAACCTTCCTCAAGACCCAGTAATACCACGTTTGGGTGTATATCCAAAGGATGCTCAATCATGCCACAAGGACATGTGCTCAACTATGTTCATAGCAGCTTTGTCATAGCCAGAACCTGGAAACAACCTAAATGCCCTTTGACCAAAGAATGGGTAAGGAAAATGTGTTACATTTACACAATGGAGTACTACACAGCAGAAAAAAATTACATCTTGAATTTTGCAAGCAAATGGATGGAGCTAGAAAACATCATTTTGAGTGAGGTAACCAAGACCCAGAAAGACATTTATCACATGCACTCACTCCTAAGTGGTTTTTAAACATAAAGCAAAGAAAACCAGCCCACAAATCACAATCCCAGAGAACCTAGAGGACCCTAAGAGAGACATACATAGATCTAATCTACATGGGTAGTAGAAAAAGAGGTCTCCTGAGTAAATTGGGAGCATGGGGATCTTGGGAGATGGCTGAAGGGGAGGGAAGAAGCAGGAGGGGAGCAGAGAAAATGTAGAGCTCAATAAAAATCAATCAATGAAAACAAAAAAAATCTATGTAATTCAGTATGCTGTAGTGGATCTATTTTTTCTAAACAAGATTTAGGTCATATATGCAGCATATTGTAGGAAGTTAAAATTACCTATGTATAGATATAAAAATCAACCTTTTGTTTCAAGTTTTAAGCTAAAATATTCAATGGCTGAGAAATAGCTAATAGATGCTGATTGACTGTAGTGAGGTTAGACCTTTGAGTTCTATATCTCAGGGTGGGTGCAATTTTTTTGTGGATCATGTGGAATTTGTATATAAATTATGTGCTATGTTTCTCTATGTTCCTTTTCTTTTAGAATAATAATCTACAAAAGCATTAAAAACAATCTCTATAGAATTTTAAGATGAAACGTTAGGCAATACCCATGGAGTACTTTTAAGAAATCTTCAAAAGATCTTTTGGATAGTGATATCTAGAGCAGCATGCTAATGTAATCTGCCAGTTATTAACAGTGTAGAATAATCAACCTTCATATTACTTAGTGGCACAGTAATATTTGTAGGCCCTTTATCAGTAAGGGATTATTTCTATGAGCTACAGCGTTTGCAGAAGCATTATCTAACAAGCTATTAACTTGCTGAGTTCCAGGTGTTACACTTCCCATAGAATTTAACCTTGAGTTTTCAGAAAGCAACTTTGGAGCAGAGCCAAATCCTTAGTAGTGAGAAACAGAAAAAAGTGTACCCAATATTTTAAATTTTGCTCTTACCATGAAAGTTAAGCACTCATTTAAACATTTATTAGCTGAGCAGGAGAAGAGACAATTCTCCACATCAGTGGTTCTCAACCTTTGGGTTGCAACCCTTTGGGTGTCGAAGGACCCTTTCACAGGGGCTGCCTAAGATCATCGGAAAACACAGGTATTTTCATTACAATTCATAACAGTAGCAAATCACAGCTATGAAGTAGCCACAAAAATAGTTTTATGATTGGGGGTCACCACAACATGAGGAACTATATTAAAGGGTCACAGTATTAGCAAGGTTGAGAACCTAAAGGAAGAAGAAGCATAAGGGTAGATTCTATTGGTGGAGAATGCAAACTTCATGGGGCCTCGTTCTTAGAAATGTGTTCTACTTACTGAGAGACAAAGCTTAGGGTCAGGGCCTCGACAATGTTCATGGTACTGAAGGATTCCTTTAGGTAAAGACTGGCTCCTGATAGATAGCAGGGGATCCCCAGGTTGTTTGACCACTTTCACTCCGTCATTCCAGACATCATTCATTTCCTTCCTTTGAAAAAAATAAAAACCAGGCTCATGTGATTGACAATCCTGGTTTCTCCAGTGCTTACTCTAAGCTGTGCTTCCTACTCAGTACCACTGTGGATACCAGAGCGTACTGGCTGGAGTCTGTGGGCAGTTTATTTTCCCTCAAGTTAGATGACTGCACAATGTAGCCTCTCAGAGATACCTCCAATAGTTTCCTAGGTGCTGTAGAACCTACCACACATCAAGTAGCTAAAAATGGCAGAAAGAAGTTTCCAACTGAGATTTTTGGAAAGTTTGTCTCTGTATGATATTCTGAAAATAAAAGATCCTGTTTTTTGATGGGTCCTGCGATTCCCGAGCTTGTGAATAGACAGAATTATAATTGATCTCTACCTTTACAACACTTTGACTCTTTCCACTTTCTGTCTTTTTCTCTCTGTCTCTCTCTATTGCTCTGTCTCTCTGTCTTTCTGCCTCTCTCTCTCTCTTACACACACACACACACACACCACCACCACCACCACCACCACTCATGAACTTGGGCCCCAAAACCCTGACTTAGGGGTGATGAGGGCATGAAGAGAGGGCACACACAGAAGAGTGGGATTGAGTGGTCTAGACAGATGGAAAAGTCACAGCACCCATAAAGCTCAGTATGCTTGCTATATACAGTCGAGCAGGGAACCAGGATCATTGCATACAGCTGTACAAGAAGCCGGCTTAGTTAACCTTGGGAGGATTAGTTTCTGTGGGGGAGTAGTCTTCAGTCTGTAAATATCCAAGTGGAGAAAACTCTGGTGGATGTTTTTCACATACACGGTTAGCATTCACACTCAGTCTTACGGAGGTCTTTGCCATCCCTCTGAACCTCAAGGCAGGTTTAGGGGAGTTTGCCAATTTCCCATGAAGGTGTCACCTGTGTGTTATTGGGTGCCTAGCAGCTTCCCTGGTCTCTACCCAAAGAAACCCTTACTGCCACTCCCACACCAGTTAAGCTAGCCAGCAACGCTGCTAGACACTGTAAAATGTCTCCTGAGTACAGAATCATCACCTAATTGAGAGCCACTGACATAAATCACAGCTGTCATACACAAGATAAACTTTGTCTGCAGCGTAAGAGTTATTAGCATGATAACAGAGAAAAACATTTTAAACAAATACATCAGGTAAAGGGGATTTAATTTAAAAACTCCACAGCCAGCCAGTTCTGCTGATGACAGCTCGCTGCAGCCAGACTCCTAGAGTTACACTTGAGGGGTCTCCCAATCAGCAGCTAAATTTAGGGAGAGAGCTCTGAGTGGCTGATTCTTTCTTGTCCCTGCTGGTTCAGCTCTCAGTGGACAGCTTTCAACAGGGAGACTGTGAGTACTGTCCATGACTGCAGGGGGATGCCTCAGATCTCTCAAATCCACCTGTTCCACAGGTCATTTTGCTCACAGTTTACCCTTAACGTCTTAGATCAAAATATGTTAAGGCAGGAAAAAGCCAGGAAGGCTCCTTTCACACCCTGCTCCCTGGATGCTCTCATTAGTCTAATGTGATTGATGTCTTCCAGTTGTTACTAGTAAAGGGCATGAGACTTGGAGCACTTGGCTGAATTACGGTTGGGATTCCTTGATGAGTCTTGTGGATACTCCTTTTCCCTAATCAACTATTTTCTCAGCAGGCTTTTTCTCCCTCCAAGCTACATCTGTGAAGTTAACACCCTGGTAGAGTCTACTTTCTCCTTCCTAATTCTCTTTAGCTTTATTTGTAGTTTGGTTCTGTGGGGGATCCCAAACCCATGGTGTGTAAAATGTGGCACATATCAAAACTGCTGACACTCTTTCAAAGCAGAGGGAGAGAGAGCCAAGTTTCAGGAGTGTGCTCAATTTGAAAAATGGCTTGGAAACTCTTGATGTAGGAAAATGTCTGGGATGTTTGAGAAAGGACATTGATGTTCCTAGCTGGAGAGAGGAGACCATGGACCGCTGTTGAATGCAGACACGTTGCTGCTGCCTCCACTCATTTTCTCTCTTTCGTGTGTGCCCTTCCTTTCTCCCTAGTTCTCTGGCTGGAGAGGGGAGCCGCTAGAGAAGAGCATGGTGTGCGGGGACCTGGCGCACAGCGCCTGTTGTACATCATTCTTTCTCCTCCTCTGCAGTCACAAATGCTAAGTGGCAGCCTCAGCAGAACTGTCCCTGAGGAGCCTCCAGCAGGAGTTTCCGTGACGGTTTAATGATCAGATCTGACCAGATGGCAGAGTTGGGAACTTTCTGAATAGTTACTTTTTGATCATTTCTGCTAAGCTTCCTAATTCTCCTTGGACCAATCAGCTTTAGGCTCTGATAGTTGTAAGGAATCTCACAATTTGGCCTGTGAGACTATTACTGATAATCATTTCCCATAGTTCAATGGGAGGGCAATTTTCTTTGTTGGCAGCAATTTTATTTTAAAGGACTGAAGTGACAGACTGTGGCAGATTGATAACAATGGAGGATGGGGATCAGATTAAATGGATTTAGGCTCTGCCAATGTTTTTGTGTATACTTAGTCTGAGTAGAAAGACCACAGCTAGAGTTTCAGGTTTTTTTTTTTTTTTTGTATATTATTCCCATAGATCCTGAATTTTGGGCTGCTGGTCACCTGTGCTTGAAGTCTGGGCTGCTGTTGTGGCTGTTGTAATGTCTTCTTGAGATAATATGCTCATTTGTAGAACGATAGCCACTGAGAGTTCACAGCCGGGTTTCTTGCCCAGATAGTTGTCCTTGGCCACCTAAACAGAGGGAACTATTTCTGTCCACATTAGTCATCCTCAAGGTTCTAGTTCAATGACCTAAGAGGGGAGCCAAAGGCTCATTTTTTTTGCCTCAGTCCTGGACATTTCTGAAGGACCATCTGAGTTCTAAAGTTAGAATTGGTTGAGGCTTCTGTGTAGCAATTTTATTCCAAACCATCCTCTTAGGGTGCTGTCCTCATCCTATTATAGGTGATATTTACCTAGAACACTCCCCTATACATACTGTTCACTGAATTCTCTTCCAGTTATGTTTCTGGAAGTCAGACTAAGACAGTCACTTCGCAAGGAAGGACAGAAGTGAATGTCATGCCAACTAGCTCTAAGGATAGTCAGCCATAGTCTGAGGATGACTCATCAGAACAGAGAAATATCTTTTATTTAATACTGGAAATAGTATGAAGTTTTAAAATTAGACAATGATATTTTTTGTTAATGCCAACTTAGACATCTTTTACCACCACGTGAAGCGTAGTTCCAGGAATGGGTTATATCTACTTGAGTTGTTGACTCAATGGAAACTCCCAGACATCTTGGCTATAACCAAGACTATTGGTAGCTCTCCACAAACTGGAAGTGAGATTCTGTTACTTAAGACAGCACTTACATATCTTATTGAACACAGGGAATTTGAGCTGGTGCCTAACCAGAGATTTTACCCATACTGACTACTGCTCATGGTACTCAAAGGCACTCTATTTGTCACCAGAGGAGAAAGGTTACACCAACCCAG
The DNA here is from genome assembly GCF_014885135.2 of Alexandromys fortis. Classification (NCBI taxonomy): domain Eukaryota; kingdom Metazoa; phylum Chordata; class Mammalia; order Rodentia; family Cricetidae; genus Alexandromys; species Alexandromys fortis. The sequence continues at coordinate 1,966,064 of NW_026067916.1, read as the reverse complement.
TAACAACCCTTTGATATACAATGGTGAACTGCTTGTAGATGCTGTGGTGCAATAGCGTCCCAGAAGTTGTAGGAATAACTAGCCTGGTTTTGACTGGTTTTAGGGTCCACTCCCTGAGATAGAACACATGTCTGACAATGCTCTGGGAGCCAAGTCACTTGAGATTAGATAGGCCATGGGCCTAGGAAATAACCAAATAGTACTGTTTTGATAAAGAACAAGAGTAATAAAATGACTCCTAATGACTTCTGCTATCCAATAATTTAAGTATTATTTTTTAGTTATGTGTATACAATGCATACTTTTTTCACTTTAGAAATGGTTTTATTTATGTACAAATTAATAGGCAATATTCTTTCCCTTCTGTTTTCCAAGAACAAAGAGTTTTTGTTTGGCTGGGTTTTTTTTTTTAAAGAAAATCAAAAATGCTTGGTGTGATGGTGCACACCTTTAATCCCAGCAATACAGGAGTCAGAGGCAGGTAGGTCTCCGTGAGTTCCAGGACAGCTAAAGCTACACAAAAGAGAGATCCTGTCAAAAAAAAAAAAAAAAAAAAAAAAAAAAAAAAAAAAAAAANAAAAAAAAAGAAAGAAAGAAAATCACAAAATAAATTTTAAAAGGCACCAAGATTCTTCTGCTTCTAGACCATTGCTGAGCTGGAGGGAATTGGGGGTGGAGGAAGCAGAAGTCCCAAGTTGGAGTTGAGCATTCTCCAAAACAGTAACAAGGTATCATTCAGGAAGTTTATTAAGCCCCGCCCCACCCCCACCCCCACAAGCTGCCTGCTGCCTACTAAACGCTGAAGCAGGACAGACAGCCCAGCATAACTCAGCAGCACGGTGGCACTGTATGAGGTCATTATGCAACTCTAAGGAGATACTAAAGAGACTAAAGCAAAACAAGAGACTGGGGTTGTCATGAGAACGGTTAGTTCCTTGCTGTGACCTCTGCATCAATAACCCTAATGAACAGACTATCCTAGTGCAAGAAAAATATTACTTTATTACAGATTTCACACTAGCATGATAGTCAGTGCAGAAATGCTGCCTGGTGCCATTAAGCAACGATTCAACCATGTTATGCCCAGGGTTCACACCTTCATCTACACACAAACTTTCATGTTTCTGTGAGCAGAACACAGTGAAGCAGAACACTGAGTTGAGACCTAACACCGACAATGGATGCTTTTACAGGCTGCACACGTGAGTCACCTTTGCCTGGGGGGACATTATGTAACTAATGAAGAACTTAGGGACCGACAGTCTTCACTGGTTTCCAGTGTGCACTGGGCTGGCTGCAGGCGGCACCATTAGGAAGCGCCCTCCATGTCCACATCCTCCTGTAACTGCTGTACCATTTTTTTCCTCCAGCTGCTTTCCTTTGCCTGCAAGAGGAGCCCGGATAAGATGGATGTTCTGTTTGACTTCTTTGATATCCTGAACCTTCTGTGGCTCTTTGTTTTTCTTCAACCTGTTCCTTATAAACTTAGCCTGCCGTTTCTGTTTGATCTCTTTAACCCTCTTCATTGCATCAATAGTTTTATTCCAGAGTTCTCGCTGGTATTTCACAGGTTCGTTTCTACGTTTTTGAAATTCAAATGAGTTGTCCACCGTGAGCTCCTTGCTGGCTGCCTTCCGGAAGGCTTTAGTCCACCTGACCTTGCTTGGATTCCGCTTCTTCTTGAAGTTTCTATGACGCTTGGATTTGCAAAATCGGAACACCTTGTAGTCGTTGCGGACGAACATCATGCCTTAGCCAGGGTAGATCGGCCCGGAACAGAAATAACATTTCTCGATCCTCCTGTTTACTCTGCGTGGGCCCCCTACAGTGCATACTTTGACTACTTCCACTGGCCTCCTTCCTTCCATCCTTATTCACCTCACATGCTTTAGATATTAAGAGAATTAGCCATTTATACAGAATTTGATTTGGTGTATAACTACTTCTTTTAGTTTCTTATTGTTTCCTTTTGTGCTTAAATCCTTTTGTTATATATGCATGTGTGTGTGTAAGTGTATGTGATGGTTTTTCCTCCTCTTCTTTTCTGCAATGTTCTTTAAAAATTTAAAAATTCCCTTGCCGGCAAAGGAAGCCTATACCTAATAATCAGAAATCTGAAGGGACATGGTAAATTATTAAGAGTTTTGAACATTGTGAGATGATTCTTGATGTACTTGGGAAAGTTGTATCTTTTTCTTAATTTAGTTTTTCAAGTTTACTTTTGCACTTTTTTACCCTCCCTCCCTCCCTCTCTCCCTCCCTCCCTCCCTTCTTTCCTCTCTCTCTCTCTCTCTCTCTCTCTCTCTCTCTCTCTCTCTCTGTATACAGCTGACACAGTACAAGCACATCTAGAGATCAGAGCACAGCTTGAACAATCGGTTCTTTCTTTCTACCAAGATTCTTATTATGCAACATGGGCACTTAATTCAACCAAGAATTTCCCAGGTATAGGTCACAGTGAAATGATGGGCTATCCATTATTCGAAAGCTTAAGTCTAAGGACAAGACACATAACAAATTCACTCCCAAATCTTTAACTCACCGTGATAGTACATTGAGAATAATACATGCTTCTCTGTTGGGAAGAAAATTCCTGACTATAGTTAAAGTACTAAAGAGAGTAAGAAAATTTGTAGAGGATGAGACTGGGTCATGTTTTAGAGCATGGTTAATAAATGGTCATGAAGCACCAGCAGGAGAGTTCAGGCTTTGGACACTGTGGACTCTCTGTTGCAGTTATTCAACTGTACAACATAAATGCATAGTGTGGGTATAGTATGTGGGTATAGTAAATAAAATGCTATTTACAAAAGCAAACAACAAGTTGATGTTCATCTATGTGTCATAATTAACTGGCCCTTCTTAAAGAGGACACTTGAGAGTTTATTAGCACTGAGAGATGGCTCAGTGGGTAAAGGAACTGATCTTTGGGCCTGTTGACCTGCGCTTGATTTCTATGGCCTTCCCGGTTGAAAGCACTGACTCCTCTAAGTCGTTCTCTAACCCTGATATGTGTACTAGTGTGGAAGTAGCTAGTGTCCGACCTCACAAACACAGAACGTATGTAAGTGTAAAAACATTGGAAATGAGTTCATTAGTAGATGAGAAGCAGCAATGAGGAAAGAATTCACACACAGCTAAATGTCAATGTTAAGGATTGAAGCTCTCCCTGCCTTCTCTGCTTTTCTCCTTTCCTACAACTATTCCTATATAACTTATTTGAGAGGGTAGTGGATCCCGTATTCCTTTGACCTTTATCACCCAGAAATACACTAAATTTGTACTTGCTTCTCTTGTCTATACTTTGCAAAAATGCCATAGGATGTATATGCCTCACAAGTTCTCAGAAACCCTGCTGTATATTGGAGTCAACATTGTATTTTAATTTGAGTGCAGGTACTGTCTTTCCTCTTATCATTGCTGTAGTATGGTAGAACAAAAGTTGTTATTCCCTGTTGACTGCGTACAATACTCATCTTAGTTTAAACATGTCGATGACACGTTTTTGTAGAATATAGCTGCTCTATTGATGTCCGTCTTATCTCATTAACTTGAAGACATTGTTGCTTAGAATAAAGCTTAAAAATACTGAAGTCTATTTCGAATGAAAACTGTTTTTTTTTTCCAAGAAGTTATAGGCAATGCTAGGTCTGTGCTCTCATTTATGGTAATTTCCACATTCTAGAGAGTCTTCTTCATCAATCTCTTTTGAAGCTGTTCTTGTTCATCAATATATCTATCAATAGCACTATCACCCTGACACACGCAGTCTGTTTCTTAGACCAGTACACTTTTCTTCTAAACCCAATTTTCTCCCTCCTCCATCAGTTCTCCGCCTGTTTTGCTCACCATGTGCAGGTTATTTTTGTAGTGAATTAATCAATGCGTGTCACACCATTAATTAAAACCCCTGGCTAATTTCTACATTCCTATAGAGATGGTGTAAACTCCCTAAGTTATGTTACTCAAAATTCACCTTCCTACTATCCATCCATCTTCCTGCATTTCCTGTCATACACCCCTGGTTCTCTACTTTACACTAGATGTTGTAAACATTAGTTATTAGTTTTGTAATATACTGTCATACACTTTACTCATCTCTGGACTTACGGGTCTGTCACTAAAGACACAGTTTGTTTAGTTGATTTAGTTTGATACCTAAACTTGGTGTCAGTAAATATATAATACTGTCTATATTGCTTAACCATTCTATGGCTCAGCTGATTTTCATGTGAGAGGGATATTTTCTATGAAGAATTCATAATTCACATGTTTATTTTGAGGATAATAGTAAGTGATCGTAGGTTTGTCTGAAGCATAGGAAGTGACATGATCCATCACTGTCACTCTGAGTGCTTTGCTTCTGTGTTAGCAGAATGAGCTTTTATATATTCTTAAAGACAGGTAAATATCACCCACTGTGTAGAAACTTTAGTTCCATCCCCTCAAGCACATTGCATGTACTTCCAACATAACATTTAATGGAGCATATAACATGATTCATGGCATTTCGTTTCTCTGCATTATTAGACTATGAGTTTATTTGAAAAAAGAATTGAACTTCAGCTCTCTCTGCCTCTGTCTCCCTGCCTGTCTCTCTGTCTCTCTCTCTGTCTCTCTCTTCTCTTCTGCTGTTCCTGTCCTCAGAAGCCAGTTCCCCTAGCATCCCCCCTTTTACCTTTACCTCTCTACCAATAAAAATAGTCTTTGTGAAAAAAATTGAAATTTTATATATTTTGTTCTATGTAGTAGATATTCAATTTGTTGAATGAATAAATGAATTATATAGAGACTTATATGATCTGTGAAAAGGCTTTTACCATAGAATGTACTCACTCGTATTTGGTTTCTAGCCATAAACAAAGGATATTGAGCCTATAATTAGTGATCCTAGAGAAGCTAAATAAGGAGAACCCAAAGAAAAACATATAGGCATCCTCCTGAATATTAACCTTCATCAGGGGATGAAAGGAGACAGAGACAGAGACCCACATTGGAGCACCAGACAGAAATCTCAAGGTCCAAATCAGGAGCAGAAGGAGAGAGAACACAAGCAAGGAACTCAGGACCGCGAGGGGTGCACCCACACACTGAGACAATGGGGATGTTCTATCAGGAAATCACCAAGGCCAGCTGGCCTGGGTCTGAAAAAGCCTGGGATAAAACTGGACTCACTGAACATAGCAGACAATGAGGACTACTGAGAACTCAAGAACAATGGCAATGGGTTTTTGATCCTACTGCACGTATTGGCTTTGTGGGAGCCTAGGCAGTTTGGATGCTCACCTTACTAGACCTGGATGGAGGTGGGTGGTCCTTGGACTTCCCACAGGGCAGGGAACCCTGATTGCTCTTTGGGCTGATGAGGGAGGGGGACTTGATTGGGGGAGGGGGAGGGAAATGGGAGGCGGTGGCGGGGAAGAGACAGAAATCTTTAATAAATAAATAAATTAAAAAATAAAATAAAAAGAATGTTTCCAATACTTATAAAACTAGAGATGCTGGTACAAGGAATTATCAAATATTTCAAATGAAGATCCATACTGAATTCTTGTAGTTTTGACAGTGTATTTTTGTTTGTACATAGTCATGTGTGTGTGTTTGTGTATGTAGGTTTATATGTATGTACATATGGATACCTGAGAACAACCTAAAGTATTATTCCTCAAGAGCATGCCTGTCATTTTAAAAATTATTTCCTTTCCTTCCTTCAAACCTTTTCATATATGTCTCCTTGCTCTCTTTCCAATCCGGAACCTCGTTTTCGTCAATTGTATGTGCATAAATGTTGAGACAGTACTTTGCTGGTCCAGAACTCTGGTACTCACCATGTAGCAACTAGGCTAGGCTGGCTGGCCAACAAACCCAAGGGATCTGCTTGTCTCCCCCTCTCTAGCACTGAGATTATAGCCCACACACCAACTCCAACCATTTTATATATGTCCTGGGGACGGTCTGAGACATTATGCTTGCAAGGCTATCCCATCTGCAAAGTGAACTATCTTCTCAGAGCTTTCATAGAGTATTTTAAACAAATATCAGATATTATATATTTTGGTTCATAAATGAATCAGTACATATTCCTTTAAGGGACATTATTTTAAACACAATAAACAAATCTTTTATTATCAAAGATCCATTATATTTTAAAATGATTTCAGTAGTTGCCGTAAGATTTCTGAGTTATTAGATTATTCATATTAATATTCTCTTATCAGAGTTCATATATTGTCTTAAAACTCTTAATTTTAAATGGCATATCTTCTTTACCACTGACTATTATTTTTATACGGTAGGTCATTTGTAACAAAATTTCCTATAAATTAGGAATTTGGATGATTTAAATTCTATGCTATTTTTCAAAATTTCTACTCACATTTCCTGTTCCATTAAAGATTTTTTGGAGGTTAATTAAATTCAAGTTCATTTTCCAATGAGAAACTAGAGATTCTAGTATTTACTTATTGTTTAAGTAGAGTATATTTGAAGTATATATGTATTGTTTAAGTAGGAATGCAATGTCTGCTTGATAAGATTTGTCAGTAAGCTATAAGGAGTTTAAACTTCATTCAGATATTTTTAAATCTTTTCAAAAGCCTCTTGCACAATGTTTTTATGATCATTATTTTGAGTCATTCTTTCACCAGGAGTTACAAAATAGTGATTTTTTTCCCATTCTACTTTTTTGGGCACATATTAGCTGTGATATTTTTTTGTTTTTATATGAAGAAATTAAGAATCCTTTAACTATTTAGTTACCTCTGAGTATACTTCATAAAAGAAAGGATAAATGACTTTTTCTTCTTTTGTGAAGGTTTAGTGTGATGACTTGGTGTTTATGGGGTCTTCAAACACCATGGCTAGTGGAGTGTTGATCCATTGGAGACAAGAAGGAAATTCATTTAACATGACTCAGCAGCTGGTGTTGGTTGAGACTTTGAGAGTCTGGGTAGTTTATTTTAGACATATTTAATCACAGCATAATTTGGAAAAGTATTTCCTTGTGATAAGTAACTCAATTCCATGTGTACACAACAATGCTTAAGACATGATTACATTGAAACTCTTGTAAAGTACAAGTGATGTTTTCCATATATGGTAGGCTCTATAGATTAACCATACTCATGATAAGATAGTGGGGATCCAGTGTTGCCTGGTAATACATATAATGCATATATCATTGGGTATTAACTACATTTGTACCCAGACTTTGGGGGCAGACAACAGGTTTACATCTCTGCTTTTGAAGAGACAGCCCTGTGTATTTAACATTCCTGGTTTCCCTGGAGCTTATCTGTAAATACAAGGCCAACATTGCCTCCTACATTGCTGATCCAACATTTAAAGGTGATTATTTTGATCAGTAGTTTGACATGTTTTGCTCAGTTGCAATCAATACTCTTTCTGACGTCCAGACATCTCCAGGTTTGGTCTGTCGAATCATGCACAGTGCCTGTCAGCCTTTTGACATGTTTGAGAAATCTAGACTTCTTGCTTTCAGGTAGAGCAAGATAACAGGATGGTCATGTTCATCGCTTGTCCCTAGCCTGGAGCCATTCATTTGTCTAAGAAGCTCCACTCTCCCAAGAGAGAATCAGGGTTTGAGGGATAGGATAGACTTGTTAAGTTTCCTGCTGGTATACAGAGGTGGAAACTATACGTGCTTAAAAGAGAAAATAAGCCGTCAGTTCACACTAATTTTTCCAATGGAAAGATTGGTTTCTATTTAGTTTTTTTTTATGTGGTATAAACTATTCCTTAAAAATCATGAATCTTAGTTATATTAATACCACCACATGTGACTTAATTTAATATGTTATAAATGTTTCACACTAAAATGCCTATAATATTAAAGAGAAACAGAAATACAGTGTTAAAGTAGGAAAAACGAAGAACTATTACCATGAAGTAATCATTAGGTCACAGTAAAAGGAGCTCAGTATAAAACTGTCCTCAGCTCTAAAATTACGTGGAGAAATGGGGCTTTATAGCCAAGAAGAGCAAATTCGTGTATATAATTGTATATTTTTTTATTTAAGAGAAATAGCATCATGCATTTTTTATTTAAATATTTATAAATATTTGTTTTAAAACAATTGTTTATTAACACAGTTTTAAGAAGCACTACAGAGACTCCCTATGTTATATTTTTCATTATTTTTGTGTGTTCTTTTAGAATATTTTTACTATTATGTGTTTACTGTATTTATGTTTTCCTGTGTAGGTGCTTGTGCCTGAGGAAGTCAGAGGCATCCCCTGAAGCTGGAGTTACTGTTAGCTGTAAGTGCCCCGATGTGGGTTTTGGGAATTGAACTTGGGTCCTTTGCAAGAACAATACGTGTTCTTAGCTGCTGAGCCATCTCTCTAGTTCTCCCATACAATCTTTAGTCAGTCTCTTTCATGGGATCATCATGTAAAACCAAGGGTACAACATGATACTGACTTTGAATCGGAGTACTTCCTGCTTCACAGGGATATCTCAGATGCCCATTTCTTCCCTGTCCCATACCCTCTTCTTACCCACTGGAAATTAATAACTGTTCTCCATATTTGTCATTTAGGAATACTGCATAAATGAAATTTTCCAATAATATATTTCAACTGTCTTTTTGCTAGTAGGGTACCCTAGGGAGTCATCAGGCAGTTTCATGCTTCTATTGATTTCTTTCCATTTCTAAGAAGACTTCAGTAGATGATAGTTCCATAGTTCATGTACTGCTGAGTCACAGGCGCTTAAATTGTTTGTAAACTTTTAATTTTTATTTAAAGAAATAGTTATCAATTAATTGTATGAAGTTAATACTATTCTAAAATCCAAACCAGAAAAGTACAATCCCCTCCCCACAGAAAACTGTAGATCAATTTCCCTGAAGAATTGTTCATTGTTAAGTCCATGCCTCCTGTGCCATAGGAGACTTTGACTCATGAGCAAAGATGAAAGTTCAATTGTTGTCCAGCTTCCCAACTCCACACTTCTTAGGTCCTATATGGTATATGGAGAAAAACAAGAAAGAGATTTAGCTGTTTTTGTACTGGATGCTTTCTGAGACCCATCTCCCTCATTCACTTTCACTAGAATCTAAACTGTCTTTCTCTTTGACATTTGAGAGTTTTAACACTGCCAGAAGAGTGTTCTGTTTTGAGTTATTTCCCCTCAATTTGAGGCTGTGGGAATTTTGACACTGCAGAGTGTCCAGCCTGCTTCACCACCCTCAAACCTTTCCCAGTCCCCTTGTCCCGATCTATACACTGGAGCTTGGAAGCTGTGTAGCTGTGGACTGCCTGCAGTGTGTCCTTTTGAATTCCATATAGTTTTTTCAGAAATACAGACTTCTTGGTAACTTCTGTGTTTCTTGCCTTTCAGAGTCTGCTTTCATTTGCTTTCCTTCCCTTTACTTATTCCTGCACAACAGCTATCTTTCCTGAGATCTTGCTGCTGTCTGTGTTCCAAATTCTCTTGTTCTTCTACTGGGAGCTATGTGCTGATTTATCAGCTTGTTTTTTAATCTGTCCTGTCTATTACAATGTAACAAATGTATCCTGAACTTATTGACTAGAAATAATACATTATTGTCTCATGAAGGTTTTTTTTTTGTACATGTAGTGATCCAGATGTCTTGGTTATGTTTTATAGTATTGCAATTATAGATAAAAAAATCTTAAATGATTGTCAGATGAAACATTTGAAGGGTTAAATAAGAATCTTTTATTTTTGTAAAATAATCTGTATGGCTAACTTAGCCTTCTTTAGACTAAAATGGCTAATGGTGATTGAGTTCTTAGACAGCTGCTGATATCACCAAGTAATAAAGACAGTAACAGCTAGTTTTCCTACAGACATGGCCAGAAAGGATCTTGGCATAGCATCCCTTATGCTGACTGTACTATTCAAAACATTGATAGGCCCTCTCAATCACAAGAGTGAGGGAAATAGACTTCATCTCATAAGAGTAGAAACTATGTAGCTACCGCTCACCTACCACAATGTGCTAATAATTTGGGACGCTTTCTAGAAATGAAAACTTTATTAAATATATCCATCAATCATATAACTCATCAAAAGATCCATTCGCTGTTTTTCAGCGTATAAACCCAGTCTGGAAAATGCACAAAGCCACACACTCTAGCAGTGGCCCCGTTTCTGTCAGCTTTCTATGCTATTGGGACAATTCACTAGATCCCTTGTGCCACCAAACCCCTCAAACTTGGACGTATTTAATGGGTCAACAGGGATGTTAAGATGTGCGGTAATGAACCAAGCTAATTAACACATTTATCTCCTCAAAGACTGGGTTTTGAGATGAAAAGTTTGGAAAGTCTCTCTCTCCTGTTGTCACCCTGTTGTGTGTCACCAGCTTCAAAAAATTCTTACTTCCATTTATGTCTGAAGACTTCACATCTATTTATTGGGAATAAAGGCAGAAATCTAACTTTGAAAATAAATCAGTAAAAATGAGCATTTTTATCTTGCCTATAATCTACCAGATGTCTCAAGGGAAGGATGAAAACAAAAAGATTTAAAAATCTGAAAATCTGTTCTGCATGTATCCCTTATAATCACTTAAACATTAAAATAAGAAGGAAAGAAAGCATTCTGAGAATTCAGTACTGCAGTTTCTGTGTATTCAGTATTTATGGTACCAGCCTCCCAGCATGAGATTTTAAATACACATGCTCCTTATACGTTAGACAAAATGAGTTCTAAATTTCTTCAATAAAATTCATGCTTGTCTGGTTCTGATTTCCACCTTGAACCCATGCAATAAGTTCACAGGAGAAGAGCAATGGATTTAGAAAGCACCAGTAGAGTAGTGTTACCTCAGCAATCAGAACTGCCTCGTGCAATGATACCACTCCTACCATGCATTTTTACTGTACCTGCTCCAGCATCCTGGCCCAGGGCTTTGTGGGCAGGCTGCCTGGATCAAATGAGAGATGGAAGATTCCAACTGCCTTGTACATCAACATATAACTTTTAGGATAGGCAGTATGTTTTTTTTTCTTTCCTTTTACTTAAAATACCTTTTCTCACATAATATATCCTGATTATAGTTTTCCTTCTTCCCAGTTCTACTCCTTCTACTTTATTTCTCACTTCTCCTGCCATATGAGTCTGTCCCCTTTCTGTTTCTCATTAGAAAGCAAATGGGCGGTTAGGGTATTCACCAATCTGACTGTAGGACAAGGCCAGTTCAGGCACCTTCTCCATTACTGCTAGGAGTCTTAGCTGGGCTCTAATCGAAGAGACAAAGGAGGGACTACATAAGCAAAGGGGAGGACTCAAGATCATGACAGGGAAATCCACTGAGACAGCTGACCTGAGCTTGTGGGAGCTCATGTTCTTTAGAATGACAGCTGGAACCTCCATGGGATCGAACGAGGCCCTCTAATTGTGGGGAGAGTTGTGTAGCTTGATCTGTTTGAGGAGCCCCTGGCCGTGGGACCAGTATCCAGACCTGGTGCATGAGCTTACTTTTTTGGAGCCTCTTCTCTGTAGTGGATACCTTGCTGGGCCTTGATGTAGGAGTGAGGGACTTGGTCCTGCCTCTTCCTAATACATCAGGCCTTATTGACTCCCCATGGGAGGCTTTACCCTTTCAGAGGAGTGGATGATGGGGGTGGCAGGAGAAGGGGAGGAAGGGGGAACTGTGGTTGGTTTGTAAAGTGAATCAAAAACTTAAAATTGAAGTAACTAATCAATTTTAAAGAAAACAAATGACTTTCCAAAAGATAATAATAAAATAAAATAAAATAAATAAAACAAAAACTAACAAATTGGGCTAGGACAAACCAGAAGGAACAGAGCCCAACAAAAACCAGATTAAGTTGCAGAGACACACTCATAAGCACACTTAAAAATCCCATAAAAGCTCTGAACTGTGTGCCATAATATATACCCAAAGGACCTGTGGGATAGAAAGAGAGAAAATATAAATAAGATAAAATAAAAAAAAGTTAAAATCTCTGACTTGGCACTATGAGATAAAAAACCTTCAAAGATGCTCTTGAGTTCATTTTCTGTCGGCCACCCACCACTGGACATGCAGCCTACACTTGAGAACAGTGTGTTTACCTGCTGAGCTCCCTTGAAGAAAACTAAACTTCATTTGTAAGTGGTCATCACTGGAGATTACTTCTAGGTTAGGGATGGGCATATGTCCACCTCTCCTTTCAGCTCTAGGATCCTATTTCGTGCAGACTCGTGCTGGCCCTGTGCATGCTGCCTCAGTCACAGTGAATCCTGTTGCACCGATCCTGTTGATTTAGAGGACCTTGTTTTCCTGGTGTCCTCCATTCCCCTCTGACTCTTCTTCCTCTTCCACAGAGTTCTTGGGACCCTGAATGGAGGATTTGATGAGGCATCTCACTTAGGCCTGGCTGAGTGCTCCAAGGACTCTCCACATTCCCTAGTGGTCGGTCTCTGTGTTTGTTCTTATTTGCTTTGGGAGAAAGCTTCTCTGATGATGGTTGAGCAAGGACCTAATCTATGAGTACATTAGGAGACATCTTATTGGTATATTCTATTAGTGTTTGATTTTACTCTAGACCCCTGACTTATCTAGTCTCGGGTTGTTGGTCACTCAAGCAGTGTTCGGTATGGGTTCCATCTCACAGGGAGGCTTTAACTCAAATCAAATATTGGTTGGTTATTCACACAGACTTAGTGTTTCCACTGCACTAGCATATCTTGCAGGTAGGACAGTATTGCAGCTAGGACAGTATCGTAGATTGAAGGTTTGTAGCTGGCTTGGTGTTTTTCATTTCTCCTTTAGTATTGTGCAGAGTACCTTCCTATACCAAGGATACTAACTATCACATAGGAGTGTAGGCTCTATGTAGGCACCAAGAGAAGCTTCTCTATGTTCAATAAATTGTATTTGTGTAGGAGGTCCTTCTGTCTATGTGTTGCTTTCATTGGTTAATGAATAAAGAAACTGCTTTGGCCTATTGATAGGGCAGAACTTAGGTAGGTGGCAAAAACTGTACTGAATGGGAGAAGGAAGGCAGAGGTGGAGAGATGCCATATATGTGCCAGAGACAGATGCTGGGAATTTTACCCGGTAAGCCACTGCCACGTGGTGATACACAGATTAATAGAAATGGGTTAAATTAAGATGTAAGAATTAGTCAATAAAAAACTAGAACTAATGGGCCAAGCAGTGATTTAATTAATACAGTTTCTGTGTGGTTATTTTAGGGCTAAGCTAGCTGGATGGCTAGGATGAACAGGCAGGCCCTCCTCCAATACTGTATAGGTGTTGTCTTTTGTGCAAAACAATCTGTAGTCTTGGTAGCAGCCTGGGTTGTTTGGGGGTTTCCAGGAGACCATTTGACCAACAAATCGATTAGATGTGTAACCCAATCCCAGTACTGGAACCTCCATTTGCTGGCAAGAGATGTCCAGTTGATATTCTGTCTTCTCCTATTATTTGGTGATTTAATCTAGATTTTCTTTGCTTAAACATATATTTTAGAAGAATTTTACTGTATTAATTTTTATACTATCCCCCAAACAGCCCTTAATTTTAGCTGTCTCTCCCCATATTCCCTCCTGCATCCCCACCTGTCTCTCTTTCTCTACTTGATCCTCACCTTCCAGTCCCCTCACCTTCATCCATCCATCACTACTCTTTTATTTCACTTTCCTTGGATCTGCCCCTTAGTTTCTAACTCTATACCCAAACTTTCTGTTTCTACAGATTGTACCTTGAATGTCATTGACTTAGCAGATAGTGTGTTTTGGAAGGAATAAGTAAATGGACTTTCTTTCTCACATAAAATTGAAAAGTGGTAGGAAATACTTTGCTCTTATTTATAAAATAAACCAATCAGGCCTTGCTATGAAGTGGATGAGGGTGGGATGTGGTTAACAATGTTTCCCAAATGGGGATCCTAGCTACAGGTGATCGTCTCCCCCTGCTTTAAGATTACCATATCCACACTCTATACATTGTAATGCTTCTGTCTTGAAGAAATGCTCATTAGGTCAGACCCCTACGTTGGAAAATTTAAACCATGCCATTCCTGAGCAATTAAAATATTGTTTATCCTAAGAAACAGCTTTCTTTTGGTTTCCTTTTTTCTAGAACCTCTCAGCCACTTGACTGTTGTATTATGAGCGGCAGGGCTGCGTCCCTGGCATCCCGGCCACCTGGCTAGCTTATGTCCTGAAATAACAACACACAAACTGTATTATTTTAAACACTGCTTGGCCCATTATATCTAGCCTCTTCTCGGCTAACTCTTACACCTGGACTAGCCCATTTCTAATAATCTGTGTAGCCCGCGAGGTGGCTTACCAGGGAGATTCTAGCCTACATCCATCCTGGGTCGGAGCTTCATCGTGTGTGCCTCAGAGAGCAGAGCTATCGCGTGTGCCCGGGAGAGGGGAGCATGGCGTCTCTGAGCTCACTTCCTCTTCCTCCCAGCATTCTGTTCTGTTTACTCCTCCCACCTATGTTTTAACCTGTCGGAGCCAAGCAGTTTCTTTATTGCTTAACCAATGAAATCAACAGATTGATATATGACACTCCCACATCACTTGACAACTGAAGAAGTGACTTCGAGAGTAACTGGAGGTGTTTTTTAATCAGACAGAGTGTTCCAGCTTGCTAACAGCTCTGGGACAGGATTTTGGGGCCTGCTAGGCTCCTACGCCCATACATTATTTAACTACTATGTGTGTTCAGGTACTGACTTACACATTTGAAGAGATAGGTTTTGTACCATAACTTTTAGGTAGGATGAGAATTTGACCATGTTTCATATATTAGTTATCATTTGTTCAGTAAATTTATACACAACAACCCTTAATAAAACATGAGTCTCCTCATACCAATGTTTCTCTCTTCAACTTTTATTTCTCATTATCCTACTGCTAAAAATGAGCTTTGACTTTAGTTCTTCATTATACCTTCATCTTCTACCCTGAAAAATGAGAAAAATACTCTTCCATAATTTTTGGAACTGTTTTCAGCAGCAGTGAGGTGAAGTTTACATGCCTGTGTTCTTAGAGTCTGTGCAGGTGCTAGCGTATGCACAAAGATCACATGATTCCAATTCTGAAGTGAAGAAGTTGAAGTTTAGATTTCACAACTTATTCACTGTGCGTTTTTCTACACATTACTCAATGCCAGTGAATGTGTGGCTTAGCTGTAAACCAATGAGAAGACCCATGTCTCTCTGACAGGGTTTTAGTAAGAACTACAGAATGTAGAATGTGTAGATGTTGTAGCCAAGTGAAGAGCTACGCCTTCCTGACAGGGTCATAGTAAGAACTACAGAATGTAGCATGTGTAGATGTTGTAGCCAAGTGAAGAGCCACGCCTTCCCGACAGGGTCATAGTAAGAACTGCAGGATGTAGCATGTGTTCTGTTGTAGCTAAGTGCTAGAAAGTGCTGATCACTAATAGACATTAGCTATGCCATTAATAGTTAGGGTCACTAGTTGTATTGGCAAAGAAAACAGAAAAGGAGTAAAGGGGTTGGAGAGATGATGGCCCAGTGGCCTTGTGGGTTTAGGATGAGTAAGAGCATTGTTATTGTTGCAGATAATGCTGGTTCAGTTTCTAGTACCTGCGTGGTAACTGACAACCATCTGTAATTCCAGTTAAAGGAAATCTGATGGCCTCTTCTGACTTCTATGGATACCAGTCATATATGTGATTTACTTCACACATACAAACACTCACACACACACACACACACACACACACATAAAATAAAATAAAAAATTTAAAATACAAAATAAAACTGTCTAAGTCAGAACTTGCTTTAAAATGTAATACAGTATTTACTAATTTTAGCATGGGTTGATTGCTCCAGTTCTTTAGTTTATCCCATAAACACCTCAGAAAGATTGAGGGGTTCTGCTTAGGCTTGATATTCTTCTTTTCACACATGAGTATGGCTTTCTTTGCCACATTCAAAGCCTTTATTCAGGGAGAGTAAAATATCTGCATGCGAAAAAGGATTATCTGTTTGTTTTGTCAACCTGTTTGGGAAGGATTAGTCTGTGGGAGACCTGGAGTTTATAGGGTGCATTGGAATATGGGTCAATACACTTGTCCTTTCCCTGTGCAAGGCTCTAGCAGTGTTTTGCCATTAAACCTGTGAGAGCCTGGACGCTTGACTCTTCTGAACCTAATTTCAAGGAGAAGAAGAAGGGGCCTTGCTACTATAATCCCTATAATCATGCTGCTTTAAGTGGTGCCATTTGGGCCTCTCGATTTTGCTGAGATGCTCTATGGCCCCTTCATGTTCTATCTTTATTACTGTGGGTGGCTTCATCTGTTTCATATCTCTGACTTACATTTTCTTCAAATCATTACACTGCCAGAACTCAGTTTTTAATCCATGATTTTGTGATGATTTTATCACAGGTTGTGGCTAACCCATCCATGTAGAATGGAATGGGCAGCTAACCCATCCGTGTAGAACAAATGCACAGCTCTTGGAAAAGAGATTTTAGCACACAAGGTGTGCATTTCCAGGGTAACTGTATTTGGGCACATGGAGATATGGTTTATTCTTTCTCACAGATAATCAGATCTTTGTAACAAACCATGGCATAGATTAAAAGTTCCTCTCAGTGGTGTGTTAAAATTTTTGGAACTCTACCTGTTCCTGTATGTCTTCTTGGGATGGAGTCTGAGTGTTCAGCAGAGTTAAGCGACTCCCTGGCTTCAGAAAAGGGTGTTTGGCTCTCTGTGACCTTGTGATGCTCTCTGGATCCCAGATGAGTTCTGACACAATGTTTTATTGTTGTTATTATCCTGTCCTAGCCTGGTTCGTTGGTGCTTTCTGCTGTACGTTGGTACTAAAGAACATGTAGTCTATTGTCGCTTATCTTGGGCAAGATGTCCTGGCTTCTGTTTTTCATCAACCCTTTATCTCTGTCAAATAAAATGTTTGTTACTAAGGCCCGCGACTTCCTTTTGCTCTTTGGCCTGCCTAGCTAGTAACTTCACTTATAGCCATCCCCTAGTTACCTTGCAAAACTCCCTTTAGGGCACATGAGAACTTGCTGTGTTAGCTGTGCTAGTCAACCTGACTCAGACCCTCCCCTCTTCTCTGTCCTCTGCATTGCTGATTTCACTCAGAAACACTAGATTGCCAGGCTCCTCCCAAAGTGTCAAATCTGACTGGGGAAAAAGCGTTTCAGACTACTGAGCATGAGAATGGGATAGATTAGTTTTACAGCTTCTTCTTGGTGAAAGTTTGTTTCCCCCTCTTACCTGAAAGAAAGCTGTCCTGAGTTTGGAATGTCCTGTTTGCATACTGTTAAACCCACTGCTATGGGCTGTACTCTTCCCTTGCCCATGTTTCTTTTCTCTTCCTTTCCTGAAAGTCTAGCTCTTATATAATTATTTCCGAAGATCGATTAGTCTCACAAATCTAGGGAATATTATTGCCTACCAGCGATTCCATTCAATATCCTAGACTCTAACCTCCTTGATATTTCAATTAATTAATTCATTATTTTAAGTATAGGGGTGCTTTATTTGTGTGTGTGTGTGTGTGTGCCATGTGTGTACCTGGTGCCAGAGGAGGCCAAAAGAGGGCATAGGATTACCTGGAACTAGAGTTACAGATTTTTGTGAGGTTCTATGTGGGTGCTGGTACTTGAACCTGGGTCGTCTGGAAGAGCATCCAGCTCTCTTAACCACAGAGCTATGTTTTCAGTACCATTTCTTGATCTTTTATCCTCAATTATATATATCCTATTTCTTCTCCTAAATTATTTGTAGTCTAGACTTTGTTATTGATACTTAACTATATTCTTTCTATAATTTTCTTCCAAGTCTCTCATTATCCAAATAGTACTTCATGTAATTCCGGGCGACTCTTGTCAACACTTCAACTCCAAGATCTCTTTACACACAGTAGCCTGAGATTAAATCATCTACCCTTCCCTTCTATTTTATCAGGACATGCTTTCATAGTGTTACTATTCGGTTACAATTCCATGGTTCATCTTAAACTCACTCCTTCGCTATAAAACAGCGACTTAATTTTCTCTCTTCCATTTTATTAAATTGTCTAGATATTCAAATTACAGCTTAATCAAATCCTCATGTCTGTGTACCTTGTATCTATGCATAGTAAGATGAACATGTCTGGAAAAAATGATGACTGGACAAGCTTTGAATTTGTGATGGCTAATCTCAAGTGTGGCCCATATTATACCTACTGTATCCAATCTTTATGTTAACTTTCAGACCTTTTTCCTGTGATCAAAAACTTCTATGACCTCTCTTTTATTTTCATTTCCTGTTGCTGATGGTGAACTGAAAGAAGTCAGAAAAGAATTCACCTGTGTATTTGGCATTAGCCTTCTACCTCCCTGAGTAACCAAAAACTCATAAATATCCACATCACGCATTCATTTCCTTATGAATGAATTATCTAAACTCCTCGGAAAGGAAGCCCCTCTATTTGTACACAAATCCCATTCTCTATCCCTTTCTCTTCACTCTTAAGTTTTTTCTACTAGTTTTTCTTTTCCGTAAAAGTTTTTCATTAACCTGTACTACTTTTTATTTAAAAATCGTCATCTACCAAACCAATCTACATCTTTCTTCTTTGTTCCCCCCCTTTTTATAGCAATACATTTCAGAAATATTTGACGAGTGTGGGACCTCCCACACTTTTCTTTCAGTACAATCAGGATTTATACACAGAATACTTCTGCGTGTCTGCAGGAAGAGAATGGCTGCAAAATAATGTCCAATTTGGTTAATCTAATAGCTGTTTCCACTCCCCATATTATTCAGTGGGGTAACTACAGACTTTGATCTAACTATTTTCATTTTGAAAAAAATTTTTTTTGGTTCCCAGGGCATGGTGACTTTGTTTTCTTTATGGCTGTTCCTTTTAAATCTCCTTTTTTTTTTCTCTGTTTCTTTTTAATCTCTCTAAATTCTTTAACCCTCAGAGCCAAGATGATTGATACTCATCTACAATCACTTAGTAATATTATCCAACCTCAAGCTTTAAATGCTATTTACCTAGCAACCTCCTGCCAAATGTCTTGGACTAGGAACTTGTTCTTTACCCCATTAGCACACATCTAAATACCAGCTAATGACTTAGATTATTTACAGACAATTTAGAATTATGTCTCAACCTGTATTCCTTCTACTTTAGGACAATCTTTTTATACACTATAAATGTGTATTACTCTCATTGGTCAATAAAGAGCTGACTGGCCTATAGCTGGGCAGGAGGAGATGGAATGGGAGAGCCGACTAGGAGGATGCTGGGAAGAAGGGTGGGATTGGAGGAGTTGTGAGGAGACACCTTGAGATGTAGAGCAAACAGGATGGGAAGTACATACATGAGGTAAATGAGCTTTGGGGCAGCAAGTAGATTTAAATAATGGTTTCATTTAGTTATAAGAGCTAGCTGAAAACAAGCCTAAGCTATTGGCTGAGCTTTCATTATTAATAAGAAGTCTCTGAGTGGTTCTTTGGGAACTGCTGGAGAGATAGAGCTGACTAGCAGTCCCGGCAAAAGATTGTCTATACCCTTTAGTCAATCTACCTTAAAATTTACCACCCTCGTTTTTGTTACTTTAATAAAATAATTTTGTCACTGAACATATCCTTTCTGTTTCAGTAATATCTAGTTTCACAAGATATAAAACGTCATTTCACTAAGTGTAGGAGAGAACTGCTTGTTGGTTCCCTACCACCTGGCTAGCTTAGACCAGAAATATTCACACAGAAATGGCATTAATTAAATCACTTCTTGGCCCATTAGCTCTAGCTTCTTATTGGCTAACTCATACATATAAATTTCACCCATTTCTATTAATCTGTGTATTGGCGTGTGGCTCTGGCTTACTGGCTAACATCCCCAGCAACTGTCTCTGGAGGCTCCATCTCCATTCTCCTTTCTTTCTCTCGGCATTACAGTCTACCTTTCCCTGCCTAGTTCTGTTCTTCCCTGCCATAGGCTCAAAGCAGCTCCTTATTCATTTACCAATAAAAGCAACACATAGACAGAAGGACCTCCCATACCAACTAAGGACTGCCTATCAAAACCAGGAATTTCAAATAGCCCCCTCCCCAATACTGGTTCAGGGTTCATATGAGTTTTTATTTGTGCAATAGCCTCCAACTAGTGCTTTTATTTGTTTTCTTGACTTTTTTCTTCTATTACCAGTGTATCTGCCAGATTATTAAAGCAATTCTGCATACTATAGACAACAGTGATAACATGACACTTTCCATTTGATAAACCCATGAAAATAATTAATAAAGCAATAACAAAGAGCATGTCAATCCTCTGTGCCCTAAAATTCAAACCTAAAACCTCATTTTGACCTATAAATCCATCCCACTTCAGTCATTCCAAGCCCTTTTGACCTCAAATAGAGAAGTTATACACTCTATGTAACTTTAGGATTTTCATAACACAGTGGTAATTACTTACTAAAACAAACAAGTTTTTATAACAATTTTTTAACAGATGACCAGTTTTACAAATAGTCAAGAGTTATTTAGAAAATAATATCATCTCTTTGTATGGAATAGCTTTAGGTATTCATCGCTGAAACAAACTGTATTAAATATACTATTTACTATTATGATCTCCACATCATTTACATTTGAGTAATCAATTTGTCAATATTTAAAGTGTTAAAAACTTCCCACTATTAGAAATCCTTTCTCTAACATGCTAAAACTGGAGTGAATTAACCAATCAATATCTGTTCAGGCAAAGGATAAATAGAATAATGTAGAGATAGTAAATTATCTGAGTGTTTATGTCGTTATCCTTTGATTCAGAAGCAAAGCCTTCTTCAGCATAACATTTGAAATTAGAATTCTTTGTCTGACTTACAGCGTTCCCTTTATGAAAAGATCACTTTATTTGATTATAGATTTAAAAAGTGGAGTGAAAATTCAACGACACAAGAAGTTATTTGATTGTGGATTAATATAATTAAATTCTAAGATTAATGCTTCATCTTCTGATTTTTCACATTTGTCTTAACTACACATACTTCATCATGATTCTTTTCTTGTGATAGAAATGGGAACATTTTATTAAAAAGGAGAAGTGATTGGCACTTCTGAGCATGGAAGTAGCTTAGAGAGCTGGGCCAGGTCCAAGGCTTAAAGGCCCAGACGTTTCTTTTTAGTGACTCACACTGAGGCTTTAAAAAGTATTTGCTTTATTCTTAAACACAAATTTTGGCATGTATGTATTTTTAGTATATGATGAGTTATCTCCTTATGGAGTTCAAGTATATTAAATAAAAGTATGTTGGAGTATGTTAAGAAAAAATAACGTACTATTAAGTGTACAACTCCATAGACGTGAGCAGGAGAGACATCCATTAATGGTTACTGCTTAAATGACTTTGAGTCTGTCAATATATTTCAAAGAGGAATAGACATTGTCAATTAATTGACAAAGTCTGCTCAATGAGCTCTTCCTGTGTTATTATGTTTCTGCTAATGTCAAGTTTTATTTTCACCCTCTTTTATTTCGTGTTTTATACTTTATTTGAGGCTTATGAGTTGATGACAGTTTCAGCCTTTGAACAACATCCTTTCATCCACAAAAGAAGTGTTCTTCGCTCCTTTGAAGCTTTTACCTTAAATTTAAATTAGTCTTTTTCTGATGCTGCACCTGCTTTGTATACCCCTTATGTCTAAGCTTTGTCTTCTTTTATGGCCCAAGTTCCTTTGATATTCTTTTCTATTGTAATTTATGGTACCTCCAAATTACTATAGATTGATTTTAAGACTTTAAAAACTTCCTAGGTTCTGAATTACTGGGCTTACGCTTACATCACTACCAATGTCTTTGAAGACTTGGAAAGCTTCCACTTACTTGCATCTCTATAATTTATATCTTGTGCCTAGATTTCTCCAAATCATCACAGAATTTGCATACATAATATCCTGAATATTGAATATATAAATGATTAGTAGCAGATTTGTCTTTTATAGGCTATTTTTGTCATTTTCCGGATTATTAGTGTCTGTCTTCAAATAATGTCTTTGCCCCTCGAAATGGCACGTAAGTGATGTACTTTCAACAGCATTTTAAATGAAAAACTTCCATCCTTTGCCAATTTTTCAGAATGACAATTTAGCAGTCTATAGACTTTATGAGTCAGAACCAGTTCCTTTTAATATTCACAAATGTTGGCAGAGGCTATCTAGCATTTAATTTAGTCAGTGAGCAGAAACAATGACCACAGCACTTTTCTTCCCTTTTTAGGAAAAGCATCCATCCATCCTGGCACTTTCTGCCTCCAGACTGTACAGCTTCACAAGGTTGCTCTGAGATGATACTTCTCAGCAAGCAATTTCATCTGATTTTTACTTATTTAAATTTCATCTCTCTTTGCTCTAACATGCTGAAGGGTTCCCTACCTTGGTTATTCTTTCTACAAGCCAAAACAAATAATATTTCATTTATATTTAAAAATATACTTGTTCCATCTCACTTATCTCTCCTCTGATATTGATTTCATTATTCTTTACAACTTTGGACCCACTTTCACCCCTAGTACCTGAGATGGTTTTTTTTCTAGGTATAGGCATTTATTACTATAAATTCCCTTTAAAAGGCCATGGCTACAGTCACACACAGTAACAGCAAAAATGGGGATGGTTCCCAATGACAGCACACAAATGCCTACAAAGTGAGATGCAGAGGAGAGGAACAGCAAATGTGGTTTGATAGACAGTTCTTTTTCACAGTGGTGCTGAAAGCAGTGGTAAAAGAAAATCTGTGCAACCTGCATTGATATAAATCAAGGAAGGATAGAATCATGTTGCCAAGGGAAAGACAAAGATATTCAACCTGAAATCGATACTCACATCTGCACACGGTCATGGGACAGCATCAGCAAGGACATATTAGCTGCATTCCTGAGGGACGTGTAGTGTAATAGATGCTTAATGTAATAGTCGTACATCTGAGCAACATGAGAACCAAGCAAAAGTATACAGCCAAAGTTTTACTGCTGAGAGCAAACTGAACAGGGAATAAGCTAAGAAAAAAAAAAAAAGATTCTTAGCTTAATAGTTTCAATGTTATTAAGGATAAATTTTACAGAAAGTAGCCATATGTGAAGAAACTCTGCTTCCTCAATGTTTTTTTTCCCATAAAATCTATCATTTCATTAAATTTTGAATGGCATACTTGTGTATACTTTGGTGTGGTGCCTTGAATAAGAATGACCTCATAGGCTCCTATGTATGAATGCTTAGGTATTAGGGAGCGCCATTATTAGAAAGGATTCACAGGTGTGGGCTTGTTGGACTAGATGTGTTCTTCTTGGAGCAAGTGTGTCAATGAAAGCAGGCTCTAAATTTTCAAAAGGCCAAGCCAGCCCCAGTAGCATTCCCTTCATGCTGCCTGTGAATCTGGCTGTAGAACTCTCAGCCACTCCTCCAGCCACATACTCCCTGCCATGATGATAATGGATTAAATCTTTGAAATGGGAAGGAAGCCCCAATTACACACGTTCTTTTATAAGAGTTGTTGTGGCCATGGTGTCTCTCCATAGCAGTGGAACACTGACTAAAACACTTAGTAAAGTAGTAGAACAAAGGAGAATTCATTTTCACTATTTTGGAATAAATGGCCAGCCTTACATCCTCCCTAATACAAGTAAGACATATCTATACAAATACCTGAATGATAAACATAAAAATGAAGCCGAGTATAAGATGAGGTGGTAGAATTCCATTGTGTTGGCTTGTGTGGTCCTCAATAAATGTGCTTTCTAGCTTCTACTCCTTCAAGAATACTTTTATGGTCCAGTTTTGCTCCTGTCTTCTCCATCCTGAAGATAACCACTAAACAATTCTCTTTAAACAGTTCTCAAGGTACCTGCAAGTCATATGCTTATATAATTACCATAATGCAATGTACTTAGTCTAGCTAATAGTAGTTATGTAGTGAATGTTCTTTTTCTATTTACTTGGATTATGAGTCTAGATTATATATATTTATATCCGAACTACTTACAAAAACACAATTGATACCCCAGAATAGAATAAGTCAAATGAGAATATTTTCCCTTTTTATTTTAGTGTGTTTTTAGATGCTTTTCCCACTATGTCATTCATTTTATATACTTCCTGCATGTTTGCCAAATAAAGGCTATCCAAGCAATAATGAAACAATCCTGCTGAAAAGAAACTCCAAGAAAAATGCAATTAATAACACTTGATATCTGGGGATTTCAGCTAGTTTTTTTTTTAATATGAGTAAATTGTTCCCTGCCATTTGAATTATGTATGAAAAGGAAAGTCTATGCAGTTATCCTTTAAAACAGTACACTGGATCGTTATAAAATATTCCATGTTTATACATAAGGCAACTGAAGTCATCTATTTCAGATCTGCTTCAGGAAGGAAAATTAACCTAGAGTTAAAGAGGAACGGTGAATCGTCTGATAAATGGTTGTGGAACAGTGTCTGTGTTAGTAAAGAGGTGCATCCTAGCTTGATGTGATCCCAGTGGGTAGCTTATGTTCCTAAGCTCTAGTGAATGCATGGGGTTCATCTTAAGTCAGACTAGATCATCTACAGAGCAGGAAAAGGACGCTAGAAATGCATTCATTGAAGATAATTCATGAAGTTTGTTCATAATCTCCTCTTTCCAAGGATTCTGTGCAATTATTTCTCAAGGCGTGATCTAAGGTAAACTATTTCTGCAGCTACAATTCTTCCCAGTGGCAATATGACAGTGGATTTCACACTGCACTTGACTCTAGTGGACACTGCCTTTTCATTCACTTAGATAAATTTCAAGGAATCTGAAAATTCTACATCAAATCATTTCCTATATATCCTATATTCTTTCACTCTGGTTTTAGTTGGATATTATTTTACTTCTTATTGCGATTACTTCTTCTTACTTTGGAATCTGATTTCTTATGTTAGTTATGCAGAAAACAAAATATGTCATAGAGAAATGTTTAAATCATACAAAGAAATTTTTTGCCATTAATGAAGGTTTTGCAAAATCACTGTTGAATGTTGGTCATAATTTTCTTGTTGGTAGCATCCCTTGAGTATTTGTTTCCTTTCCTTGAAAAGTGTGGATATATTATTAAAATTTTACATTATTGATAATCTGTTTTTATATTAACATGCGTCTTGGAAAAATAAGAAAATAAAAGATGAAATAATCCAAAGAAAACTCATTGTAATTTTCAGTAATCATTATGTATGCTCCTGATTTTAGAAATTTAAGACAATTTATGTCAGTTTATGTAACTTTTGTTCATTATAATTATATGATCATCATAAGAGTTAGCAATGAAAGTTTATAGGTTTTGTAAAAAATTATTTCTAAAATTAACTAAAACTAATGTGTTCAGAAAACCTTTCCGATGCTTTCAAATGAGGATATGATAGTTAAATAGATGATCATAATGGACACTTTAAAATGGTTCGTGTATTTGTGCAATTTGTATCATATGCTCTCTCTTGCTTCCTAGAACTTCTCTTAATATTATAGCAACAATATCTTAATGAGAAACATTTCTTATGATTCAGATGGAGGCTATCGACACCCTGCATCCCTAGCATGGGTGCATGACTTAGGCCTAACCAAGTAGAACATATAGTCTGCCCTCCTGACCAGATACAGAGGTTCACTCAGAGATGGACATGAGTTCAAATATAATTCTTCACATCATGAAAAAAGGATTTTTATTAATTTTGATTATGTGATTCCTTTAGAAATAACAAAAACTGTGATGTGAAATATGCTGAATTATGTTCTGCTTAAAAGAAAATTACTTTTCATTATTACAAAATTCAAGCCCAACAAAATTTTAATGGCTCTTCTAACTCACCAAGTATTCTATTTTAAACTGTTCTTTTCATGTTACTTTAGTGAGCCTTTTGGGTCTAGTACTTTGGGTGAAAACTAAAAAGAATGTAATTCTCATCAGCATTAGATTTTTCAGTCCTTCGAATTAAAGCAAACTTCTGTAGATGGGAAATCTCATGCAGCCAAGCTTACAAAGTAACAATTTAGGCTCTTGAAACATCCTGTGCATTAATACAAATAGTTACTGACTCTGTTACTAGTCCGCCATAGTCCATTTGAGTGTCTTTGTTATGAAAAGTTTCTCAAGCATTTCGAGAGAGGCATTACTGTGACAAATACATGGCTGGCTGGCTTCTTTTCCTTCAGTATGCTTCCTGGAGTTACATCCATGTGGCCTTGAGTGTCTATATATCATGTGACTTTATAACACTTGTAATAAACAGATAGAAAAGCATGATTATTTTTTAATTGAGAAAACACTTTTATTTTATAGCTTGCTCTTTTTCATGGATTCTGTTGAAGTATTTAAAATTTATTTAGTAAAGCTAGTAAAGTCACACTCCATGTATTTTTAAAAAATTAATCATTTTGTGTCCGTGGGTAAAAAACAGTGTGGTTGTGTAGACATTAATCATTGCATTTCTTGTCATGAATAATGCATTTATGTTCTTTGCTGTATTTTATCTGATAATGTATGTATGCAGCATGTTTACTTTTTGCATGCATATTATGGCTCTCTTGTTGTATTATGTATAAGCAGTTAGTCTCATTTATGTTTTTAGAGTCCATGATCAAGTCAGTCTGTAGTGAAGTTGAAAAGTAAAGTCATGTTGAGAGAAACAGGCCTTTATTCAGATTTAAGCCTGATACTGACTTTTGATGAGAAGTTCTCACCTTAGCAATTAAAATACTAATTAGTCTATTATACATCTATTTGAAATCTATAAATCAAGATGAAAAAATAATTATAAAATATATATTATCCTCTTGCCTTGATGAATATAAACATGTAATTAACTATCAGACTGGATTGTAGTTAGAAGGTCTTGGAATGTTTTGGTTTTCACTCCGCTACACAGACATGCGGCCCAAGGATTCAGTTCTCCTCCACCAGTTTCCTTTGGAGTCACTGTTATGTGGTATTCTAGACATTGTGTGTGCATTCCAGTACCCAGATGCAAGCTTCATCCATTGATTCATACCTCTTAGCTAATTCTGACATTTCAACTTCTCAGATTTCTGGTTTTGCAGGTTCCTTACCCTCCTTGTGTGTAGAGGCATGCTGGAAAGAGGCAAGAACAGACTGCTAAGGTCCCACCTCAGCCCAGTGGCTCTCCTGCTAAAGTGGATTGCAGAAACTTAGTGCATTTGCTCTAAAGGGTAGATAACTGTAGTCTGAGCTTGAAGTGAAGTCCCACGTTACTCTCTACAGGCATTTGGGCAATGCAATGTCAAAAGTTTGCACATAGTTAACCAGGTTTATAATGCTCAAGTTTTCCCGTTCATGACCATTTCTTTTCACACCGAGGTTTTATTTTGCTGAATAGAGCTTTGTCGTTGAATCTAATACCGAATGTGTAAATTTTATTTGTGTTTCCTCTGCTTTTGAGGTCTTATCCAAAAATGTCTTGCTCATTCCAGTATTTTAAGCCATTTTCCTGACATTTTGTCCTGTTACTAGCACTTTAACAGTTACATTTATTGCTACATGTTTTAATTTTCTATTATGTGTGTGGGTGTTTGTATGCACATATGCCTGTGTATCTCCAGTGTACATGATGCCCTGGAAGCAAGAGCACTGGAAACCTCTGGAACTGGAGTTACAGGAAGTTGTAGGCTGGCATGATGGTGCTAGGAATTAAACCCAGGTTCTCTGGAAGAGTAGTCAGTGATTGGGGCTGCTTATCTACCTCTCTCCTATTTTTATATTTAAATTTGTAAATTCATTAGAAGTCATTATTGTACATCTTACTATCCAATTTCTCCAGAATATTTTCTTTGGGAAACTATGCCTTGTCAGTGTATTCCTAATATCTTTGAAGAATGAGCTGACTGCAGTCAGGTGAGTCTTCCTTTCTGTGCTTTACCCTCTTGCAGTGATTGATGTCTGGTACTGCACACAACACAATGCTTTGTAAAAATATTTTTATTTGTTCTTTGAGACTTTCATATATTTCTGTCACATTGTTTTGCATCCCTCAACTTCCTCCATGTCCTCCCGACTTCCCTATCCATCCAAATTCTAATTCTTTCCCTCTATTAAAGTCACCACAATAAAACATGGAGTCCAACTTGTGCTAAACAGCTGCTCCTCCAAGGGACCCGCCCTGGGTGTGGTTGGTTGATTCCTTCTCCCCTAAACTATCAACTTAAAATAGCTTCCCATCCAGGGGCAGAAATGTGCATCTTCTTCCTGTTCTCTGTGCTAGGAACTTTGTCTGGCTTGGGCTAGCACACGTCCTCAGCATGCTGCCTTAGTCCCTAAGAGTTCAAATGTATATCGCTCTGCTGTGCTTCAAGCAAAAGGTGCTTTCCTTGAAGTCATTCACCACTTTTGACTCTTAGGATATTTCTGACCCCCCCCCCCCTTTTTCATAGAATCCTGAGCTTTGAGGGGAGGTATATGATTAGAAATCCCATTTAGGGCTGAGCGTCACTCACTCTCTGCACAATTTCTAGTTGTGGGTCTGTGCTGATTATCATCTACTCTATGAAATTTCTCTAATGAGGTTTGAGGATATTCTGACCTGTGGGTATAGCAATATGTCATTAGGAGTAACTTTATTACTCTGTTCATTTAGCAAAATTATGGTAGTAAATTTTCCCCTAGGGCCCATGACCTATCTAGTTTCATGTTCGTGGACTCGTAATAATCTCAGTTATGGGTTTCATCTCGTAGAGCAAGACTTAAATACAATCAGAAAGTGGCTGGTTACTATCATAATATTTATGCCAGTACTGTGCTATTGGGCATATCTTACAGGCAGGTCAATACTATAATCTGCAGAGTTCACAGTTAAGTGAGAGTAGTGATTACTTTTCTCCTCTAGTAGTGAGCACCTTCCAGCGATTATGGGAGTGTAGGATTAGCTGTAGTGGGAGACTGCTTGTTGGTTCCCAGCTGCCTGGTTAGCTTATACCTGAAATAACAACCCAGAAACTGTGTTCATTAAATCACTGCTTGACCCATTAGATCTAACTTCTTATTGGCTAACTCTTACATCTTAATTTAACCTATTTCTAATAATCCATCTTACTGTGGCTGTGGCTTACTGGCTAAAGTTTCAGCATGTCTGACTCTGGCGGCTCCATGGCTTCTCTCTAACTTTACCTTCTTCATCCCATGCTTTGGCCAAGCCAGTTCTTTATTTATTAACCAATAAAAGCAACACATAGATAGAAGGACCTCCCACACCAATCATGAATGCACCAATTAAGGTGAAGTTTCCGGGTGTGTACCAGCAGTTTTCTCTATATTCTAAGTGTGTGCCGAAGTGTGTGCTATTTTGTAGCATATTTTGAAGTAACATAGTATAATGCCTTTAACTTTGCTCTTTTTACCCAAAATAACCTTGGTTCTTCAGGCCCCCCTGGTAAAAAGATTTGTTTTACCAGTTTGTTATGAGAGTAACAGACTTTTCATAGAAATTGCATTGAGTTTTTAGATTACATTTGATAGACAATTTAACAGTGTTGATTCTTTTGGTCCACAAACATGAGTTATAGTTCCACTTTTTTTCTCTTTGGTTTATTTCATCGATATTTTATAACATACATTATAAGGTTTATTCTCATTCATTTATTAAGTTAAATTAATTCCTAGGCATTTTTGTTACATGGGATTTTCCTTTTGGCTTCTATTTCATAACCCACCACTGGCATATAACAGCATTACTGATTTTGTGTATCAATTTTTATTTTGTGCAACTTTGCTGAATTCACTGCTGCAATAGTTTCTCTGTGCCATATTGTAATTTTTTGCTGTTGTTTTTCTCTTTAGGGGCCCACCACCTAGTTCCCAAATAAATGCAAGGGGACTTATTCTTCTGAATGCCGGGCCTTAGCTTGGTTTATTTCTAGCCAGATTTTTAAACTTAAATTATTCTTTTTCTGTTTAACTGCATTTTGCCTCTGAGATTTTTTAACCTTTGTTATATCTTTCTTCCTTACTTACTTCTTTGTTTCTTTTTCCCTCCCTCCCTCCTTTCTTCCTCCTTTCCATCCATTCATCCTCCCTCCCTCCCTCCCTCCCTCCCTCTTTCTCTTTCTTTCTCCATGACTCACTGTGAGGCCGGGTGGCTGGCTCCTGCTGTCCTCCTCTACTTCTCCTTTACTCACTCCACTCCTTTCTTCTCCCATCTATTCTCTCTTCCTGGCTGCTCTGCCAGTTTTTCTTTCCTGACCAGCTATTGACTGTTCTGCTTTTTATTAGACCAATCAGGTGTTTTAGACGGCAAAGTAACACAGCTTTATAAAGTTAAGCGAATACAACATAAATGAATGCAACACATTTTTTATATCATTAAATATATATTTCAAGCCAGGTGAGTTTGAGGCCAGCCTGGTCTACAAGAGCTAGTTCCAGGACAGGCTCCAAAGCTGCAGAGAAACCCTGTCTCAAACAACCAATCAAACAATAAATCAATCAATAAACAAATAAATAAATATTCCACAGCATAAATGAATGTAACACATCTTCAACTAATATTCCACAACAGCTTATTTAAGGTTTTTGTAAATAAGATAATGTCCTCCTTCATACATCTATAGTTTGACTTTCTCCTTTTCAGTTTGGATGCCATTCATTTCTTTATTTTGTCTAAATGTACCTGTAAGGACTTCCTATGCTATGCATTTGACAGTTTGATGTTTTCTAAACATTGGAGAGGATGCTTGTAGTAGCTTTATCCTCTCAGTAATTATCCAAGGCCATCATTATGCTGAGATACACTCCTTTTGGACCATTTTTTTGCAGCATTTTTCTTATGAAGGGACATTTAACTTTGTCAAATAATTGTTCTGTATCAATTAACATGATCATATAGTGTCTGTGGCTTATCCTGTTTAATGTGCTGTATCATGTTCATTGATTTACATATGTTAAGTTATTTTTTCATTGCTGGAATGATTGCTAATTTTTAATTGTATACTTATTGATGTATAAAATATTTTTAATGTATTTTTGGAGTTGATTTGCTAGTATTGTTGTTATAGCTGTACCTGTAAAAGTTATTGGCCTATAGTCTGGTTTATATGCATGTTTTGGTATCTGGGTAATTCTTGCTTTATAGAATCAGTTTGGGAGAATTCTTTCTTCCTCAATTTCTTTTTGTAGTAATTAAAAAAGATTTGATATTGGTTACTTTTTTAAACCATTGACAAAAATTGGCAGAAATCTTCTGGTCTTCTGGTGGGAATCTTTTATTATTGATTTGACATCATCATTTGTTTTTGTTCCATTTAGGTTTTCTATTTCATTGTATTTCATTTTTGATAATGTATATATATCTTGGAGTCAGTTATTTAT
This sequence comes from Alexandromys fortis, assembly GCF_014885135.2. NCBI lineage: Eukaryota > Metazoa > Chordata > Mammalia > Rodentia > Cricetidae > Alexandromys > Alexandromys fortis. Next base: position 1,934,716 of record NW_026067916.1, on the reverse strand, counting down.
TCTAGAATGCCAAATTTATATTGTGAATTATGCCAATTCATAATAATCTGAAATGATTGTATTCTTGTGGTATCCAGTCTTACGGAACATTAGAATTCCATTTTCATCTACTTGTACCCCCTTTCTCTGTTTATTTGCTACTCTATCTATTCTCATTTCATCATTCAGAGAACCAATTCAATGTCGTTAACCTTCTGTGTTAATTTTTAAGCTCCATTTCACTTATTTTTTTTCATTAATCTTTTGTATATTACTACTTCTACTAGTCTTGAGTTTGTTTTACTTGTTGTTTTCATGGTCACTGAGATATCCCAATAGATTGACGTCTTTATGGTAATATGAAGCCACCGCTATTAATTGCTATAAATTCCCGTCTTTATACTGCCTTCGTTGTGTCCCCAAATCTTTTGATACCACGTGTCTATTCTTTCTTTTACTTAAAATATGTAGCGATTTCTAGTTGCTTTCTTTGATTCCTGGGTTATCTAATAGTACATAGTATTATCCTGTATTTTAAGAGTTTCCAACTTTTAAACTTGCTGGTTTCTAGTTGTATCTGTGACAATATTCCAGTTTTAAAGTATTTTATGAGATTTATTCTCATGACTACTCCTACTACCTGTTCTGGAGAATTGTCCCTGTGTTCCTGAGAATAATGCATGTCTTGTTGTTGTTGACAGATGGTTCTATGGTGCATTTTAGGTAAATTTGAGTAATAGAATTTAATATGCTGCTTCTTTATCTTCCTTTGCTTTGAGTTCTTTTCATATCTAAATGTGGGTGTTTAATTGGCCTACCATCTTGTTTTATCATGTGTCTTTCTCTTTACCTTCATACTTTTGGGAGTTTCAATGTTAGTTGCTGAGAATCATTTGCTTTCCCCCTTGATTGTCACATAGTTTCATCTCTTGTCTGTTTCTTTTCTTGATTTAAAATCTATTTTATGTTATAAATTTGGCAACCACTCGTGCTTTTCTATGAGTGATACCTGCATAGAATAACTTATAGTTTCACTATAGCTATTTTATAATTTATTTTCTAACTTCATTGTAATTTCTTTTGCCCTCTCCCCCAGTCTTATTTTGAAATTGAAAATAGATTGTTTTTCGTACAATATGCTTTGATTATGCTTTCCTCTCTCCTAACTCCTCCAAGATCTTCCCCACCTACCTTCCTACCCACCCAAATCTTTCTTGCCCTTGTTAGAAAACATGCATCAAAAAAAGAAAAAGTGGAATACTTTTTAAAATGTATGTGCAGATGTGTGTGTGTGTATAGTTGTTTCCCGTGCTTTTTCTTTTGCTCTATTTTCCTGTCTGTCTGTTTGTCCTATTTAGGCCTGTTGTCTTCTGGTCTTAATTTGTTGTTAAGTGATTCACAATAGTGGTGTGTTTATTCTTTAATTTATTTAGACTTACCTATTACCCACTGAAATCATGAACAAGACAAGCTTGTTCACTCTCTCTATCTCTATTCCATATAGTTCTTGAGGTCCTGTCTAAAGCAATAAGACAACAAAAGGAGATCAAGGGGATACAAATCGTAAAAGAAGAAGTCAAACTCTCACTATTTGCTGATGATATGATAGCTTACATAAGCAACCCCCCAAAATTCTACCAAGGAACTTCTACCACTCATAAACACCTTTAGAAATGTAGCAAGGTGCAAAATTAACTAAAAAAAAAACCACAGTAGCCCTCCTTTACACAGATAATAAAAGGGCTGAGAAAGAAATCAGAGAAACATCGCTAAGATAGTAAAATATCCGAAGGTAATTAGATTTTCCACTGCCAGTGATTCTGAAATAGGAAGAAAAACTACCTTACCCCTGGTAATATACCATAGAAATAGTTCACATCCTTTCTTTTCCTTCCTTCCTTCCTTCCTTCCTTCCTTCCTTCCTTCCTTCCTTCCTTCCTTCTTCCATCCATCTTTCTCTCCCTCCCTCCCTCCTTCCCTCCTTCCCTCCCTCCCTCCCTCCCTTCCCCTCTTCCTCTCTTTCTTCCTTTCTTCTTCTTTTTGTTTTAAATTTTCAAGACAGGGTTCTCTGTGTGTAGCCCTGGCTATTCTGGACCTTACTTTGTAGACCAGGCTGTCTTCAAACTCACAGAGATCTGCCTGCCTCTGCCTCCCTAATGCTAGAATTAAAGATGTATACCACCACAGCCTGGCACATTCTTTCTTTTTTAAATCTGTGCTGGAATATTCTGTTAACACTACTGTCTAACCAATTTTAGAGAAATATTTGTCTGACTCAATTGTGGATTATTGTACTCTGCATCATATTGAATGTTTTATTCCAAGTGTGCACTGCAGAACCTCATCTTCCTTTGCTCTGGTGGTTTCTCAAATCACATTTAATACTCTTTTTCTAGAAGTATCTCCTTAATTAAATAACACACGTGCTTTAGAACATTTAACTTTCTGTCCAGTAATTCAGGAGGCAGGCAGCAGGGCATATTAGACTCACCTGGATGAATATGTACAGACACGCATGAAGTGAGCTCTTGGGGAACAGTGCTCTGAACGAATTGTTTTGGATGAGATACTAGCTCATTTTGCCCACTGCTGTGTTGCTGAACTGCAAATGCACCACCACAGATGACTGTAACGTATATTCCAGGAAGTCAAAAATCAGTTTTTTAAAGGTACTGTCTTTGCTGCTACAGTCCTGGGATGAAAGAAGCACTTGTACAATACTCCGTGGAAGAATTGTGAGAATCACATTCAATCAGGGACTTCCTCTATGTGAACCTGGCCTAAACACCGGAGCTGGAGGTTTTAATGAGAGAACCTCTCATTCACGAGAAGAACTCATCAGTGTCTCATTCCACACATGTGCTGCAAGAGAGAAAATTTACATTTGTAAGGTAAAATGTCACCTATCTAGAAACCTACAGAAAGAAAATTCAACTGCCATTCACCAGGGCTTCGCTCTGCAGTAGCATTTATGTTCACAAATTTCCATCATGGAAAGTAAAATAAATTACCCGGATTAATTTCAATTACTTTATCACACACATTTGGAGGATTTCGACATTTAAATAATTACACAGGGGCTGTGGAGAGGACCATGGATCTGAGATTCAGTCCTAAGGGAGCAGCCCAGGCTTTTCTCGGAAGAGGTTTTGTATTGAGTATGAGGACAAGTATTCAGCCTCCTCGAATCTTTTAAAGTGATGTTTAATTTCAGAAATGGGCTCAAAATTATGGATTGTAGATTTTTTTTCATGTAAGACCTGCTATAAGTTGAGCATTAGCAGATCAAGTGGCAGTCCTTTGGTTGCTGGCTTTTATTGTAGACTGTTGCTACTCTCATTTAAATGATCCAAGAAATAACTGTGGCAATGATGCATCAAACTTTTTGATTTCTAAAGCCCAAATAGGAAACTTTTTTTCCTGACCGGAACAGAGGTACAGTGTGAGTTCCAGAGTCAACTCTGATGAGTATGAGTTCTTTCTCTGTGGAAGTCGAGTTAAAATGGGTACCAGTGGTGTATTGTATTTTGGACTGGATGAAGGGCGAGAGCAGTAACTTCAAAGGAAATGGTTATGCTGATGAATGCCTATCTTCTTGGACCCTAGAGGTTTCTGCATTGTTTCTCACTATTCCTGGAAGAGAGAAGCAGGTCCATCATGTAGTACAGACTCTTGGCTTTCACCCAGTGTACACATCAGAAACATTGCTTGCTCGATCATCTTCTTTTTCTTTTCCACTAGTGATTATTTCCATAAGATGTTCCATCAGCGGTCATGAGAAGCAGGTGGCAGCAGGTCAGATGTCAACCCACCAGAGCATAGTAATCTGATGGAGGATTAATCCTGTCCAGGCAAGATCTGCAGGACCATCGACTGAAAACTGTTGTTCACTGTTGCTGAAGCTGCTTGGTGTCCCTTCAATACCTGCATTGTAGTGTGTAATCTCATGTGATGTGTATATGTAATCTCAGGTTTTCATCTCAGTCTTATAGGTATATACATCTGTGGGTGGTCAGGGGATGACTTTTCATTTGGCTATGTATTTTTGATATATAGATTACATACTGAAATTTGCTCTGCAATGGATATATTTGTCCCACAATGACTTTGGACATTTCGAGGCATGCTTTCTTCCTTTGCTTACTGGATGGCTTCTTCCATTCTAGGGTACCTTTGTTGAGAGAATTTAGTCATTAGCCAGAAACCTTGGCTCCCACAGCCTGTCTCCATTCTGTTCCCTAAGATACTTTAGAAGCCACCTCCCTGCCACTATCTTCCTTTTGGAAGGATGTGCAGCCAGGAAAGGAGTCTTTCATGTAGATCACACTTGGGACCTTCAAAGATAAAAGGGCGTCCAAGCTTATTCGAGATTGAGTGCCCTGCTTCTCTTATAGCTGACTTGGGAAAGTGCTAACCTTAACTGAAAGTTACCTGCTTTGTGTAACCTTTATCTGTTTTCATGACCCTGAGGAATGCGAGTCATGTAACATTGCTATTGCCAGAGAATCGCTGACTGTGTCTGTCTGTATATATAAACTGGAGACATTGGAGGACTGGTAAAGAATAAAGAAACGGATGCACAAAAGTATATAGTGGAGAAGTCACTTTGCTCTCAGACGTTTCCAAGTCCTGCACTTGCTGTAAGCTGTCTCCCTGAACCGTGAGGAGGCACAGAGGCTGGAACTCAGAGGCCTCCAATAATGTTCTTTGTCTAATTTCTTAAATAGCCAAAAAAAAGGAGACTCGGGTTACATATTAGGGACTTTAACTTCAAATAGATGGATTTAAAATATCAAAAGTACAGGTGAAGTAATGACATTGTACGAAGCACTACATTCAAGAAAGCCCCTCATTAAAGCAGCTAAGAAGAGGTGAAGACAGAAGGGCGTGATGATGAGTATGGGAAAGAACATAGATGGTCATTCTTGAGAAATCATGCAGGGATAAAGTGGGCATAGATTTGGAGCTGAAGATAGCTAAGCATGCATTCACTCATTCACCAGCTTATATGTAAATCAAGTTCTTCTTGTTTCTTTCGGGCAATTGACCTCTCCAGTAGAATAAGCATGATGTTATATATCTTTAAGAATCTGTGCAATGTTTGTTAATGCCATATGTGAAACTGCTACGCAGAGCAGCACCTTCACTGTGAGTACTTACCAAGTTGTGTATCCTGTTATGTCAAAATACCAAGTGAATATAATTATTATTCTGTCATGATGCAGCTATAGAAAGCTTGGTGACCTGAGTTTGATTCTCAAAACCCATGACTGAGAGAGGGAACTGACTCCCAGAACTGTTCTCTGACTTCCACAGTGGTGCTGTGGTAAACCACGCTGTGGCTATGCGCACATCTATACTCACACTCATCCCGAGCACACACAGGCATTCACACACTCACTCCAACAATCCTAAAAAATGAAATGCAGACTCTTTGGGTGCAAATGCTAGGCCAACTTAACATTGTGCTTTACAGGGAAAAAAAAAGTTAAAAATTTCACATTTTAGTTTATTTGCTTATGAAATACACACCTACTTTGGAGCATTGTTCTAAGTTTGAAATAAATGACATGTATAAACTAAGGACAACGTTGGAGACTATAGACTCTCTGCTTTCAAATTTTCCATCATTATGTAATAATCTGAGAGCCATGGAGAAGACACAAATGCAGACAAACAGAATGATGGAACTGTAGCAGACCCACATATTACTAATGAAATGAGTTTCATTGAGTAGCCACAGCACGCTTCTTTAGGGAAGTCTTTTCAGGCTGGTCTCGAACTCACAGAGATCCACGTGTCTCTGCCTCCCGAGTGCTGGGATTAAATGCATGCGCCACCACTGCCCAGCTTCAAAAATGTTTTAGGACAAAATATAAATACATATTTTTGACCTCAGGATAGGAAAAGATTTATTTTGCAGGACACAAAAGTCATCCAGCAATAAATATACAAGGTTCATTATGGGACTTAGGCAAAATTTAAAATTTTTATTAATCAGGCCTCTACTAAAATAAAGAAATAAGTGTGCAATAAAAATTTATATAATATCTAAAATAGACTTGTATGCAGAGTATATAAAGTATCATACCAATAAATTATGAAATGGCAACCCATTTGAAAGATATGCAGTCCCACATACCTATAACAACGGAAACAGCCAAGAGGCTAAGGCAGGAGGATTTTGAGTCTGAGGCAGTCTGTACATTATAGAGAAAAACTCTCAAGAAATGAAAGAGTACAATGTGCACATTTCTTATTTATAAAAGATTATTCATGAATGAGCAGTAAGTACCACAGAAAAGTTCTGCTCATCATTGGTTGTAAGGCTGTGCAAACCAAACCTGTGAGGTGCCACCAGGACAACTGGGATGACTGGTATAAAAGGACTGGACACACCCAACACTGATAAGGATGTAGAGTGACGGGAGCTCTCATACACTGCTAATCTTCAGGGTGTAAAATGATAAGAAAAATCCTGAGGAAAACTTATTGCCAGTTTCTTAAAAATTAACTGTATGTCCCAGATAAACTTCTTACAGAGACTTAATATGACTCATAGAAAAATGGTGCGGGACAACTGTCTATATTCTGTCAATTATGGTTTAAATAAATGCTGATTGGCCAGTAGGCAGGCAGGAAGTATAGGCGGGACAACCAGACAGGAAGAAGAGGTGGGTCAATGAGAACAGGAGAATTCTGGGAAGGAGGAAGCCCATTCTGCCTCAATCACAGAAGAAGGAAGATGTGATTGTCCTGCTGAAAAAGGTACTGAGCCATGTGGCTAACATAGATAAGAAAAATGGGTTAATATAAGTTATAAGAGTTAATAAGAAGCCTGAGCTATGGGCCAATCAGTTTATCATTAATATAGACCTCTTTGTGATTTCTTTGGGTATAAACGGCTGTGGGATCTGGTGGGAGGACAGAAACCAGGAAGGACAGAAAACCACAGTAAACAGAAAAATATTCATCAAGCATTATTGTAATAGCTAGAACAGAAATAGCCCCAAAGTATGGTGCTAATAAACAAATTGTGTAATGTTGCTTAGCAATTTAAAAATTATTGGTACATAGAACAGCATGGGTAATAATCTATATTACATTAAGACATTAGACAGAAAAGAATAAATCCTCTGAGATCATTCCTGTGAAACTGACAAAGGTAGCAGGAGTTTCATAGTAACTGATGGGGAGGGTGGATCAACTGGAATTAACAGGTGTCTTTTGTTCTGTAAATAAACTTGAATTGTGACTGTACCATGTACAGTTTTCTTTGAATATCAGTTAGAAAATACTATAAGGTTCACAAAAATCATCAAGGTGAACATTTAAAATTTTGCATTTTGTTTATTATATATAAATAAAAACTGAAAATTCAGCAAAAACAGAAGTGTCAAATCATTGAGTTAAAGGAAATCACAGAGTAGCCTGGAAAAAAAATGATGTTCAAAAACAGAGAGAACATAAAAACAATTATTTGTTCCATTGGTTTGTTGGGAAAACCGAATCATTTTCTAGCACATTTTTGCCCTGCAGTGTGTCACACTGCCCAGCATAGCGGTCTCAGGCATAGCCGTCCCAGCATATCTGTCCCAGGCTGTCTCTAATCCCCAGTGTATAGTTGCTGGTGCAGCTCATTTCAGACATCCAAATAGACTCGCACTGCTGTGTCCTCTGTTGTAAATAAAACAAACTTCGCCATAAGTGAACATTTTATGTGTCTTAGATTTTCATCACAAAGTAATTCCTCACAACACAACCCTACCATGCTTTTATTATTTGGCAGTTTATTTGCCAAATGTGTGACGAGAATGTGTGTGGGGATACTCTGGAGGCAGGGTGTGTGTGATGGACTCTGGCGAGGTTGGGTGGAAGGTACTGGAGCAGACACAGCAAAGTTTTGTAGAAGCAAGACCTCTATGCACTGCAACACGATCCTCTGGGCCTGTAAATTTCCCATAATGGTTTGATAAATAATAGAGCATCTTTCTCCTACCTTAGAACTTCGTTCCCCCCTGCTTTTTGAACAGTTATATATTGGCTGCCTTTAAACCGTGTGTATCCCTAGTCACCAGCCTGTGTAAGGACATGATTGTTTAAATGATTTGGAATAATTTTTATCCCCGATGGGCCTTATTGCAGTTATACCAAATGCTGAAGGGAAGAGTGGCAGCTATAAAGAGACCCTGTAAAATTTCATATTTTAAAACTTCTTTTCAGAACACGGAAAAAGGGCACAACGTGTTCTGGTTTTGTGGGCTGGGCATTGCCCTGTCTTTGGAGCTGTTAGAGTTCAGAGGAAATTCTGACATAAACGGAGTGCTCTGTTCTCGAAACAACACTCAAGAAAGCACAACAGGTGCGTGTTTCTTTTACTTAAAATAAAAAAAAATGCTGTTAATTGCATCCTGAAAGACATGACTTTGCCTGGCTTTGAGTGCATGCTGTCTGTGTAGGTGATTTAGGAGGATAGTGACATTAAGGATTCCCCATAATGTACCAGTAACACCTGCAATAAAGAGTATGCATCTACTACAAATGGATATTTTGTTTCCATAGAAATTGGACATATTAGCATAAAGGAATGATTTGACAATTATAAATCCAAGAACATTTTCTACTTCTTTCCTAAAACTAGAAAAGAAGAAGAAAAAAACCCATAAAGTTACTATAGAATTGATGACCAAAGGAGTGAGCATCATATATATGATTTGTGTGCATGCATGTGTATGTATGGGTGTGTATGTGTGTGCATGTGTGTGTATGTGTATGCATAATAATAGCAACTAAAGAAAAAGAGGCTTTGATTTTGAGAGGGAGCAAGGCAGGGTGTCTTAGGTTTCTCTTGCTCTGATAAAGATCATGAACAATAACAACTTGGGAGGGAAGGGGTTAATTTCTTCTGAAGGAAATCAAAGCAGGAACTGGAGGTGGGGACTGAAGGGGAAGCTATTGAGGATGCTGCTTACTGGCTTGCTCTTCATAGTTTACTCAACCTGTCTCCCTAAAGAATTTGGGGCTGCCTGTTCAGTGGTACCACCACGTTCAGTGGGCTGGGAGCTCCTACATCAATCATTAATAAAGAAAATGCTGTACAGACTTGCCTATAGGCAATCTAACAGAAGTATTATTCAACTGAAGTTTCTCTTCCCTGGTAACTCTGACTTGTGTCTAGTTGAGAAAGACCCAACCAGGACATGGGGCAGGGGTGAGGGGGAAAGAAGGGAGGGAGATTGCATGGGAGGAGTCATAGGAAGGAAAGGGAAGGGGATGATGATGTAATTATATTTTAATCACAGATAAAGATAATCAAAAACTACCCTTCTCAGGCTGCCAGTAGAGCTCAGGATTTCCAGCAGCAGTGTGTCAAAGGGGAAAAGAACGTTCAGCCTGCCCCAGTAGAAACAGCCTCTGAGCTGCTGCAGTAAATTTTCGCTCCTCCCCTTCTCCTACCCTTTCATTCTGATTCTTAGTCTCGCTTGATCCTTGCAGGCAGAACAGAAAGAGATGGAGATGTATGGGCCAGCAGGCACCAGGTTTCACGCCAGGCTCTTTAGGGTCTGTAATCTCATTTAATTTCTGTCTTAGCCCCATGAGGTTAGTAAATTTCCCGAGGTTAGCTCCCTTGCCTAAGGTCACTCAGTCAGAATGCTACTCCCACTGTGGGGTTTCCTGCTGTTTGAAGACATAATATTGCCTCCAAAGGAGGAGTCTGCAAGCTACCAGGCTTTGGGGAAACTACACATATCCTCCTCCGTAAGATAGTCAGAGCCTTTCATAGTCAGGCTAATCTTTAATATGCTTGGATTAGAAAAATCATGCTATTTCAGTGGTACAATTGCCCAGTTTGATTTTTCCCCCGTTATTCACACATCCTGTAGGTTTTTCTCTTATATTTTTGGTTTTAAAGAATTTCTTCCCTTTAATAACTCGCAACACAGTTTATTGCTTCATTTTTCCTGTAATTGTTTTCCAGCTGTTGAAATTATCAAATTACTTTTGTAATGTCATGTGATTTTTTTTCTGAACTTGCTAAATGAAGCAATTACTTTGTATGTCTGTCTTTTTATTTAAACACTGTACTGTTAGCAAATCTGTCTTTTGAGTTTTACCTACAGCTTAAGAGTTAAGTATGGCTATGCTAGGAGACAATCATTTCTTCTTTGACACAGGGAAAAGGCCCTTTTAAGTAATACATTTTCAGGAGTTCTTTGCCGGTAGTCATTCTACTGAAGGGAAGATTTTGAATTATTTTCCTTAGTTAACTAATAAATATTTATTCATGGTCTATTACATGCCCAGCATGTTAGACATTTAGATGTTTTAAAAGACACAAAATAAGAAATAGTAATGCTGGACCTGGAGGGTTGGCTCAGCAATTAGGAATACTGGCTACTGTTCCAGAGTGCTGGGGTTCAATTCTCAGTACCCACAAATCAACTTAAAAACCATCCTTAACTCTAGTTCTTGGGGAGTCTGAAAGCTGCCTTTGGCCTCTGTAGGCACCAGGGTAGGCAAGTGGTATGTAAGCATACATGCAGGCAAAGCACTCATATGATTAAAATTAGAATGTCTAAGCTTACTTTGCAGTGTTATTGTGGAAAGAAGTGTAACATATGGAGAATTCAGGCTGCAAATGCCTAATTAAACATTAGGAACTCAACAATTGAAAGCTTAGTAGGAACTGTGGTTGTTAGGAAAGGCCTCAGTGGGGTTGTGGAATTTGGCCTACAAAACTCACAAAACAGAAGAGATAAGTAAGGCCATTTTATGGGGAAATTAACACTTAGAAAGGTAAATATTGAATTTTCTGCGTGGATTTGATGACAGCGAGGCACTTACCCCACAGAAGGGAAAACTAGACACATAAAATAAGGACTGTAAGAACGTTGGCATGGCAGCCAAATACCAAAACATTAAATACCCTGAAAGTAAATGTGAAGAGTTTATATTTGAAAGTGGCAGATGATAAGAGCTCATCTGTTCTGGAAATTAAGAGATAAAAGAAATCTCTGAGGAATATGTAATATGAAAATATGTTGACAGTTGGATCAAAGTAGCAAGGGCCATGTTGGAAATAAATGGTTGTAAGAGCTAGTTGGGAGGAGGGAGGGCTAAGTATAGGGATATGATAGTTGAAATAGATGAGATAAGGTAAATCCTTCAAAATGGCATTAAAGAAAAAGTGATTGAGATTTACAGATTAAAGAATGGTTATATCTCTCCCTAGCTGCCCAGAAAAGAAATACTCTGATGGATAGAAAAGAAAACAGATTCACTGGTGGTGTGATGCCTCATGTTGGAGTTAAAGCTAAGAGTACACATCAGCCCTTTACACTGTAGTGACAAAGGCAGAGTGGCCAACTCAAAGAACACCATACAAAGAAGACAACAGTGAAGATGAGGAGAAATGTTATTAAAAGACAGGTGAGGCCCCAATCAAGTGCTGAAGATGCTAAAGAATAAGAGAACACCATGAGGGGTAGCTCGTAGCAGCAGACTGTAAATGTGGAAAAATAAATCTGGAAGAAGATCATGGCCACGGATTTAGCAGGAACAGATCACTTGAATCCTTCAAAAATAATGCATATGGAATAATATGCCCTGTGACAGATGGTAAATGAGATTAAAAGGAATTTGAGATGAAAAAAAAATGTAGCTCAAATATTTGAAAGCTTGGTATCAACACCAGAAAAGGATATTTGCTAGGAAATAGAATAGAAGGGCAGGAATAAAATGATGAGGTTGCTATTACCCTCTGAAACGGTGCCATTGATCTTTGCCTCCTGTATTCATACTCAACTATTTGATTTTATCTCACACGCAGTAACATTGATTTGTGTTATCAATATTATATTGAAAATCCAGTGATGTGACTTAGGAGACTAGATCATAAGAACATTGTGGCTTCTTCATGTCCTTTCACATGCTCAAGATAATATCCAATCAGATTGCAAAGAGGGCTGAACATCCTCCCAGTGATCTGCATATCTAACTGTTTAACTCCTTGAATAAGAATAACACAAAGGCTCATATATTTGAATGCATAGTTGCCAGGGAGTGGAATGATTAGAACTTTTGAAATGATTAGAAGGATTAGGGTGTGTGGCCTTGTTGGAGCAAGTGTGTCACTGGGGGTGGTCTTGGAGGTTTCAAAAGCTCAAGCCAGACCTACTTTCTCTCTTCTTGCTTCCTGTGGCTCAGGATATAAAACTCTCAGCTACCTCTCCAGCAACACGTCTGCCTATGTGCCACCATGCTCCCTGCCATGACTATAATGGACTAAATTATAAGAGGAGGCCCCTTGTTTGTTCCAGCTTCCCAGAACCAAATAACCACACAGAAACTATACACTGCTTGGCCCATTAGCTCTAACTTCGTATTGGCTAACCCTTACATCTTAATTTAACCTATTTCTAGTAGTTTGTGTATTGCTGCATGACAGTGGCTTACTGGCTAAAGTTCCTAGTGTCTGTTTCAGGCGGCTCCATGCTTCTCTTTGTCTCCGCCCTCCTTTCCAGCAGCACTCAGTCCAATCCTCCCCACCTAGCTCTGTTCTTCCCTGCCATAGGCTCAAAGTAGTTCTTTATTCATTAACCAATAAAAGCAACACACAGACAGAAGGACCTCCCACACCACTAAACCTCTGAAACTGTAATCCAGCTCCACTAAATGCTTTCTGTTATAAGAATTGCCTTGCTGTGGTGTCTCATCACAGCAATAGAACAGTGACTAAGACAACTCCTTTCGCACCACAATATACTCCATGGTTTTACTATATTTCATCCCATCAATTAAATAATAATTGTCCTGCTTTTTGTATAGCTCTTTACAATATCTTGGTTAGACTTCCATATACATTCTATTAATTTTTATAGTTTATATTCAAAGTTTATGTGTTTTGATATACATAGGCATAGTTAAAATGATTATCATAATCAATTAAAACAATATATATTCATCATTTAATTACCGTTTCTTTTTGTGATAACAACACTTGAATGAAGCTCTTTATAAACTTTACTAAACTATACTTGCTGCAGTTACCATGCTATATGTTTGACTTCTATATCTTAACAAGACCTCTGGTAACCACAGCCTTACTGTTCATTACTGAATATTTAATTTTCTCAGATTCCACATATTCAGCTGAATTTTCTTTCTTTTTGACTTGCTTCACATATCATATTGTCTTCTAAGTGTATCTGTATTGTTACAAATTATGGAATTGCTCTCATTTTATGGCCAATGTTTATTTTATGTATGTTCCTATGGGTTTGTACATATTATTAAGTGAATATATATATGTATATATATATTCATATGTGTGTGTGTGTTTGTCTATATAAATGTTGTTGCCACAGTTTTTAACAATTTATCAATTGGTGGACACATTATTTTCACATCTTAACTATTGTGAATGATACTGTAATAAACTTTAGTGTATGTGTTTTTCTAAAAACTATTGATTTCATTCACTGACATATCCAGAAAAGGGATTGCTCAATCACAAAATAAGTTTATTTTTATCTGTTTGAGAACCCCCATAATGTTTAATATCTGTATCAACCTACGGCCTTATATGATTAGCATTCAGGTATCCTTCTGCTCAGTACCATTCTAATGCTTGTTATTTTGTCTGTTTGATAAAAGAGGTCCCCTTAGGTCTGGAATGATAGCTCAATGATGTTTTGATTTGCATTTCCCGGGAGATAGTGGTGAGTATGTATTCTTCCATATAGATGTTGGTTATTTTTTCTGCTGTTTTTGTAAAAATACATATCCCGGTCCTTTGCCCTTTCCAGGGGTTTATGAGTATCTGCAGCATCAATAGCAACACCTTCTATATTTTTATGCTGTTGTCATCTGAGTTATTTTTATGCTTCACTTTTTCTGATATATGGTTCACAAATTTTCTTTCCCATTCCCTGTCCTGTTTTTATGTTTTGTTTATTATTTCCTTTGTTGTGCAGAATATTTTATATTTAATGTAGCACTACTTGTTTATTTTGTTCTTGCTTCTTGGGCTTCTGGTCAAGAACAAGTCAAGGATCTTTTCCACTCTTTTCTTCCAGGAGTTGACTTACCATTAAGTCTTTAATCTATTTTCAGTTGAATTTTTGTCTAAATAATTTTTTGTGCATTGTAAATATAGAATGCAAAAATTATGTTAAGTAGGATTTATGTTTTTAAATACAGTTGATAACATTTAAAAGGCAATCACTATTTATTTATTGAGCTATATATTTTTTCCACTACCCTTTTTTCTCCCCCCACTTCTGCCCTTTCCCATGATCCCAATCTCCCAATTTACTCAGGAGATCTTATCTTTTTCTACCTCCCATGTAGAATTAGATCATGTATATCTCTCTTGTGATGATAATCATTATTTATAATGTAACAATTAGATTAAGTAAAATAGCTCAGTAACAGACAAAAGTAATTATTATTTTTTAATTTTTGAGATAATATAATTACAACATATTTCCCTCTCTTCTTCTTCTTCCTCCAATCCTCATCAGCCAACCCTACAGTGTTATGAAAAAAGTCTCCTTCAAATCATGGCCTCTTTATGCACTAATTTTTATTGTATGCATATGTATTTCTAATATAACTTACTAAATCTATGTAATGTTACTCATATGTATATTTTCAGTTCTGACCACTTGGCACTGGACATCACATTGGTGTCTTCTTCCCTGAGGAAGACCACCTCTGGCTCCCAGCTTTCTTCGGTTGCCTCATAGCTCATTAATATTTAAAGATTCTCCTTGTGGCATTATGTTTATTTTTGAATTTGCTTATGACTTTGCTATTGAGTTTCTTTTCTTCTTCCAGTTTCTGAGGATACTTCAACAGTGTGAACTCTGATCTCTAATTTAGGATGTAGAACCTAGGAGACAGGAAAGAGTCATTAAACTAGAGGGACTGTTATCTGGGAAGAAGTTTTAGAGGACATTCGACAAGAAGGGAGATGTTTATAAGTAGAACATTTCTTAGGAGTTGGAATAAATGAGCACACCTGTGTTTAAAGAGATGCTTTCACTAAGTTCTGAATCTTCTCCTGTTTCTTCCTGTCTTCTCCTCCCTGCTTCCTGTCTGTGAAAGGACAGATCTTGTTATTTCTGTTAAGAAGCTCCAGATTTTTATTGAATGTAACTAGAAAAAAAATTAGTATTTTCTAAAGGTACTCATAGAGATCTGAAAATTTCCTTTCAAATTCCCGAACTCCTCCATCCCTCCCTTTCTCTCTTTCTACCCCTTGTCTACTTAAGTGCACACACTTGTGCACTGCAGAGGCCAGAGGAGGATCTGATTTTTTTGTTCTATAATTCTATCTCTTGTTCCCTTGGACATGGTCTCTCATTGAACCTGGAGCTAAGCTGGTGGCCAGCAAACCCCAATAATCTTCCTGTCTTCACACCTAAAGCTCTGGTATTACAGACACGTAGCATTCATTCTTAACCCACTGAGCTATTTGCCCCAGCTTCTAATAATAATGATGATAAATAATTATAATAAAATGAATTCTTTCCCCTCTTTTTCTTAGTTGGTATGTGAGACAGAGTCTTGCTATATAGCTTGACAGGCCTCCCATTTCGCCATGAGTTCTGGGATTACTGGTGAGCAGCACTGCATCCAGATTTCAGAGTGGGTTGTAGAGATGGACATTGGTGGTTCAATTGTTGTTTTAACCCTTTAAACCCCAGTCCCTCAAATCCCATATCACATTTTTGTTTGGTTGCCGTTGTTGTGATATGACTCACCCTGCCCCATCATGTAAGGTTAATTCATGCTCATGCTCTGGGGATTCTGACTTAAACTTGTCTTTTACAGGGCACTACTCAGCTCATTATGTATAGAAATAATCTTGTTTTCCTGCATTATATTAGAACTTCTAAGTTTATTTCATATTCTGAGTGAGCTTTTTTCCTCATGAATAATTTTCTAACATTATGAGGTGTTATTTGGAATGTCTTGACCCAATACAGTATGGGGATCATCCAAATATTGTCACATTTTGTTTTTCAGTATCAGAATTTCAATAATGCCAGTACAAAATCATAAGAAAAGACTGAAGCACTGGGGAGATGTATGTGCCAGATGAAAAAAAATGTCAAAATCCAACTTTTAATCTTGAAGCTCTACTTTTATCAGAGGTACAAATCTACCCAGTCCTTTTCCATGAAGTGGCCATCTTGCTTTGTTCATCATTAGGACATATTTTTTTTTTACCATATACCAAATTTTGAATGATTCTTACTTGCATGTCTGTCACTTTTTCAAGTAAAACTATTAATAAGTAAACAATTGTGTTCATGTCTTTTCTAAGAAAAAGTAAGAATTCTGCTTCAGTACATAGTAAGACACTGTACTGTCTGTTTAATCGTATAGAATACTTAAAGTGTTCTTAATGAATTGATATTTAATACCAATAGTTCCTACTGCTTCATCATGAATATCTTACTGAAATTTTTTCTTCATTTTTGTTTTTCTGTACTTTATGTGACCATATAAGGAATGATTAATGGTCCCCATCTGCTATACTTAAGGTGTCAGCAATGGTGCTCAAAATGCTCTTGAACTGATTGTTCAATGTTCAGCTAGTGAAAGAACGCAAACAACACATTTTGAAAACTGGTTTTGGAGCTAGGGAGCTGGTCCATCATAAAGTGCTGTTGTGTAAGCATGAGGACCTGAGTTCAGATGCCCAGTGCCCATATTAAGGCAAAAAGCTGTACATAAAGACTGAAATCCATGTTTGGTGGCAGAGGTGGCGGAGTAAAGGCATATGGACTCCTAAAACTCATTAGCCATTGGCGTAGTTGAGTCACCGAGCTTCAGGTTCATTAGGAGACATGGCTCAGTCACCCAGAACCACTCTCTGACCTCCATAAGCATGCATGCACACATACACACATATACCGCCACATGTGCACTGCACACACACTAGCAAGAATGTATACTGCATATATTCCCCCACATTGCCCTTTCAACACCATGCCACCAAGCAGCAGCAGCAACAGCAGTTCTGAATTTGCAAATCTTCAAAAGATCTTTGGATCCTTGAATACTTCTGTGTTGAGATGTTTTCAAATTAGTCTCTCTGTATAGAGTCCAGTTCTTTAGAGTTAGGTTTTTGATGTTTGTGTTTCCCATGAAACACCCCAGTCTGCATTGTCAGTAGTGTTAATGATCTGGCATTTCTTTAAAGGATGCTCTACTCTAGGTTCTCAGATGTTCTTTCAAGCCTTTGATGCCCACTCAGTTTGTTTTGACATTGATGTTTTCACATTATTTTTAGAAAGTGTCAAAGGAAAGATTTCAGATGATAAGCAGGATGCATGCTCTTTCCTCAAATCATTCCAGTGTTCCTTGGCCAAATGGTTGAAGAATTTCAGCTGCCTGGTTCTAATATTAGGAATAGAAACTTGGATTTCTAGTATACATGCAGGCTGTGACGGTCACTGATGTGATACTGAATCACGTACGCAATAGTAAGGCATGACTTTCCCTTTGTTCTGGCTGCTTTGGTGTCTCTGAGAAGCATCTTGCAGATTTCTTCATAGGGTTGTATATAAATACTAAGTGCCTTAACTGTCAATTTCTCTTTCATTACATCTAGTTTGTTATCTGTTATGTGTTTATAACTACCATGTCCTTTCATAGGAAGAATTCACATTGTATAGATGGTACTATTTTCTTCATGTGTGTGGTATATATGTGGATATGTGGTAGTTATAAGAACATGTTGTGTTTGAACATGCATGTGGAGGAAAGAGGTCAACATTGGGCATTCCTTACTTTATTGCTTGAGATAAGGTTTCTCCCTGATCCTGAAACTCACTGATTCTGTGAGACAGGCTTGCCACCTAGTTCTAGGAATTCTCTGGTGTCTATCTTCTTAGAGCTAGGACTCCAGCACACCACCAGGCTCAGCATTTTTATGTGGGAATGGAGGTCTGATTTGAAGTCCTCAAGCTTGTAGAGCAAGCACTTTTGTGGCTGAGCTACTTCCCCATACTTGTTTGTTAATATTTTAAATTAGTAAATAGGTCAAATGCTACGTCAATGGAAATGCAACTGTTCCCTGTTAGTGATTCTTTAACTTGGTTGTGGGCAATTCTGTTGTTCTCCTATTACTGCTACTAGAGATGAAAGAAACATCGAGAGATGAGGGGTGTGTTCATGACCTGGGTGATGTGATAGCTTCACGGATGCTTATGTATCCTCAAACTCATTGATCTGTGTGCATATTAAATGTCTTCAGATTCTACAAGTCACTCATGGCTAAATAAAGTAATTTGAAAACTAAGTATCTTGAAATAATTTGCTAGAGAAAAGTAAATTTATAAATAAAATTGCATCAATGCCTATATCATCATGAAAACAAATTGTAAATGAATGACAATTGTAAAAAGGAAAGTACAGGTATAAAATGAAAGCCAAGTCTGTTCCTCCTGTGTGCAGAGGAAACTGTAGTCGTAACTGTAATAAGGAGGCATTTAGGACAGTGTTTTTTTTTTTTTTTTTTTTTGAGAAAAGGCCCTGCTGCATAGCCTTAGCTGGCCTGGAGCTCAATCTGTAGAGCATATGGCTTCAAACCCCACCTCCTGAGCAATAGGTGCACAGGCATGTGCTGTCACGCTGCTGTACCAATGCGTCTGACCACTGGATCCCGTTGATGGTGAAAGAAGCCCAAAGTCAAGCAAAATGGCAGGACCGAAAAATAGTTGTAATTAATTTTAGAAATGGCTGCATGATACAGCAATACTAAAAATATCAAAGGGAAAATAAAACTTTAGGGAAATGTGGGCAGGCCACAGAAGAGGCAAATGACCTGAATGATACAAAAAGTTTCTCATTTTGTTCTCACTAAGTAAAATGTAAATTGACACTAGACTGAGATTTCATTTCTGTTAGATTGGCAAAGGTTCTGGTCCCACATTGCACTCTTTGGTCAAGCCTGAGGGGAAACAGGTGCAGTCATAGGCTGCTGGTGGAGAACGCAGTGGGGCAGCTGCTAGGAAGAGGTGTGCACATTCCAGATAATTATGCATGTCTGTCTTTATTGTTCTGACCCAGGAATTCCTTTGATAGAAGTACGTTTCAAAGTGATTTTAGAAAATATAAAAAAGCTATTTATGTAGCAGTATTCATTGCGGGGTAGCTGGATTTGGGACTATGTAAAAATATGACCATCATATTTACAAAATCAAAATTTGATCCATGACAGAATGAGGAAATTATATATTGCCACACAGTCAAATCATCAGGCAAGGAAAATGTACTAGAATGCCACTGTTTTTAAATATCTAACTATATAAATAGATTTATATGTACATTGTTGAAAATATGAGCTCATGTAAAAGCCAAATTGCCATAAATACACTAAATTTTGAGAATTTGATTTTGAACTATGAAAATGTATTTTTATTTTTACTTAAAAATTAGTATAAAGATAAGAGGTAACACAAACAAAATAGGTAAAGAGTTTAGTTTTAATTTGTCTCTGTCATATATATATATATTCCAGCAGATTTGCTCCAAATCCCTGTTGAGTTATACTTTAAAGATAAATCAATACTTAAAATTTAAAAATAATATTGTAATTGTGTTGGTGTTGCTATTCTCAGTAGAAGTATAAAAGAGCTAAGATTTATCTTAATGTCATCTCAGCATGGCAAAAGAGATGAAAAGAACTCAAATTTGAAAAGAAATTATTGATACAAACTCTTGCCTTATTCTGTATTTTCTTGCCCTTTCAACGCTGTGACATTAAGGTTGGAAATCACTGAACAAGAAAATGAGGAAGGTAGATATGTCTGTGGAAAAGAGCCAAATTTAAGTGACTGTGCAGTGTAGAGCTATACTACAGCAACGCCATTCAAAACAGGCAGAACTAACAATACACATAGAGATCTCCTTTGGTTCCTTGCATTTTCACCTGCATATCATTACCTTGTAAAACTGTCTACTTCATTCTGATTCATAACATTTAGAAAACTCCATGTAAGGACAACAGAGAGTAGACCCCAATCTGAGAAAATCTGACCTGTTCCTGGAAACCGTTCTTCCATCTATCTCCCCGTACATGGTGTTTTAGTTAGGTTATTCACTGCTGGGATGAAACAGCATGACCAAACCAATCTGGGGAGGAGAGGGTTTATCTTGCTTACATAGCCTGAATCACAGTGCCTTTTGTGAAGCCAAGGCAGGAACTCAAACCTACAGGAAGCTGGAGGCAGCAATGGAAGAGTCCTGCTTACTGCTGTGCTTTCCATGGCTTCTGCTACCTACATCCTTATAGAACCCAGGACCATTAGCCCAAAGGTGTCCCCACCCTAAAAGGCTGGGGGCTCCCATATCAATCACTAATTAAGAAAATATCCAACAGGCTTCCCTTCAGCCAGATCTTATGGAGTCATTTTCTAAATTGATGTTCCCTCCTCTCAGATGACTCCAGCTGTGTGAAATTGATGATATAAAAACTTGTAGGCACACATGGGAGCACGCCTTCCTTTCGTTAAAGTTTGCCCATAAAAAATGCACCATACAAAAACCTAGCAGTGAGACTATCTAAGCCAAAGGCCCACACTCATTCATTTGGTGGGGACTATTATTTTCTTAATAAACTCTGTTTTCTTCATTAGGAAGGAAAGAAAAGATAAAAGAATACATATGTTTATTTTCTTTGTTATGTCTATCCAAAAGACTTAAATTAACATATCTTGAAAAGAGGAAAAAAATAGAGCAAGGAAGCTAGCAATAATTTGAGTGGCAATGTCAGAAATTTAGAACTGAACTTGAAGACTCTCTTGGTAGAAAATTGGAAAGGTCTTAGACAGCCAGTGAGAAAAGTAAATAATAAAGTGATGTGTTAACGTATTCAGGGTCCTTTGACAAGCTCGCCAATGTGGAGTTCAGTCCATTCAGATTTATATGCATATTGATATATTTTGACTTCTTGTTACTATGTAACTTCTTGTTTCTTTCTCTTTGTTTTTATTTGTCATTTTTCTTGTTGCTTTTTTTCCCCCTTGGACTGATTTTTTTGTATATTTTCCTTTTTTATTTTATTACTCCGTACTGGATTGTTTTGGGAATGAACTCATTCTACTCTAAATGATTTATTTTCATGGTTTCCCATGCATATTTAATTTTATAAACTATTAAGATTGTTGAAGAGAGACAGAAAGGTTGTAGATTCAGACAAGCAGGGAAGGGGGAAGAAGGGATCTCAGAGGAATTAGGGAAGTGGAATATTGTACGAAAACAATCTATTTTTGATAAAAGAAAAAATTGCACAAAATTTCAATTAACAACCCTATAAAATGTGTCTTCTAAATTTTTCACATTTTTTCTTTCTTTACTTCATTTCCTTTGAGTGCGCTGATTTTGTGTATCATTTAGCCTGTCAATTTTAATTCTTACTGTACCTTTTCTGTACTTCTGAACACTGATTGCGACATTTGCTTCACATTTATTCCCTGATTTGTTTTCAGTTTTTTTTTTAAAATGTATCTTTAATAGTTTCCTAAGTTAAGCTCATTTTTGTCATTTCCCAATTTGATTCTTGAGGCTTGTTTGGAGGCTCAAACAGGGGAGTGCAGCTACTCATATACCCTTAGTGGAAGACCTGTCCTCCTCTGACTGGGGGAGGTTGTCCTCTTCAAGGAGTGCCCTGCCTTAGGCGGGGTGCACATGGAGTAGTGAGAGGGAAGGGGACACTGCCTACCCAGCCAGATCAGCCCAATCAGCTCTAGCAATCAATGAGGTCAATGGATGCCTCAACTGGATTGCCCTCATATCTGCACAATTTGACTCTTTTAACATTAATATACACAATTGTAAGTGCTGAGACCGATAATTTCAAGTTTGTGACTCTTTATTAAGAATTTTTAATACAATCTTTTCTCACATTACATAGCTATCTCCATTCCCACCCTTCCTCTTGCCCCACCCTTTCCCCCCATCAGCTTATCAGAAAAGTTAAGGCTTCCCAAAGGGAGTCAACAAAGTCTGACATTTCACTTCAAGGCAAAACCAAGACCCTCCCTCCTATATCTAGGCTGAGCAAGGTATCGTTCCAAAGAGAATATGCTCTAAGACACCAGTTCCAACACTAGAGATAAATCATGGTTCCACTGCCAGTGGCCCCCAGACTGCCAAAGACTCACAACTGTCCCCCACATTCAGGGGGCCTGGTTTGGTCCTGTGCAGGTTCCCTCGCTATCAGTCCAGTGGCAGTGAGCTCTCACTAGCTCAGCTCAGCTGTTTCTGTGGATGTCCCAATCATGGTCTTGACCCCTTTGCTCAGATATCACTCCTCCCGCTCTTGGAATAGTCTCTGGAAGTTTGGCCCAGTGCTTCACCCTAGATCTCTGTGTCTGCTTCCATCAGTTGCTGGATAAAGGTTCTATGATGACAAAGTAGTCATCAGTCTGAATACAGGGAAAGACCAGCTTTGGCATTCTTTCCACTGTTGCTAAGAATCTTAGCTGGGGTCATCCTTCCGGATTCTCTTGCGGCTCCTTCAATCAAGATACTTGTTTCTTTTTCTCTTCCTCTCTGTCCTTCCCCCTTCTTGAACATCCCATTCTCTCAGGTTTTCCTCCTCCCTCCTTTTCTCCCCTCTTCCTTCCCTTCCATCCTCCCTTTTTTCCCTCCCATTTTTTTTTTTTTTTAGGAGATCTTGTCTGTTTCCCCTTCCCAGGGGGATCCATGTATGTCTCTTAGTGTTCTCTTTGTTACACAGCTTGTCTGGGATCATGGATTATAGGCTGGCTATCCTTTGCTTTACATCTAATATCTACTTATGAGGGCATACATACCATGTTTGTCTATCTGTGTCCGAGTTACCTAAGTCAGGATAGACACCGAGAGTACAATTAATAAATGGGACCTCCTGAAACTGAGAAGCTTCTATAAAACAAAGGACACAGTCACTAAGACAAAATAGCAGCCTTCAGAATGGGAAAAGATATTCACTAACCCCTCAACAGACACAGGATTAATCTCTAAAATATATAAAGAACTCAAGAAACTAGACATCAAATTAGTAAAGAATACAATCAAAAAATTGGGTACAGATCTAAACAGAGAATTCTAAACAGAAGAATTACAAATGGTCACTTTAATATTCATCTCTTATTTCTTGTTGTGGAAAGATTTGACTCAAAATAGTCTACCTTCTTATTGGTGTGGCAACCATTGTGGATTTTGGAAATTAGAACACACTATTGTAAACATTTTCATCATTAACTTACTGTTTAATGAATATTCATTGTCATCTCTTTACACAGAATGGACCAATATTCATCATGATAGCTATAAGCTTTTCTGGACAGTTTATTTTTAACATTTAATTTTCTCATTTTTCTTTCTTAGGTTTGTACTTATTTGGATTGTAACTATTTGAAATATGAAAGCTTTTTAAAGGATTTTAAAGGACGTAGGGGACAGAGAGATGAATCTGTGGTCAAGAGCACACAATGTTCTGCAGAGGACCAGAGTTCTGTTCCTAGGATCCAAGTCTGAGGCCCAACACACTCTTCTGGACTCAGTTTGCACATATTCCCCCCTTTCACACTTATAATTGTAAACCTAAAGTATTTTCAAGGATGTTGGGAATACAAGGGAGGCTATAAATCCTTTAAACATGAATGGAAGTATCTCTAGCATATATTGGTAAGTAAACAGTCAAATCTTCCCCCATTAGGCCTGTAGGAGACAGGAAAATTATGTGCCTAATATAGGATTTTTGCTTCATGTTAGGGGACTCTTCTCATAAATTTTATTTCAGCAAGGAAATCATGGTCTGTAGTTTGAACTAGTAATTTGCAGATTAATAGGCAAGAAGATATGTTGAAATGAACAGTAAAAGAAAAAAATCATTTTATAATGCATTATAGAACAGTCTAACAAAAATTGTTTTCCCAATTCCATATATAAATCAGTGCCTTATCATTTTTGTGTAGTCATGCTTAACATTTTCATCTTGGAAATATGAGTAAAATCTTTGTGATGTAGGCTTTGGCATACATCTTTTATGCTATATCTAATAAGCGTTTCAAACTTGTCATTCTTCCATTTTCCCCTCATTTTTATTCTGATTCTCTCTGTTAGAAAATCCTGGTCCAGTGACTTATTCCTTGTCTGATGAATGGTTCCTATCCAGCCCTGTGCCGGTGGCTCTCGCTCAGATGAGACACGGAGCATCACATGGAGAAAACAGCAAATCCCCAATAAGTGCTTAAGTCTCTATGTTACCAGGGCCCGTTTTCTGTCATAGGAACAATCGTTTTACAATTGTTAATAATTTGTGATTCATGGATAGTTTCGCTAGTCTCAGTTTTACATGAAGGGTCAAATCTTTGTCTAATCATCACACATTCGTTCTTTCTTTCATTTTCTTCCTTTCTGTTTTTGTGGTAGAGCCTCATTTCAGAAATTGCGGTGGTAAGAAGAAATGTGTGGAACAGGAAGCGATGTTTGAGAGAGGAGTGGAGATATTTATTTTTATCAGTGAGGCTAGAAATTAATAAAGCAATTAATTTAAACATGAAAGCAAAACAACTATATTTACGCTTCAAGTTGATGGAGATCTTTATATAACAACGGCTCTGGGAGAATATAAAGCATAAACGGTGTATAAGTGGTACCACTCCAGTTTGAAAAACAAACAGATGCCCATTTCCCCAGGGGCTTTGAGAGGAAACAGGATTTTAGCACCATGAACACTGCCTGAGTGACTCTTCAGCCTTCCATTCTCCCCTCTTTGTGTGTTAATCATCAAATATGTTAATAATACCCTATTTCCTCTTTAGCTTTTTGAAGTGGATTCTCTCCTTAAACATTATGTTTATTTTTCCTTTCAACGAATCACATATGTAATAATATGATGTGTATATTTCTCTGTACATTAATTTTTTTATATTTATTTATTTTGTATACAATATTCTGTTTGTGTGCAGGCCAGAAGAGGGCACCAGACCTCATTACAGATGGTTTTGAGCCACCATGTGGTTGCTGGGAATTGAACTCAGGACCTTTGGAAGGGCAGGCAATGCTCTTAACCACTGAGCCATCTCTCCAGCCCTCTGTACATTAATTTTTGCTTATTCTTATTAATCATGTAGCCCATTTATTTCTGCCCTGTATAATATACCATCACATTTAGGGTATCACATGTGAATATACATTTGTATATATTCATATTTTTCCATGTACACACATACCAGCAATAAATATCTACACTTCCGTGTTTGTTGTATGATTAAAACTGCTCTTGTAAATACTAACACAAACAAGCTAAATCTAGAATGGTCATGTACTAGTCACGATTCTAAGCATTATGTATGTGTATGTATACTTTTTTATATATTAGCTAATGTGTGGTGACTCACTTGAATATCAGTATGAGGCTATGTAGTAGGTGCTATTGTTATCACCAACTTGTAGGTAAGTAAACTGTAGGACTAAATGCTATTAAATTGGTGAGATACGAAAAATGTAACACATACGCTTTGACCTGACAGCCTAGCTGTGTAGTGCATGATGCTAACCACTGGTACTCTGTCACTTGTTTCTTTTAATGTTCTTGAAGCACAGGTATGTTGATATTTGATGAAAATGGGGTCTCTGAACTGCATACATTCCACTTTATCAGGTAATGCCAAATTTTCCTAAGAAGCCCTTGAAACTCACTTGCTTGTTAGCAGTTGCAGAAAATGTCTAACTTCATCCACTTGCCTGCAAATTTCACAATTTCATTATCCATAAGAGCTGAGTAAGATTCCATTGTGTAAAGGCACCACGTTTTCATTATCCATTCACCAGCTGATGGACATGTGGGTTGATTCCAAGTTCTGGTTATGAGTATAAGGCAATGGCAAATATCTCCATGCCAAGATATAGAGTCCTTTGGGTATATGCCTAGGCATTGGTATAGCAAGAACTTAAGGTAGATCAATTTTCCGCTTTTGAAACATCTGCCATACAGATTTTCATAGTGGTTTCACTAATTTGCGTACCCACCAGCGTCTCACCAACATGTGCTCTCATTGCCTTATCGATGTTGGCTGTTTGGACAAGGGTAGTTTCAGTTTGCGTTTCCCTGATGGCTGAGGGTGTTCAACATTTACCAAGTGATTTTTTTGATACTAGTGTTTCTTTTTTTCGAGTACTCTCTCAACTAGAATTGTAGTTCTATACCATGCTTTTTATTAGGACTATTTATTTCCTTGATGTTTATTTTTTAGTTCTTTATATATTCTACAACTAATCCTTTATCTGATATATATTGGTAAACGTCTTTTCCCCACTCTCTAACCTTCTGATTTGTCTGAATGTTGTTCTTTGCTGTATCAATGTAGGGTATTTGTCTGTAAAAAAACTACATATTATTTCTTTATTATTATTGATGAGCTTACAAAGTAGCAGGTATTCTCATGGCAGTTTCAAGAATACTTAATTTACTATATCACTATACTTAGACCATGTATCCACTAATCTGCTCCTTCTCGTGACCACTTAAATGCTTTAACTCATAGTAGATCCCCTCTGACTTTCCCATCACATTTTCTATTTCTCTCCATTCCTTTCCTTTAAAGCCATTTTCCTCTGCTTCCATAGGTTCCATCATAGGCTCCTGACCTCTGTATACTCTTATTACCATAAACACAAGTACATAAAAATTAAAGGCTAGGATCTATATATGAGAGAGAACATGAGGTGTTTGTCTTTCTGAGTAGAGTTACCTAACTTAATATTTTCTAGTTCAACCCAATTTTTCTGAAAATTTTACAATTTCCATTTTCTTTTTGTATGAGTATAATTCCTTATTGTACATGTATGATGTTTTCCATGTTCATTAATAGACTGATGCATATATACACTGATTCTACCAACAGCAATAAACATTCATGTGTAAGCAATTCTGTGATAGGGTGTGAAGTCTTTTGGTGTGTGTTCAGGAATTGATTAGAAAGGTCACATGGTAATTCCACATTTAGTTTTCTGAGAAGCTTCTGCAGTGATTTCCCTAGTGGCTGGACAGATTCATTCTCTTACTAACGTGGAAAAGGAGTTCCTCTTTTTCACGTACTCTCTAGCATTTATTGTCATTGATTTTCATGATGACCACCATTTTTATTGGGGTTTGATAGAATTAAAACCAGTTTTAATGTGCATTTCCCTGATGACTAAGGATGTAGAACAATTTAAAAGTATGTTTATTGGCCATTTGCTTTTGAGAACACTCTTACTCTTTAGTTCCTTAGTCCATTACTTGATAGCGTTGGTTTATTTACTTTCTTTGAGCTCGTTGTATATTCTAGATGCCACTCCTTTGTCAGTATATAGCTGGCAGTGATTTTCTCCCATTGTGTAGACTGTTTCTCTGTCTCTGCACTCAGTTGACTGCTTTACTGTGCAGAAGCTTTTTAATTTTGTGGGTTCTCATTGACAATTGTTGGCCTCATTTCCTGAGTTGTGGAATCCTATTAGAATTTAGCTGAGAATAGTATCATAAACATACAAAGTTTGTTAATTAGCCTCAATACAGCTAGGAAAAGCTGGTGATTAGTAATCTTCGGCACCGATGATGTTGAGAGGATTAATCATTCTTTTTGATGAATTCTTTTCATAGAGAATCAACCAAGAGCTTATAAAGTTTGCATTAGAGCATTTGCTCTTTCCTAACAATCTACTTAAATGCTAAGAAATTTTTATCATCCAGCAAAAATTTGAATTCCAATGCATGTCATGCTAATTTACTTTCCTTTAGACACTTACTCAGGTTTTATTTCAAATGATGCAGATGGTTGGGTTCTATTTTGTTTTTTAACCATCAGTTGAGGTGACTGAAGTGAAAAGGAGCTGTTTATCCTGGCAGCTCTGGATGGACTATGAGCATCTAATGGGATGAAAATATTAGTTATCAAGTCCAGGCATGAACTATCTTTATCTCCCCTGTAAACAGATGCAGCTAAGAATCCACTATTCAGAAATAATGATTTTTCCATCACTGTTCATCTTATTGGAGTCCAAATTGCTTTCCTGGAAGAGATGTTACTTCAAATTATGTACGGCCCTTCCAGTGGTCCCTTTCCTCCAAATCAGGTAGTTTTCCTGCCATTCTGGGCTTGTTGGCTGCAGATTCTGCCTCCAGGAATCTCCTAAGTAAATGACTGTGCTTTCCATTAAGAACATCTTTTACTGATACTTCCAGGAATGTTTTGTTCCTATCCCTTTGAGCCTTAGCTTGTAACAGTTACAAAAAAAAAAAAGCCATTTTACTTGTGGGATTTCAATAGGCTTCAGTGTTTGCTCATTTGGAAGTTGCATTATTATATTGTAGTTTTATTATTACTGTATAAACATTTCTTTTCTTTTCATGCTGTATATGTGTGTAGTCTTTTCACATGTGCACTCATGTGTGTGGAGTCTTGAAGCTGATGTCATGTGTTTTCCTAGATCCCTTTCCACTTTATTTCCTAGCACAGAGCCTCTCAGTTGAACAAAGAGCTCTCTTATGGGCTAGTCTAGTCAGATTGATCCTACCTCTGTCTCCAAAGACTGGGATTACAAGCAGCCACCATTCCTGCTCAGTCTTTATATGGGTTCTTGTTATATGCACTATAATTCTCAAATTTGTACAGCAAGTACTTTATCTACTGAGCCCCTGAAGAGAGTTCAGTTAGTTAAGCCATTAGCAGACTTTTAAATTGAGTTTAAGATGAGCATTGAAAATGACCTTATCAGACTTTTCACATTTATTAATGATGAAAATTACTCGTCTAATTTTCTTTATTAAATCTGCATTCTGTTTACAAGAAATGAATAATCCGTGATACTGTGAACCTGCTCTGAACAGACATTTGTGGTACACTTGCATCGTTTCCTGAAATGAACGTATCAATAGAGTCATTTGTAGGAAACAAACACATTTTCAACCTTTTAAACCATAAATCCTAAATTTCATCTTATGTTTTTTTACATGTTATACCTGTTGGCTTGTGGTCTCTTTTATAGCATAATTATTAAAGGAGAAATGCAGTTCTGGAAAGTGTTGATATCCATTATAAAATTTATTTACTTGGCTTGAAATTGGTTCTATGAGTTTTCTCAGCCACCAAAAAGATGAGCGGGAAGGCAATTGATAAAGGCAAAATATTAGCCTGGAAAGACTCTTTACTCAAAATATTAGCCTGGAAAGACTCTTTACTCACACTCAACTCTATCTTATTGTGAGGAGTGGAAGGATACCTTGTGTGTGATAGAAATGGAGGCATGTACCACTGTTCCAGTCTTACTATTTTGATTTCTTAGGAAGTAAGATAGGGGCAAGCTATCAGACTTTAAAAAATGATTATTTTTCAGTGTGTGTGTGTGCATGCACGCACATGCACATGCATTCAGGTTCCTATAGATTTCATTTGATTCCCCCTGGATCTGAAGTTATATGTGGTTGTAAGACACCCAGACTGATTTGCCTTAGGATGGCTTGACCCATCTGCTCGATCCTAGCATTGTTTTAGGGATACCTAAAATATATTTGCTATTGGATCTCATCTCTCTTTCCTTCCTCAGCTCTGGTAAACAAATGGCCTATGTACCCCTTAAATAACAACCTAAACTGGTCACCTAATGGCAGTCCCCAACACGGGAGCTTTCTAATTTTTGTCAGTGAACAGGCAGATGGAAAAGTGTCTATTCAACCATGCTAAACTCTGCCAGCATCTCACACCTGTCTGCTTTTCCCTACCCTGGACTGCCTTCCACCATGGCCAAGCCTGTCTGGGGTTGGGTACTCTCCTGCTCCTGCCTGAACATGCTTTTTTTTTTTTCCCTCTCCTATTCAAAATCTTTCTCCACCTCCTATCCTGCCTCTGCACCACCACTGCTTCAGGTCCTGCAGGAACCAGGAAACTAATGGAGTTCATGAGAGGCTCTTCCCGTCTCAGCCCTCACTGCCTGAGCCCACCATGAAAGAATTTTCCTGTCTCTTTCTTGTATAAACAATGAGTACACTTGGGAGGCAGAGGCAGGCGGATCTCTGTGAGTTCGAGACCAGCCTGGTCTACAAGAGCTAGTTCCAGGACAGGCTCCAAAACCACAGAGAAACCCTGTCTCGAAAAAACCAAAAAAGAAACAAAACAAACAAACAAACAAACAAAAAACCAAACAAGTAAATGGTGTGGCTACACAGATGTGATTCTTTTTCAAATGCATGTTCTATGCATTCTATATGTCTCTTTTGTTATTTCTATCTGCTTAAAATCCCGACAGTTTCTCCATGCTTTGCATTTGACCTTGCCACCATCTTTATTAGGGGCAACTGCTGCCATTTTGTTTGAGTTTAAGATAGGGAGGACTTGTGAGGTTCTGCCACTTGCCAACTGGTGCTGGCAGCACGTTCCCCACATGACCAGTTTTAAGCCATCAGCTATGCTTTTAAAAATTACTTTTATGCTCTGTTACATTGGGTGTGTTTGCATGATGGACAGCCTTGGCAGGCCTGCTGAGGGGTCCATGACATGTGGAGATATACCTGTAACAGCTCTGCTTTCCAGTTCCCTCACGTCAACTCAGCTTTATATATTCTACATAATGATAAAAATGTAAAGTTATTAAAATTTATTTCACATTAACAAAAGTAACCTACAGCCTTTCCTGTAAGCCGTTTTCCTCTATTGTCAGTTCTACTGTTAAGCTTCTACTGCAAACAGTTTTTTTTTTTTTTTTTTTAACTTTGTCTTTCACAAGTATAAATCTCAACTGTTAAGTTATAAACCAGTACAATCAAGCTTGGACCCAGCTCCCAGACAGATTTTGTACTGTGGCTTAGCTTATCTATACCTGATAAACAGCTCTCAATTGCTCAGAGATCGGGGGAATATGACATTTCAATGTTTAATTATCAAAAGGCCTTTTGTAACAGAGAAACAGGCTGGTTCCTAGCAGCACCACACCACTTCCTCCAAAGAAGACAGAAGACAGATGGACACAGAACAACATCCATCTGCAATTCACTTCATCAAGTGAAAGCATTAACCACTGGCCAGAACTACCTCTCATCTAAACTCTGGAAGATCTCCAGATGTGGATGAAGGAGAATTGGAATTTACTGCCTAGCTCCTCAGTGCAAGGTAGGTTTGTCTTCCTACAGATTCCTGACTCACAGGATCTGAAGCCTGGCAGGCCCTGTGCTAACAACAGAAGACAAATACAGCCCTGACACCCCTACCCTCAATCTCATCGACCATGGAGGACCCTGAGGAGTGGCTCTAGGTAACCAATTGAGTAAGTTCTCTGTCATTTTTAATCAATAATTCAAATAAAAATTTATTCTTTTCAGAGATCGCTGATGCAGTGTTATGGCTGACAAATTTTCCAGTTTAAAAATAACAAAACAGATTTCAACATAATTTCTAAGTTATAAAGAAATGAAATTTATCAAAAATTTATCAAATGAAATTTACAAACAAATGAAAACGATCAAATCTCTCTCTTTTGATGCTCTTGTTCATAGTCTTAACATTATCAATAAGATGCTGATAAAATATTAGTCTAACTCTGGCAGAGTA
Source organism: Alexandromys fortis (assembly GCF_014885135.2). NCBI lineage: Eukaryota > Metazoa > Chordata > Mammalia > Rodentia > Cricetidae > Alexandromys > Alexandromys fortis. Next base: position 1,903,142 of record NW_026067916.1, on the reverse strand, counting down.
GTACCACTACTATACCGCAAGATCAAGATTTTAAATTCTCTTTGGTCGCTTTCTAAAAAACTTTTCTTTGTGCAAAAACATCTGTCACAGTCATTCTGGCATGAATATTCTGCTGTTTATACGTTTTCAGAAACTCAAAGAATTCTTGTGAGTTCAAGGGAGTCAAATTGAAGAATTCACCTTAAACAGATCAGATATACCTCTCTCCCAATTACCAGATCCCAAGATATCCAATATTCCTACATTGCCCTGATCCTGACACCTTCCTCTTCAATTACCAGGACCTAAAGAAAAATTATTTTCTTCCCAAATTTAACCTTGTTCTCTGCTTTGCCAAAACTTTGCCAGGTCCAAGAGACACCAGATAGTTCCACACCACAAATTCTGGACAGGAGTGAAGAAACCAGATACCCCAGGATGTGATCAGCACCCCAGTTTTCTCAGGTCCCCAAGACTCTGATGTCCACATATTAGCAGAAAGCAGTCTTGAGAACTCAACATACTCTTCCTTTTAACCTGCCATGCCTAACTCCTCACTTTTTTATTACAAGAGAAAGATGGGAATGTTTTAATTCTGCTGCCCTGCCCTGTCACCTAGGTACCCTGTCCGTTTAAGAGGGAACTCGTCCTAGTCCCAGTTATCCCCTTCCCAACAAGACAAGTCGATCTTGCACCTCCTTTCTTCCTCTTTCTCTGTCTGCTCATCTTCTGAAGTAGCCTCTGCCTTCTCCTTCCCCTTCTCCCCCCTTCTCTCTTCCCTCCATATCCCCTAACCCTTACATCCTTCCCAATACCCACTAAATAAACTCTGTACCCAAGCTCTCTCCGCATGACATATCTGTGTGTCTCCCTCCTGTCACGGTCTCCCACCTGCAGTGGGACCTGTCAGGGTCACCCTGCCATATGTCATAACACTAACACTTATTCAAGCCTGAAATCATATATACACAGGTTACATGATATGGAATGATCAAATTGTGGTTATTTATTTAGGATATACATATATAAACAACTAAAGAAACAGAAGTTATGAATTGAATTTGGGAAAGATCAAGGGGTGGGGAGTTCATGGGAAATACACAGAGAATGATACAATTTTATTTCAATTTCAAAGATAAGAAACATACTAAATTGAAAAATGTTTGTCCAGCTTACATGTTCTGCAAGCATGGGCTCTCATAGTCTTGTCTATTACTATCTGATTTTATATCTTATATTGCTTCCATGGTCTGCAGGCATGGGCTCTCATAGTCTTGTCTATTACTATCTGATTTTATATCTTATATTACTTTCTAATGCTGCTTTCCACTGAATTTCCAAGGTTGCTTTTTGAGAATGCTTTTTATATAATATTTCGGTTATTTTCTTGTTTAGCATATTTTTTACTCTTTTAGTCATTATTCTGGGAAGGGTTTCACATCCTCTATTCTTCCTTGGAAGATCCCTTAAATGTGCTGTGTGTCTAAGGGACTTATGATAGTAGTTTATGGAATAGTTACAAATCTGTTACTGTCTAAGGTAGTGATAAAATGTTCTCAAAAGATAGGATATAATGTAATTTAGTGGTTTAGGGTTTTTTGGTTAGTTTAATATACTATATAACACATAATAGTCTGGAATTAGGGTAATTCTCATGCCTCAGACTTCCAAGTAAAGGCTGGAGTTAGAAACACTGGCATGTGCCACCATAGCTGGCTCTAACCTACTGTTGCTGACCGTGATGTATCTAGATGTTAGTTACCAAGAGTAAGGTATTGATGAATTATAATAAATGCCATTTCATTCAATTATATATGAATGGAAAGTCAGCATTGGGAAGAGAGAGAAAGGTAGTCTGTACTATAGATATAGAAAAAGAATATTACGGGAATTGAAGGGGAGATAGTGTTATTAATTATATTCATTAATTTATTAATTTAATTGATAATTTTATGGGAACACATATGGTTTGGAGCCCACTGAAGAATATAATAATCAAAAATGCAAGATTTGTCCTTTCTTTTAACATCTACTTGAATTGCAACGGATTAGATGACTATGCACAATGATTAAGTAGTGATTTTATAATGAATATTTTATGTTGGTGAATAATCATTTAAAATTTAATTTTGCATCTTAAAATGTTATACATATTTAAATAGGCTTTGTAACTCATCTTGTATTTCCTAAAACTGGTAACCTAAAACCCTGTCCCCTCTCACAATAATGTTTATTTAACATTAGGTTCAGTTTCTTTTAAATATTCAATCACAACTATTTTAGATGTTCACAACTGAAAAACTCTCAAATTCCTATGCTCTTAGATTCATGTGAGACCAATTATTCACAATTATCCAACAATCAAAATGTATTACCAGATGAGACAGAGGGAATCACAGCTGCCATTGGGTGTAGAAAGTGTTGACATCTTTCAAAGCTATATGTCTCAGTGCATAAAACTTATATATAGTGCAAATTTCCAGGACAATTGGGTTATATAATTATTTAATTACTACTTTTACTAGTATCTGTTAAAGAATGCCTTCTTGGTTATTTTATAACCCAAAGAATATTAAATGTAATAGTCCCTGTCTTTTAAATACAATATAAATATATGTATGCATTTTTTTGTATATGTGGATGTGTTTGCCTATATAGGGACAAATTTAGGTAACACTCATATTATTTTTATAATCAGTCTACCTAGTTACCATTTTTCACACTTAAGAACAAGCAACAAAAGATGAAACACTGAAAAAAAAAAAGGAACGCTGGGTCTCATTGATTCCTCATCTCAGTGTGACTAGATTACTGCAGCTTTTCCTGTGAATGGTCTCTCCTGTCGTTGTATATTCCCTCTTTATCTGGCCCATTAGCTCACTTCACCCTGAACATGGGTCTGGGAGAAGACTAGCCTAGTCATTCTCCTCTGTTTGCACAGGATGCTTCCTTTACCTTTTTTCTTTGGTCTCAAGCATTCAGATAGATTCTTGAACTTTGGAAAAGCCCACATTCTGCCTGCACTGGGTGTTTGCATCTGTTTGAGCCACGGATGGCATGCTTAGAAGCCTCTGGGATGCAGGTTTAATTCCACATTAGCTAATCCTCTTTGCCTTCAGTAATAAAGCTGTTTTTTTAAACCTCTATCTATATCCTGTACTTTAATTTTTCATCAGTTCTGGACCTCAGACAGGAAGGAAAGAGTATTATTTACCAGCGCCATCTGGTCCTAAAGGTGGGTATTAAAGTCCCTGAAGCATATGTTTCTACAGAAAGCAGAAAATAATGTCACACTTTACAAATTTAAATAAAAGTATGACTAAATTTTAGCCAAGTTAACAACATCTTTAAAACAAAGCTGCTTTAAAAAATCTCTAACATATGGACTAATTAAATATCAACTTCAAAAATAACTTTATTTTGTTAGTCTTCAACAAAATCAGAGATATAAAAACCATTCAGTTCTAACACACAAGTCTCACAGATAATCATTTCAGGAGCGGAGTATGCTGTGTGTGGTTGAGTACTTCAGTCATACAGAACAGACACTTTTATTGGTTAAAATCCTGTTCTTTCAGTTCAGTCCTTCTCTCTTCCTCCAGTGTCATGCTGGCTTAGTGTGCTGTGGAGACAGATAAAATCTCCAGTTGAGGAGTATTTGTAAAAATAATTTCAAGGGTCTCACGTTGCTGCAGTTTTAGGTCCAAGATTTTCCCAAAGGTTGGATGTATTCTATGACCCATGTTCCACGTGCTGCAGAATAGAGAGAACACAGACAGCCTTACTAGTGCTCCCCATTCCACCTCAACTAAGAAAATATACCACGAGACATTATTTCCCTTGCTGAAAACTTAACCTGAGATGTTTCTGCTTATGTGTTTTTCACAGGACACAGCAAAACTATCCCTCAAAAGGAATCTAGGAAAGAGAAAAAGGTTCCAAAGTGTCAGGGAAGAGACCTCCATCAGAAATGCCACCATATTTCCCCCAGTCTCTTCTGGCTCCCCTAGGGTACTTTGTGTGCCTTTTGATGGGAATTCTGGTATTTCTTTCCTCCGTGGCATTTCAAAGATGACAGCTCCAGCTGTCCACTTGTCCTTCTCTAGTGATTCATGCCCAGCAGATGGTGCAAATCGCTTGGCATGTAGTCACTGGATCAGCGCTGGTGAAAAGGCCATGCCAGACGTCTGATGGCTTTTTTGAAGTTGCTCATTCTGGTGACAGTGAACAGTTGTAGCACAGTCTTGGCCAAATGTAAGAAAAAGGCACTGAAGTTTAAACAGATCTAGAAGATAGGGCTTCGGGTCTCTAGCGGTTCCTGCAATGAGTTTTAGTAATACAGTTTTCATTCATCATACTGTTTGTTGGAGGAATGTATCATTTCCTCATCTGAGACTTCTACTGCCTGGAATTAAAGTAAGCCCACTAATGGCAGCATAAATGATGTCAGAATGAGCACAGGAATAGACAGCAGTCCATTTTCATTACAGTTCCGATTTTACCTACGTTTTTCTGGGAACTCTGGGCAAAGAATTTCACATGTAGTGACTTTTAGGTCCTGAATTTTTTCAATAAAGATGAAAATATCCTTCTGCCGACATCACAAGGTGATTTGGGGGAAACATTAAGTAACAAATTCGTGAAAGTGATACAAGTATTATAAAAAGTTTTAAAGCAGAATGTGGTCATATTTTATTTGTGCTCTAACACATAAAGCTTACCTGGAGTATGGAGCTAACCGTAGAGGCCAGGCAGTGGTGGCACACACCTTTAATCCCAGCACTTGGGATCTCAAACCAAAGGGCAGGGAACCCTGATTGCTCTTTGGGCTGATGAGGGAGGGGGACTTGATTGGGGGAGGGGAGGGAAAGGGGAGGCGGCGGTGGGGAAGAGACAGAAATCTTTAATTAGTAAAAAAATAAATAAATTAAAAATAAAAGAAAGTGCACAGTGAGGTGTGCAGTGAAGCATGACAGGAACTCTTGGAAGAGACTCAGCCAGGGAAGAGCTCCTGAAGGGAGTGTTTATCGCCACCAGTAGCAGAGAATATGTCCTGTGCTGCAAGAGCCAACAACGTAGCTCCCTCACCATAGTCTATGACACTGTGGTAGTCTGGATGTAATTGGCCTCCATAAACTCATAGGGAGTGGCACTGTTAGGAGGTGTGACCTTGTTAAAGTAGTTGTAGCCTTTTTGGCGGAAATGTGTCACTGTCTAGGCAGGCTTTGCGGTCTTCTATGCTCAATCTATGCCTAAGTCAGTTCATTTTCTGCGGCTGTGGATCAAGATGTATAATTCTCAGCTCCTTCTCCAGCACCATGTCTCCAGCACCTGCATGCCACCCTGTTTCCTGCCATGATGACAAGGGACTAAACCTCTGAACTGTGTGCTACACCAATTAAATGTTTTCCTTTATAAAAGTTGTCCATTGCTGTCTCTTCATATCAATTGAAACCCTAACTAAGACAGACACCTTTGTCAGGAACACAGACTTTTATTCATTATTAAAATATCAAGGTATTTCTGCTAGAGACATTGCTGAAGATTACAAGATAGGATACTATTTTTCTGATATATTTATTGTTTACTGTATTTAACAGCTATTATAGCTAATATATATATGTATACATATACATACATATATATATATATATTCAGAGTAATGAAGAGGAAATTTCCCAAGTCTCCCCAGTGCCAAGTGTATCCTCACTAATTCTAATAATCATTCATTGAAAACAGCTAAATAGAAGTTTAAAGAAATTTTATAAAATTAGTATGCACCATAAATGTTGACCATAGCATATGAATATTGCTTGATAACAATGTTGTTTGTAGCATTGTTTGTTATCTGGGTCAGTTGGGGTCATCTGGAATCAGTAACTTAATCTCTTGTAAAACCGAGATTTTAATGCAGCCTTCATTCTTTCTTATGTGATGTTTTCTGTGCAGTTCAATAAAGATAGCTACACACAGGGTCTCACAGAGGTTCTTTCCTTAATGTGACATAGATATGTTATTGGTGAATTGGAGTTAATCACTAATGCATTTAATCCATACAGGTGGTGTTATAAGAAAGCTGGTAAGGGGTATTTTATCATGACTTCTACCTGTTTATTTCTTCCTTGAGCACCTTCTCCGACTTTTCTCAATGATGGACTCTGGCCTGAAAGTGTAAGCCAAATAAACCCCCTCTTCTCTGGTTGCTTTTTGTTAGTGTTTTTATCACAGCAATAGAAAGGAAACTTGAACAACATATAATCAAGAAAATAAAAAAATGAGTTAAATTTCTGTTTAATCATATGAAGGCAGTTTGTCTTAAATGANGTGTAAGAATAACCATGTGTAATCACTACTTTGTGTTGGAAACCTTGAGAATTTCCTGGACCACAGTTAGGCTATTATGCTAAAGGACACCAGAAGCCATCCTCCTATCCAGTCACCTCTATACACACACGGTCATCTCTTCTTCTTTCCCTCTCTGCACTCTTTCCAGGCTCTGGAAAATAGTTCTAGTCTCTACTTACTCAAAGAATATTCATTAGGAGTAGAATTTTTTTGTAAAAAATTAGTATCATTAAGAAATATTTAGCCGGGTGGTGGTGGCGCACGCCTTTAATCCCAGCACTCGGGAGGCAGAGGCAGGCGGATCTCTGTGAGTTCGAGACCAGCCTGGTCTACAGAGCTAGTTCCAGGACAGACTCCAAAGCCACAGAGAAACCCTGTCTTGAGGAAAAAAAAATATTTATATCATATATGTGTTACCATAATTTAAGAAATACAATGTAAAATTCAGACATTTCTAATATGCCAAATAACAACTTTCAAAGTACGGTTTCCTCAAACCGCCTACGATGGTTCTGCTAAAGGGGCATACCATAAAATGACTCCAAGTGACATATTTCTATACACATACATCAGTGTCTCACTTCACCCTTATCAGGGAAGTTTCTTCTTGCAGGAGATGGGAGTTAATGCAAAGATTCACAACTGGACAGTGTGCAGAAATGAGACTTTGGAACACTGAGACCTAAATGGGATGTCTTTGTGAATTTCCTCCCTTCCAGGCTCGTGGATCTACTCAGAAGAGGAGATCAAAAGACTGTAAGAGCAAGGAATGGTGGGTGGCTCCAGGGAAATAACTCAGTTACAATACGATTGGTTTACATATGAACTCATAGAGACGGTGGCAGCAAGCATAGGGTCCACACATGTACAAGTAAGATGTGGTCCCAGCCTTGAGGGGAAGAGTGGATGCAGCATCCCAACACTAAACAAGAAGCTGTTCGCATTTTGATACCTTATGGGGAAGAAAAAAGAATCAGTATTTCTTCAATGGAGCATCCCTGGGTGATGTGGGAGTCCCTTCTGTGTGCTGTGATTACAATTAATGAATAAAGAAACTGCCTTGGCCTGTTGATAGGGCAGAGCTTAGGTAGGCGGGGAGGACTGGACTGAATGCTGGGAGGAAGAAGAGCAGAGTTGGGGAGACACCATGGATCTGACACCAGAGATAGACGTGCTGAAACTTTGCAGGTAGGCCACAACCTCATGGTGATATACAGATTAATAGAAATGGGCTAAATTAAGATGTAAGAGCTAGCCCATAAGAAGCTAGAGCTAATGGGCCAAGCAGGGTTTTAATTAATACAGTTTCTGTGTGGTTGTTTTGGTTTTGGGCAGCCAGGATGAAGAAGCAATTTCCTTCCTACACCTGGGTGTTTAAAGCACCCTACAGGTAAAACCAATAAAGGAGTTGGTTAACCCAAAGCTCATGTGGTTTTATTTACTGGTGGGGGAGGGGATTTTTGTTTTGTTTTGGAATCTTTTGTCTTATTTTTTTTTGTTTGAGTTGATATTTTGAGAAAGGGATGGGGGTAGAGGGGGGGGTAGAGGGAGAGAGAGGGAGGGAGAAAGGGAGAGAGAGAGAGAGAGAGCGAGAGAGAGAGAGAGAGAGAGAGAGAGAGAGAGAGAGAGAGAGAGAGAGAAGAAATTGGGTGGGTAGGTATCTGGAATGAGTCAGAAAAGGAGAAATACAATAAAAATGTATGAGATATTTTTAATTAAAATAATACAGCAATGTATTCCTTAGCCCAGCAGTATCAGCATCACCTGAGACTTGTGCTGAGACATGCTCATGCTTGGATCTGCCTCAGCTTTACAGCTACCACGCTTGATGAGCAAGCAGGTGTCCTGCCTGTTAGCAGTCTTCCGTGCTGCTCTTATTGGGGAGAGATGTGAGATGACTCTTACTATTATGAGTTATGAAAAAAAGAGACTGGAAAATAATGAACTAGGTTATTCACTATGGTACACTTTCATTGTTATTTTAACAGAAATATGATTTTTATTTTTGCATATCTTAAAGTTTTCCATAATAGATATTAATTTCATTATGTGAATACTGTATTTTATTATTAGAAAAATCAAATGATTACAAATAAAACATTGCAAATAAGTCCATTGTGTTGAAAAATTTTAAAGATTAAAAATTAAATATTTCAAATTTCATCATAGTCATAACAACTATGTATATATATTATATATTGAGAAAATTTAAGTTTTTATTTTTTGAGATTATATATTTTTGAGATGATATAATTACATCAATTCCCAATTCTCTTTTCCTTTTCTTAAACCTCCCATATGCTGCCTTGCCCTTGCTCTCATTCAAATTGCTGGCCTCTTCTTTGAAAATTTTAATTAACATGTGCTCTTACAGACAACATGGGTCTGTTTCTACTTTAAAAAATGATATGCCATGGAAATCTTTCCAGGTCAATAGAGCATAGCTTCTCATCCTTTTTATTGCATACTTGATATTTCATAATAAGGGCATCCCATAATTTTTAGTATCATTTTATTATGATGGCCATTTAAACTATTTTCAATTTATTGCTTCTATAAAACAACATTACAATGGAAATTGTGCCTTTATGGTATCTCTAGTAATAGTTTGGTATATAATTGATAAAAATCTCTGATATTTTCATGCATGAGCTTATTTGCTTAATCATCTTTCAGTTGGTGCTGTGAAAGTTTTATCCCTTTGCTTTTCTTTGGTGAGGGTTGTGCCAGTGTCTTATGAAGAAGGACTGAGTTGATCGTCATTGACAGGGGGCTGGGTCTGGTTACAAGGCTCTATTAAAGGTAAATGGGAGGGGCTGGAGAGATGGCTCCCCTGTTATAAGCACTTGATGTTCTTTCAGAGAACACGAGTTCAGCTTCCAGCACCGATATCAGAGCTCACAATCTCATTAACCTCTGTTCTAGATCTGATGCTATTTTCTGACTCCCTTGGGCACCAGGCAAGCATGTGATGCACATTCATGCATGCAGACACTTGTAATACATATTTATTAAAATTAAATTAATTAAATTAAAATAAATATTTTTCAAAAAATATGTTCTATGTTTAGTAGTTTAAATATACAAAGGCAGATTACCCAATGTTGGTAATTTCACTACCACAGGTGTACGGTAGTGGAACTGTCATAATGAAAGAATCTTGTCATAATGGAAGAAAAATAAACAGAGAGATGGTGAGTCTTTGTCAGCATTCTTGTGTTTGTTAGTATAACTGAGTAAATCTGATGAGTTGACTCACACAAGAAAAACAAACCATAGATTAAAAACTAAACTCACCAAAGTACTTGTCTCAGAAGAAATACTGAAATCAATAAGGAAATTTTTAATTCTATAAATTTGTTTCAAAATTCAAAATGTGGCACTATTTGTTGATCTTATATAAATGTATACTTCACTCATCCATTGCTGGTGGGAATGCAAACTGGTGCAACCACTTTGGAAAGCAATGTGGAAGTTTCTCAGGAAATTCGGGATCAACCTACCCCTGGACCCAGAAATACCACTCTTGGGAATATACCCAAAAGAGGCCCTATCATACAACAAAAGTATATGCTCTACTATGTTCATAGCAGCATTGTTTGTAATAGCCAGAACCTGGAAACAACCTAGATGCCCTTCATTTGAAGAATGTATGAAGAAAGTATGGAATATATACATATTAGAGTACTACTCAGCAGTAAAAAACAAGGACTTCTTGAAGTTTGCAGACAAATGGATGGAAATAGAAAACACTATCCTGAGTGAGGTAAGCCAGACCCAAAATGAGGAACATGGGATGTACTCACTCATATTTGGTTTCTAGCCATAAATAAAGGACATTGAACCTATAATTAGTGATCCTAGAGAAGCTAAATAAGAAGGTGAACCCAAAGAAAAGCGTATAGGCATCCTCCTGAATATTAACCTTCATCTGGCAATGAAAGGAGACAGAGACAGAGACCCACACTGGAGCACCAGACAGAAATCTCAAGGTCCAAATCAGGAGCAGAAGGAGAGAGGGCACGAGCAAGGAACTCAGGACCGCGAGGGGTGCACCCACACACTGAGACAATGGGGATGTTCTATCGGGAACTCACCAAGGCCCCTGGCCTGGGTCTGAAAAAGCCTAAGATAAAACCAGACTCACTGAACATAGCGGACAATGAGGACTACTGAGAACTCAAGAACAATGGCAATGTGTTTTTGATCCTACTGCAGGTACTGGCTTTGTGGGAGCCTAGGATGTTTAGCCTTACTAGACCTGGATGGAGGTGGGTGGTCCTTGGACTTCCCACAGGGCAGGGACCCTGATTGATCTTTGGGTTGATGAGGGAGGGGGACTTGTTTGGGGGAAGGGGAGGGAAATGGGAGGCAGTGGCGGGGAAGAGACAGAAATCTTCAATAAATAAATTAATTAATTAAAAAATATAAATGTATATCTAGTCAGATCCCCATAATCTCATTTCATTACTTTTTGCCTTTAACATATAATTAATGATATTGTTTATTAAGCATGTATTCAGGGTTAGCATGATGTACTTCATACAACATATAATAAAAGCTTGTAATTTGTAGCTAGTCAGTGTGAAGTCACAAAGCACAAAGTAATTTTAAAAATATGTACAAACATACTTTCATTAAAAATCCTTTAAGGTAAATCCTCTTATCATAAGACAGTTTATTGCAATGAAACGCTATTAGAATGTCAAAACAATATTCATTCGATAATTTCAAGTGGTATTTAGGTTAGTGAAGCTCTATGTTCAACAACAATAACAAAGCCTCATCTTTGTGTTCTGCTCAAATAAAAGAAATGCTTTAGTCAGAAAAGCTAAACAGATTGAAAATGGCAAAGTGAATAAAAAAAACCCTACTTTTTCATTATTGATCTTGCTGCTTTATCCCTCTCTTTGACATATAAATCTTTTTAGTCTTACCAATGAACAGTGTCTCACTCTAGTCTGCACTTTTGTTCTAGAGCGTGGTGTGCTTGGCATGCTGGTTTATTATACTTAACAGACAATTGTAATCACTGCAAGTGCTCTGTTTTCTGTTTGTCCGTCATCAACCTAAAGCCATTTCTTTATGATTGGGCATCTATTTCATACTTCTTTTTCAGTCATAAATAATGTTGAGCTGGGAATAATCACATGTATATTGCTTTAGCTTTTTAAGTTATTTTCTTAGCCTATGTCATTTGAAGTTAAATTTCTGAGTTACATGGAATGGATGTAAAACATTTTATTCATTTATGTATTTGCCAGAAAAGAATCATTAGCACTTATAACTAAAAATAAAACAAAATCCTCTTTAGAAAATTATCAAATTCATAAATTCATATATGTATATATATAAACACATATATAAACATCCAATTTCACTCTATAGTTTAAGAATGACACTTGAATAAATGAAATGGTAAAGTTAAGGAATTCAAGATATAAGTTGAATATCATTGTAGTTAGGTTTTTTTTTTTAATAACTCTTTTGCTTTCTGTGGCCCTGCCACCCAGTTCCTAAATAAATTCACCGAGCTTATTCTTTCTTATGAATGCCTGGTGTTAGCTTGGCTTATTTTTAGCCAGCTTTTCTTAAATTATCCCATCTACCTTTTGCCTCTGGGATTTTATCTTGTTTTGTAGCGGGGTGTCTGGCTCCTGGTGTCTTCTTTTCTCCTCCTCTTATTTCTTGATCTTCTCTTCCCAGATGTCTCCTTCTATTCATTCTCTCTTCCTAGCAGCCCCACCTATCCTTTCTTCTGCCTTGTTATTGGCCATTCAGCTCTTTATTAGACCAACCAGGTGTATTAGACAGGTAAAGTAACATAGTTTCACAGGGTTGAACAAATGTAGCATAAAAGAATGCAACAAGTCTCTGCATCATTTAGCAAATGAGTCACAGGATAAATGAATGTAACACATCTTCAACTAATATTCCACAACATATCCTAACACTTTCTTTGCATAAATATACACACAGGGGCTGGTATGATGGCTTATTGGATAAAAGGCAGGCTCTTGCACATTTGACAATATTAATTTAATTCCTGGAACCCACACAGTGATCCTTAGAGTTGAAAGTGAGGTCTGACTTCTGCAGCTTGTCTTCTGACTTCCATATGTCTCCTTTAACACACACACACACACACACACACACACACACAGAATGTAAAAAAGAGCCACATTGGACTTTCAGGTTTTGAACAGTTTTATTACTTTCCTTCTACTGTTTGTTTTTTCTTAGATTTCCTTAAGGGATTTGTTCATTTCCACTTTAAGGGCCCCTATCATCTTCATATAGTTGGTTTCCTGTATCTTTTGGTTGTTGTTGTTGCTCTTTGGCTGTGTTGGAATATTCACGCACGGCCTGCTGTGCTAGGAAAACTGGGTTTTAGTGGAGACATTGCTCTGGTTGTTACTCATTGTGATTTTCTTTTCCATTCAAAAAATTTACATTTCCTCCCCTCCTCCCATTCTCCTCCCACTCCCCCACTCTCCCTCTTGTAAAGGACATCTAACTTGTGAGTTTGGATGATTATAAGTCTATGTGCTGACTTCTGCATTTGTCTTTGTTGAGTGGGGCTTTGTTTCTGGGTTTCTGTCTCCTCTCTGTATTTCCTGGGAATGTCATGGCTGTGTGGTTCTGTTTCCCTGGCCTGCTGGGGGCTGTGTTCACAGGGAACACCTGCTGCTGGGACGTGAGTTGGGGGAAGAAATGTTGGAGGATAAGGTTTTGGGGGATGGGGTTAGAGAGGAAATGAGACTGCTGGGGATGAGACTGAGGGATGGGATCTGGGGGAAGAGAGGGAGAAGAATGGAGGTGCTTGTTGTCTACCTGGTTTTCTGGCAGGCAAGTCCAGAGGGTTAGCAGGGGATGCCTGCTGGATTTGAGGGCTGGGATAATGCAAAGAGGGCGAGTTGGGAGGGGAGTTTGTGTGGGATGAACAGGAGATATGTGCAGGGGAAGAAGGACTGTAGCTGCTGTTCTATTGTAGAGCTAGGGGTGAGACTGGGGGGTTGGACTTGGAGCAAAGGAGGGAGAAGTGAAAGTCTTTAATAGGCTTTACCCATTTTCCTGTCCTGCTTAGCTAGTGTGTCACCAGTGAGCCACCAATCCAAATCTTATCACAACTGCATCAGATGACAAACTTACTTAAGTATGAAAAAGGAAACGGAGGCCAACAAAGGTGGAAGAAGTTACCTGTGGTCACAAGGCTATGAACTGGTAGAATAGGGAATACAGTGCTGCGAATTCAGGACAAGAGTGCACACTACCAGAGAAACAGGATTAGCACACTTTCGACCAGATAACACCCAGCCTTTCCACCCTTTTAAGAACTACAGAGGGCAACAGAAACCAAGACACAGAACACCCACTGAAATGATAAGATCAGATATTAGCACCTAGAGCTTAAACTCAGATGCCTAGAGGACAGCATAACAGCTGGCGTATAGAGCCCAACAATCCTACTACCGTTGACCAGCTTAGCTGAAGCCCAGACCATCCTTTAAAGAAATCAGTGGAAACACGAACACACAGTGGAAGTAAATAAATGAAACAGTTTTAAGACCTGAATGTGGAAATAGAATTTAAAAAAGAGAAATTCCAACCGAGGGAAATCTAGAAATGAAAAATTTAAGATGTCAAACGGGAACCTCAGAGGTCAACAGAATATGAGATACAGGAGAGAGAACTTCAGGCAGTGAAGACAAGAAGAAGAAATTACTTTTGAGGTCACAAAAGAATGCATATTTTTTGTGTACTATAATGAGATGGAGAGCCATTTGGAGTGACTTTGAGCACTGGAGGAAAAGCTCAAATGTCGTCTAATGCAGTAATTTCTTCTAGGAGCTTTTTTGTTCCATTTAGTGAAGGTTTTCACTATGTAAAACCAGCTGGCACCAGAATGGCTTGATTCTTGAACAAGAAAACAAGATAGCTCAGACGTGGCTTCTCCTTCTAAATACTTTCTCCTGCAATCATTGCACGCAAACATGCCCCAAATGTTCAGCATTACTTTCCTGTTGAGCACATGGCATAGCTGGACGTGGGTCTCTCCCATCCTGTCTTTCAAGCTGTACGACTACCATAGGTCACTAGCCCAGAGCTACACAATTAATTTCTCAGCACCGAGAGCGTCACACATGATTAGGTGCTTAAATGCCTTTTCATCCTAAGGATAGCACTGGTGAAATTTTCTTATGAATTTGATTGATGCTCTCAATACGTGATGCTTGATTTTACACAGATTATACTAATGGCTTTATTTAATACGGTGAAAGGGAGATTTTGCTTCTAAGCTCAAGCTCTAAGCACTAGTGAGAAATCCACGGATGACACACATTGTCCTTTTGTTATGTCTGTGGGCCATATGCTCATGAAGGCTCAGCTGTTTCTGCTTAAACTTCTAGGAGATGGAAAGTAGGGGGAGAACCAAATGTGAATTATGGAAAGACACTACAAGGAATTCTAAAAAAGATTACTAATGTTTTATATTTTAATAAATGTTACAAAAGGTATACAAAATCATTTCCTGAGATCTTATGACTATCTGGACAGGCACAATGGGGCATTTTTCTACAGATTTTCTGTGTAAGATATATGAAAGCTGTGATCATATTTATGACCTGTCGCAATCTGTTAAAGTTGAATCCACACTAACTTGTCAGACATATTCTAAGTTGATTTTTGATTGTTTTTTTTTTTTTAAAGAATTTGTTATATTTACACCGGAATTAGAGTCGCTATGTCCTGAACAAATTATGAATTGATTTCAAAGCCTGAACCATTATCTGGATGCTATCCACTCTGCCTTGACTACCATCATGGTGTTTTTTTTTACCTGAGCTATGCTTCAGCATAGGCAGACTCAGACACAACATACAGTTTTGTTGGTATAGATTTCTAGCATGCATGGTCTCTAGACTTCAGAAGTGAAGTATTACCGGGGTGGTAAGAATTTACAGGATTACACCTTTTATCAGTTATTTTTAAACTTACCATTTAAGATAATGTTTCTATTATATCTTCATTAATGTACATCCCTGTACTTTGTTCATTTTTATATACACTCTCCCACTCCAATTAGTCTTCTTCCTTGATTGAAATAATTCTGTTTCTCTTAGCATGATATATATATTTATGCATATATAATGCTTTCTTTTGCTCTTGTGTGTGTGTGTGTGTGTGTGTGTGAGAGAGAGAGAGAGAGAGAGAGAGAGAGAGACTTCTCCCAGTTTCCCACTATCTTCCCCTTCCTTCTAGTCTTCTCCTGTCTCCAAATGTTCTCCCTTTTGATTTAATATCTGCTTTAATATATGTTTAAGTTATATTCTTGTGAAGAAGCTTTTAAATTTCATGCAGTTCCCTCTTTCAATTCTTGTTACTCCAGAATGGATGGAGACTTTTCAGAAGGTCCTTGTTTGTGCCTGTATTTTGAAATATTTTCTCCTCACTGTTTCAATGTTTCAGATCTTATATTCAGACCTCTGAACCATTTTAAATTTATTATTTTATAGGTGAAAAGCTGAGATTCTTCTGTTTTTCTACATGTACTGTCCTCCATTCTGCTTATCGCCATTTGTTCAAGAGAACTTCTTTCACCCAAAGAAATGTTTTTGAAACCTTGCTCAAGAATCAAAGTAACTGCATGGAAACCATAAAGAACTAGGGCTATTTCCAAGGCTATTACTTGCTTTCTATACACTGGTGGCAAGGTACTGTTGTTGAAGACAGTAATTACATATAATATTATTGAACATGGAGAAGTCTAACTAGAGTGTTCACACCTCTTGACTAGTCTTCATGGTGGAACTAGAGTTTGTGGGTGGAACTCTACATCCTATGAGAGGAGAAAGGAATTCACCAAAGCAGCTACATAGCCCACAATCTGCAATGGTGACCAGCCTATGTGATACACTAGTGAAACAGTGGCACAAAAGTTGTCACAGTAACCAGCCAATATCTTATTAGATTTGAGGTCCTTTTCATGGACCCATGCCTGCCCACTGCTTGGTGACCATGAACCTGGAACAAGATTGGCAAAGAAACCTGGAACTAGATAGACAAAAAACCTGGAACTAAACAAGCAAAGAAAATATATTTTTCCCTAAAGGAATATAATTATAAAATGGCTCCTTAGGACATTCTGCTGTACTCATGGATCAGTGTCTCACTCAGCAATCACCAGAGAAGATTCCTCCTACAGTAGATAAGAACTAATTTAGGAAACCACAACTAGACAATGTGAGAGACCTTGAAATCTCAGTCCTAAATGGGATATTTTCATCAAACTCTTCCCCTCCGGGCTTAGGGAACTCTGCAGAAGTGGAGGCATAGACAGAGCCTGCATGGGTCTTCACCAGATGGGGCCTGAGCACTGAGAAGTTAACACAAGCCCCCATCCCTTACTCAGAGTTATCTCCAATTGATAATCACTTGCAAATGAAAAATTAGATTTTTCCAAGAGAGCACTCTTAAGGGCAAGTCCCATGTCCAGCAGAAGATGGCCAACAGAAAATGAACTCAGTAATATTTCTGGATATTTCTTCTTGCAGGATGTCTTTGTGAGAGCTTTTTTTGCTGTGAAGAGACACCATGACCATGATAAATCATAAAAATCATTTAATAGGGGTGGCTTGTTGACAGTTTCAAAGGTTCAGTCTATTATCATCATGATGGGGAGCACGGAAGCATGCAGGCAGATGTGATTCTGGAGAAGTAGATGAGAGGCCTACATCTTACAGGCAGCAGGGATTCAACTGATGGCAATCGCACTGAATGAAGAGTGAGCAAAAGAGATCTCAAAGCCCGCCCCCAGAGTTACATGCTTCCTCCAACAAGGCTACACCTACTTTAACAAGGTCACACCTACTAATAATGGCAATCTTCTGGGGAGCCATTGTCTTTCAAATCACCACACAGACATATATGTGTATATATAGCCTTGGCTGCAGTAGAACTTGCTCTATAGCCCAGGTTGACCTTGAACTCAAGGAGATCTGCTTGCCTTTCCCTCCCAAGTGATGAGATTAAAGGCACATGGTACCACCACCTGGCAGGACTTTATTTTTTTTTCCTTATGGTCTTTTGTATATCTTATGTATCTATTATGGTTTCTGGTTTTGTGTTTATATGGGATTTCTGTGTGTGTGAACCTGTGTGCTTCTGCATTTATACATGTTTCTTGTTCTTTTTCTTCTGTCTGCTTTGCCATTTTCTTGTTTGTATGTTTTTATTTTATTTTTTAATATATTAGATGCTTTTTGTCTTTTAATGAAAGAGAAAAAAAGGTGGTGTATTTGGATGGGAAGGGAGGTGGGAGAATGTGGGAGTTTGGGGAAGGGTAAAACAGAATATATTTTATGAAAAAAGTATTTTCAATAAAATTTTAAAAAGAAAGAAAAAGTAGCTAATTTTATTTATAGAAGAAAAAGGAAGGGAAGGAAAAGAAGAAGAAGGAGAAGAGCAAAATAGAGAGAGTAGGCACCTTGTCTTACTCTAGATTTTAGAGGGGATGCTCTCTGTTGTCCATTTAGTAGGAGCCTCCTTAGGCATCTCATTTATAGCCATGACTATGTTGGAGAACACTCCTTCAATTCCTCGTTTCTTTATCATGAAGGATATTTAACTTTGTTGAAAATTGTTTTTTCATAGACTCAGTTAATCATGCAATTTCTTTCCTTGAGCCCATTTATAGGCTGAATTACACTTGCTGATGTGTTTATGTTGATCCCTTCTTGCATCCCCAGAATTAAACCAGATCATAGCTTATGATCTTCTTAAGGGGTTGTTAGATGCGGTTTGCAAGTATTTTATTAAGAGTTTTTTCATCATCTTTTTTTTTTTTTTTTTTTGACACAGGGTTTCTCTGTGTAGCTTTGGTGCCTGTCCTTGGAACTAGCTCTTGTAGACCAGAGCTTGAATCCACAGAAACCTGCCTGCCTCTGCCTCCCAAGTGCTGGGGTTAAAGGTGTGCGTCACTACTGCCTGGCCTTATCATTCACCTTTTCAACTGTATCCTTACCTAGATTTAATATCTGGGTAAAAATGGCTTCCTAGAATGAGTTTGGTAGTGTTTCCTTCTTTCAATTTGTGGACTAGTAAGAGAGTCCTGGTCTTAGTTCTTTTTGAAATGTTTGTAGACTACAACTGTAAATCCTTTTTCTAAGCTTTCTCAGTGGAGAAAACTTACTACTGTACCAATTTTCTGACTTGTTTTAGATCTACTTAAGTTGTTTTCTTCTCTTTTCCTCCTATTATTTTTTCGCCACACAGGGTCTCACATAGCCCAGCCTAATTTGAATTCCCTGTGTAGCCGAGGATAACACTGAACACCTGTTCCTCCAGCTTCTACCTCTTTAGTGCTGGGATTATATGTGTGCACCATCATGTTGGTTTATGCTGTTACAGGCCTCAAACCTAGGGATTCCTGAATTTAGTCAAATATTCTATAAGCTGATCTACATTTTTATCCCCATGTTTATATCATCTATAAGGGATAACTTAACTAGGGTGCTTGTCTCTGAGGAAGACCAATTCTCCCGGTCTTAGTCATTTTCAATTGCTTGTTCCTCTTCAATTAGGGGTGGGACGCCATGAGATTCTTCACATCTAAGTAGGAATGTCAACTGTTGTTGCAATTTTCCAGGTTTTGCTTAGGCAACTATACTACTGAGATTTTGTAGTCATTGTATTTAATCACTTAGTGTTATACACACGGTCTTCTTAGAACTACCTTTGCTATGTTCCCAAGGTTCTGATAGGTCATATCTTCATTTTCATTTGGTTCGAGGCATTTATAAACCTCCTTGGTTTCTTTCATGGCACAACAATTCAAGTGTCAAATCTCCACATATTTATATAGGTTTTCTTACTATTGCTTGTTTGCTTTATCAGAGGCATTATATTATCATCAGATAATATATAAGAAATTAAGCCTGGTTATTGTTTTTGTTAGGACTCACTTTATGGCTATGCTGATTAGTCTTATGTAAATTTGGCACAACACTAGAGCTGTCTGAACGGAGGGAACCTCAACTGAGAAAATGCCTCCCTAAGAGCTGATTGATGGGGGAGGGCCCTACTGGGATTGTGGTTCTTCGTAGCTTCTATAGGAAAGCAAGCTGAACAAACCACAGGGTGATTGTTCTGTTTGGGTTCCTGTCCCACCTTCCTTCAATGACAAATAGCTATATGAAAGTGTAAGCCAAATAAACTCCTTCCTTCACAATTTGCTTTTGGTCATGGTGTTTCATCACAGCAATAGCAACCCTAAAAAAATGGTCTAGTATTGATATATTTTGATGAAAATTCCATAAGTTGCTAAGAAGATCTGTAGACAAAGTAGCTGAGTTTCTGTATAGATTCTTTTATGTATTTCTGTTAACTTTATTAATTATTCAGTATAATGATGCATTTAACTCTGAATTTCCTTTGTTTAATTTTGTCTGCATCATATATCTGTTAATAAGTGTGGGACATTGAACTCACTATTAATGTATCTACATCTATTTTTTTGTTCAGTACTGTTTGCTTTATGAAATTGATGCACCAATGAATATACATTAATATGTAATTGTAAAGGGCCTAAGGACCTGTACTCATAGAGAAGCCCTAAGAGAACCAGGAATGTTAACCATGTAGAAGAGGAGAAAATAAAGTCAAATAGTTGCATTCCATTCAGAAAGCTGAGAGTGGAGGTTGTTGATGACCTGGTGACCTTTTTGCTATCTGTAGGGACAGACATCATTCTAATTCCCCAGAATGATTATCCTAGACTCCTCTGTCCCGAGACCATTAGCCATCCTTAAGGGAAATGTCACAAGCACTTTATGACCTACTCACCTCACTAGGTTCTTGGCGTTTTAGCTATAGAAACCATCCTCATGGTCACGTGTACTCTGTAAAAATGTTTTATGTAATCACAACTTAATTTTATTGTGCATCTGGAATTGGACTGATTATTGCCTGGAAAACTTTCCCCAAATGATAGTGTGTTTTAAATATGCTGACAGCAAACTACCAGGCATCACCAGATCTGCGAAGATGGCTCCAGGTTGACAAAGTCATCTGCACCTGGTTTCATTCTCATCTCTCCACATGATTTGCTTGCGTGCCTGACACCTGCTGGGACTCCCTCGTGTACTGACTGTCTCTGTTTCTTCTGACTAATTTTGGCTTGATATTTAGCCTTGGTGTTTGGTTTAAAGTCCACATTTCCTGACCTATTTCCTATTTCCATCATTTTACTTTCAGCCTATGTATGTCTTTGACAACGTGTCTGTTGTAGACAAAATAATTAAGTATTATTTTTAATCCAACCTAAACCCTGGAGATATTACTGCTTACTGATATTGGAGGTCACCTTAGGTGATTTTCCTTGTCATAGAGAGTAGACCTGGCTTCTCATAAACTTGAGCTTCAGCCTCTGTTCTTTTCTTTGCTAGTGCATTCTGCATGGCCTTTCATCCGGAGACTGTGAAAGCATGCCCTTTGCTTAGGACTGCCTGGTTTGGGACTCTTCCCTTTTTTCCAGCTCTCCAGGTTAGCCTGAAACAATATTTTGAACATAGTCTCAAACAATCATTTTCTTCACACAGGGTTTATTTATATTTCCCCTAAATGTGGAGAATGACAAAGTAGATTTCTTTTCCAGAGGTGACCGTCATCGTTTCTGCACTGAATCTCCCAGGCACTTGAGAACCTGTTTCTAGGACTGGGAGCCTCCTTTTTAACTTGAGCCACATGGCGTATCCTATCGATGAGTCTTTACTTTCCAGGCCTCTGCTGGGGAGCTGGGAAGACTGCTTCCATCTTTTTTTTTTTTTTTTTGAGCTTTTCTGTCTTTGCAGGCTTCAAAGCTACTGTAGCATCTGTCTAGTGATTTCTTATGATCTATCTTTCTCTCAAAATAAAATATTCTTGTTTTTAACCCAGATTCATTCCATTTCACTGCGTACGTGGAAGCAAGATAATTTTTTATGATTTTATTGGCGGTGGGACTTAGGGAGCATTTGTTTATATATTATGAATTCTCTCTAAAACTCAGCACATAGTTCTCCACTGTGGCAATTTTTAGAATGCATTCAGGCCACCTTTCACATCCATCTCTTTGAGGTTTGCTACTGCTTCCCCTGCATCAAAAATCGCCCCTTGCAGTTCACATTGCTGACATGAGATGTTGGGGTAACCTTGATATCAGTCTTTGAAGTGAGAAAAATACAGTGCACTGCGTCTGGGAATATAGACAAAGACACTAAAACAAGAAAATAGCAGCCATTTCTGTAGGGAAATAAGCAAAAGTTCTCCCATGAGTAAGAATTAGGTAATGGAAGCTTATTTGAATAATTGAAAGTGTTCTGTCTTGTTGACCGTGTCCTTTGCTTTACAGAAGCTTTTCAGTTTCAAGAGGTCCGATTTATTAATTGTTTCTTTCAGTGTCTGTGTTGATGGGGTTATTTTTAGGAAATAGTCTTCTGTGCCAATGCGTTCAAGTGTACTTCACACTTTTTCTTCTATACGGTTCAGTGTGGTTGGCTTTACGTTGAGGTCTTTGATCCATTTGGACTTGAGTTTTGTGATGGTGATAGATATTTTCATTCTTTTACATGACAAAATGACAACCTACAGAATGGGAAAAGATCTTCACTAACCTTACATCAGACAGAGGTCTGATCTCCAAAATATGCAAAGAACTCAAGAAATTGGTCATCAAAAGAACAAATAATCCAATAAATAAAGAAGTTAAACTTTCGTTATTTGTAGATGATATGATAGTGTACATAAGTGACCCTCAAAACTCCACCAAAGAACTTTTACAGCTGATAAATACCTTTAGTAATGTGGCAGGATACAAGATCAACTCCAAAAAATCAGTCGCCCTCTTATACACAAAGGATATGGAAGCAGAGAGGGAAATCAGAGAAGCTTTACCTTTCACAATAGCCACAAACAGCATAAAATATCTCGGGGTAACTCTAACCAAGGAAGTGAAAGATCTATTTGACAAGAACTTTAAAGCATTGAAGAAAGAAATTGATGAGGATACCAGAAAATGGAAGGACCT
>NW_026067916.1:1818020-1878854 GCF_014885135.2 Alexandromys fortis | reverse complement strand
TATATACAGGAATACAGACCTAAACAGAGAGCTCTCAACAGAGGAATCTATAATTGCTGAAAGACACTTAAGGAAATGCTCAACATCTTTAATTATCAGAGAAATGCGAAACAAAACAACTCTGAGATTCCATTTTACACCTGTAAGAATGGCCAAGATCAAAAACACTATGACGACTTATGCTGGAGAGGTTGTGGGATAAAGGGACCACTCCTGCATTGCTGGTGGAAATGCAAACTGG
Source organism: Alexandromys fortis (assembly GCF_014885135.2). Classification (NCBI taxonomy): domain Eukaryota; kingdom Metazoa; phylum Chordata; class Mammalia; order Rodentia; family Cricetidae; genus Alexandromys; species Alexandromys fortis. Next base: position 1,878,613 of record NW_026067916.1, on the reverse strand, counting down.
TACAACTCGTTTGGATGTCAGTGTGGCAATTTCTCAGAAAATTGAGAAACAACCTTCCTCAAGACACTCTTGGGTATTTATCCAAAGGATGCTCAATTGTGCCACAAGGACATGTGCTCAGCTATGTTCATAGCAGCTTTGTTTGTCATAGCCAGAACCTGGAAACAACCTAAATGCCCCTCAACCAAAGAATGGATAAGGAAAATGTGATACATTTACATAATGGAATATTACATAGTGAAAAAAGATGACATCTTGAAATTTGCAGGCAAATGGATGGAGGTAGAGAACACATACTGAGTGAGGTAACCCAGACCCAGAAAGACAACTATCACATGTATTCACTAATAAGGCATGCTTTAAACATAAAGCAAAGAAAAGCAGCCCACAAATCACAATCCCAGAGAACCTAGGCAACAATGAGGACCCTAAGAGAGACATACATAGATCTAATCTCCATGGGAAGTAGAAAGAGACAAGATCTCCTGAGTAAATTGGGAGCATGGGGACCTTGGGAGAGGGTTGAAGGGGAGAAAAGAGGCAGGGAGGGGAGCAGAGAAAAATGTATAGCTCAATAAAAATCAATAAAAAAATAAGGATTTAAAGTTTTAAAAAAATGTTTAGTAAATTTTCACCTTAGTTAAATACTAGTTTTATAGCTTGTGTATGAATCACAAGGTTTTCGGAGACTTGAGAAGCCATGCTTAATCACGGTATTGGCTTGATTGGTAGCTGCCAGCATTTTACCACAGTTGGTGGCCAGTTCTTCCTATTCACGAGAGTTAGAAAGGGTGAGGTCTACAAACCATGCTGGCTGCATTGTAGCAACAGCTATATCAAATGCTACAACAAAAAGTTGTTTGTCTGGCTGTAGAGAACGTGTGAAATAGCCATCAAATTTGCCTCTCTTTCTTTCTTGTATGCAACGTTGCCTTATTTCTTTACTCTTCTTTTAAAGACAACCTTTATTTGACACTGTTTCCCGTTAAACCTGGAAAGCACTGTAAAACTTTGGTTAGTGCATAAAATATACTTTTGTTCTGTTTATTCTTCAAGAGTGAATCCAGCTCAGCTAAAACGTTGTGGATAATGTATTTCCCTTTGGATTTTGTTGACTTCAAATCAGCCCAATCCAGAGCTGGTTTGTCCCACACTTGCTCTGTGTGTCATCTGATTTTCCATTTGCCAACTTCAGACGTATTCACTTTTATTATCTCTTGATTTTTTTCTTCCCAACTCTTTGGCTTTTACATTTTCCACTCCGAATCCTCTTACTGATGCTTGTTTTGTTTAGTAACACTCCTTGATCCCTATTGCGGTTGTTTTTAAAAGTCATGTTTCCTACAGTCTAAACTGAAACCTACAAGCAGAAAACTCTCTCTGCACAGCATGGATGTCTGTGAAAATTTTTCTTTAAAGAAAATAGATTTATGAATTATGAGAGGATGATCTGATAGCGTCTAAAGTCTCTTTCTCACAGTGTAATTAGGAATCATTACTGAGCACACCGAAATTTAAAAGGATAACCAGATATGGGGTATTGCGATCAATCGTGTCAACTTCATAGATTTGGAATCATCTAGAGGCATTCCTCTGAGTCACACCATCCTGTGTTCTGGAGTTCTAGACTGAATATTTTATGCCCTTTTGGGGATGAAAGGTTAAAGCAAGCTGAACGACAGCATTGCATCTCCCTGCTTCCTTATTGACTGCAGACATGTGACCAGCTGCCTTGTTCCCCTGCCAGCGCAGCTAGCCTTTGTCTGCAGTGCTTTCTTTGCATGCGATGTCTGCATCTCTTGAAACTTTTAGACACAATGGATCTTTATTTCGGTGAGCTGTTTTTGTGCAGCATGCTGTGACGACAATGAGAAACGAAGCAAGCACGGATCCCACCTAGGATGAGAAAGTGTGTAACTGCATGAAGGGCTGTCAATTACAAGCTTAAATCACATCCACGCATGATGCAGCATTAATATTGTCAAACTTACAAGTTGTAACTTCTTATAACATATTTCACTTCGAGACAAAGTTTCAAATGTTAATTATTTCACGGAACAAGGCATTCTCCTTATATAAACTTATGTATTATATATATGGTTCAATTTTTTTATTATTGCCAAGCACTTTTCCTTACCCACACTAGAGGCAATTTTGATTTTTCACCTGTATTCATTACTCTGTTTCTGATGTGTTTATTCAAAAATAGATTCAAGCACATTATATATATTATCTAAAATCAGATATAAATTACACTAAAATATATATTTTGGAAATTAATTTTTTCAGACAGCAAAACTTTCTGTGTCAGTAGATATTGTTAGCTATTGCTTACATTGGCTTATTACTAAATTGTGTTCTTCTTAAGAAGAAAAAGGGCTCCTTCTCTGACTGCATTTTCCACAACCCCAAATCATTGCTTTTCTTTTTAGATAACTGTGACCACTCATTATTCTGTGTTGGGTATCAGGGCTGTTAAGAGAAACTGGAAGTTGGATACCTATTTCATGACTAAGCCTATCAAATCCTGGGTAAACATCTAATTGTTATTCTCACTTAAAAATAATAGATATTTCCCCCCTAAGTAAATATTTCTAATAGTCCTGAGTGCATATTTTATGTTTTCCTTTCACTGATTTTTCTATAGCAAAACAAAATAAGGGTAAATGAACACAATAATTAAATGGTGTTATCTGGTGCTTGAAGAATATTTTGGGATATTAAACAACTCATATCTCTAGTACAAAATAGAAGTACTTATTTTTTTTTTAAATTTTAGTCAATAGAGGCAAGTTAAACTAAAACACTGAAAATATCCTACCTTTTCTAAAAACAATGAAAATAGTTAATCTATTTTAGAACCAAAATATAATAGTTTCATTTAAATAATTTTAAATTAAATTATAATTTATATTTTGTTTTAATATTGGTATTTAATAGTAAATATTTTAAAAGCAAAATGATATTTTATGTGATGTGGGAGTGATTTCTTTCTAATCTGTTGCTTTCATTGGTTAATTAATAAAGAAACTGTCCTGGCCCATTTGATAGGCCAACCATTAGGTGGGTGGAGTAAACAGAACAGAATGCTGGGAGAAAGAAGCCGAGTCAGAGTTGCCATGATTCTCCCACGGGACACAGATGCAGGTTAAGATCTTCCCTGGTAAGACACCTCGTGGTGTTACAGGGATATTAGAAATGGGTTAGATCAATATGTAAGAGCTAGCCAATAAGAGGCTAGAGCTAATGGGTCAAGCAGTGTTTAAATGAATATAGTTTCCCTGTAATTATTTCGGGTGTAAAGCTAGCCGTGCGGGCTTCCGGGTGCCAGGAACGTATCCTGCAGCTCCTATTACAACATTTATATCTAGAAATTTTCATTTTATTATCTACATTAATATTAGTGATCTTTAAATGAGTGTGCATTTTTGTTGTAAATATTTAGAAGGAAAAGATACCATTCTTTTTACTATGAACAATACTACACTTCATTTTTAAATTTTTACTAAAGAATAAATCTAATAAGAGCAAAGTAAATTAAAACTAAGAAAAGAAGTACAGTTGGAAGGAAGAAGATAAAATTTTAAGAAGTCAATTTAATGTAATTTGCTAAACTCTAGACACAGTAAAGTGAGAATTTTATGCTGGTGAGTCTAAAGCACACAGAATTTGCAATTATAACAGACCAGACCTGCTTCTCTGTGAATGTTAACTGCTGATCAAAACAATGAAAGTGAGAGAAATGAAACTCATCAGATTCAAACCTATAATTTATGCAAAGCAGATAAAATTACTCTAATTTGTATGTATTTTACTCTTTAAAAATTTTTAGCTGAACATGATAGCTGTCAAACACCTTTAATTCCAGCACTCAGGAAGCAGAGACAGATAGACCTCTGTGAGTTTGAGGCCAGCCTGGTCTACAGACTGAGTTCCAGGATAGACAAGGTTACACAGAGAAACCCTGTCTCAGAAAAAAAATTAATTCCTGATATAAATTGTGATATTAAAAAGAATTAATTATTGATATTAATTTAGCAAGTCAGAATCAGCAAGTGCAATGATAAGAAAATTACTGCAATAAAATTGGCAAACAGCAGAGTGATGAGGTGGTGGTTTTCCTCTGGTTCTTGGAAGATGTCTCTTGGGAAATGGCTATCAAACTTTCTCATAGCACGAGAATATTTATTGATAGAAATAGCCTGAGTCAAGTTAATAGTTACTTATTTATGTTTTTCATTGGCTTTCTTTAATAGATACCTAAAAGATAAAAATTTAACTTAGTAACCCACGTAAACATGTGTCTCCCAAACGTTTGTTATCTCTTTACAGTGAAGCCTTAAAGCGCTCTCCCTTCCTTCTACCTGTCTGAAACGAGCTATGTACTGTTGCCTTCCACAGCAAGCCTCCCATGCTATTCCTCCTCAGAGTGTATCTTCCGGCCAGACTGTGACTCGCCACCCATTGACCAAGCTTTACCTACGCTTCTCTAAACCCTCCTTAGCTTCCTGTAACTATCACCCTCCTCTCAAGTCATTCGGGGCCATTTCTTTTAGAAATTCCACAGAGAAGCGAGCGTATGTAGAGCGTGTATGCCTATGCCTGGTTTATTTCACCTGGCAAATCTAGGGATCACCTATATTTTTGCAAATGAGAAACTTTCATTCTGCTCTGTGGTCGAGATAGGATCTGTTGCGCACGTGCTCCTCCTCCTTATCCACAGGTGTGAAGGATTGTTCATTTCCAGACTGGGGGACTCCAGGAAAAGCGCTGCAGTGGACACAGCCATGCAGACATCTCAAAGAGTTCTTTGCTTGTATGTGGAGCAAAGGTTCCAGTAGGTTCTGCAACAGTACTATTTAATTTTTAATTCAATTTTATTTTTTTTTTCCAATCCGTATGTGGTTTTCCAGACTTCAAGGACTTCTTTTTACCAAACACTTTCAATTATTCTATCTTGTCTTCTTGAAAGCAGAAGTAAACTATCTCAGTTATCTTGATTTGGGTTACTCTGGTGATTATGATGATACTGTCTTTTGATGGATCTACTAGAAATTAAAAAGAATAATTTTCTTATTTATTTATGTAGGGCTGGGTTCTTGTACAGCACATCTGTGTTGGTCAGAGGATAACTTTTGGTAGTAGGTTCTCTACTCCTCACAAATGGTTTTTGTGGTTTAAGTCAAGTGACAATAGGCAGTGCTAAGTTGCTTTACCCACACCCATGTAGAACATCTTGTGTCATTATTAAAGAGATTTTTTCCAAGTCCCTTTTCAATTTTTAAAATTGCGTTATGTATTATTCTGCTACTGAGTTATATGAGAATACAAAACATATTAATCCTGAATATAAGGTCTTATTTAAGTATTGTTTGGAATTTCGATAAAATATTATTTAACCTCTTAAAAGAAAAAGTTCCTGACATTTGCCACAACATATCGCCATCTCTAGTTAGAAAAAATATTCCATAATTTTACTTTTATGTGGAATCTAAAAATTAATGGTGACATTTATAAAGAGGGAAATGAAAGAGTGGTTTCCATGGCTGACGTGCACAGGAATAAGTGAGGACAAGGAGATCTAATGATACAAAGTAGCATCATGTAAGATGAACAAGTGACAAGATCTGTGTATAGCAAGAGGTATTTAATTAGTTGCAGCTTACTGCAGTCATGATGTTTGCTAGAGTACACACTATCTGTTCTTTCCGTGGGAAGGGGAGCTGAGCAATAGGTACGATGATTTCTTCCACTGTCAATATGTTTTACAATCGTATTTCTTAAATATACACTACTTTTAGAAAAGAACATATCACATATCTTGGTTCTCTTATACCAAGGCAAATTGAAGTTTAATATTTTTGTCTGAAATATGATGTTACTAAAAATGATTTCTACCAGTTAACCCAAATACGCTTATCTCTGTCTATATGTATAGAATGATATCTAGAGGAGAATCTTTTCTATTCAGTGAAAAAAATTAAAAAGCTACTACCTAAGGACGAGTGAGCCCTGATAAAAAGCCTCTGTGACATGTTCCTGAGAGACCGATAAGGAGCCTTGGTGACATGCTCCTGAGATGTAAGTGTGCATGTAGTAGCTAGCTAAGAGCAGTGATCTTTTCAGAGCCCTAAATGAATAAAAGATCGGTACAGAAAAGGTAATTTCAAAATATGAAGCTAAGTAGTGCAAACTTGAGGAGTACTAAAAACAAACATATTAAAATGAACTCTTCAGGATGAAAAAAATTATCAGAAGGAAATGACTAATTTTATGGAAAAATCAGGTGAGGAAAGAAATTAAAGATACTATATTTATTAAATACATATTTCATCCATGAGACTATATACAATAAAAGAGTCTCTGGTGAGTGTGAAACTTTTATTGTGCACATAATTTGATTATCAACAAAACAAGGAAGTAAAATTAATTGCTATTTAATTGATTATGCATGTTACAAAATGTATGAGTTTTGACTTGAGAGGAAAATTACAAAAGCGGTTTTTGTCTACTAATCATTAACCTGAAATGTGATGAAGACAACTTTTATAATAATTATGGTCAGAGTAAGGTGTAGAAGACATTGAGACCGTTTGACAATGCTGTGTAAATTTATTCTTGTGAAATATGGACCCAATTATACCAAGAATGATGTTCTGTTTTGGACCAAGTTAAAGGTAACATCTGACCTTGGTATTTGAAGGCCGAATGCCTTGACAGGTCATGTAACAGATTTGACATGACACTTTCTTTTGGGTGCTTGTAATGTGGGCCAGACATTATTAAAGATATCATATTTAATTCAGAGTAGGTATGAGGGAAAGGTAGTGGACTGGTCTAGTAAAGTAGGAACAACACACATTTTGAACAAATAAGCCTGAAAGTAAATTTCACTGAGACCATTGTTCTAGGTTTTGAAAAATACCATACAGCAGTCTGGTGGGTGTGTTGTGTTTGTTCTGTATGGTTCAGCAGGGGCTGATAATCAGGTAGTAGAGCATTTTCTTAGAATGCTCAAGGCTATGGTTCTATCCTCATTATCACAAAATAAAAATCATTCTTGGATAGCTAATTATGGAATCAAATTAAAATATTTTGTAATAATCTTAGCAACTGTGATAATTTATCATACATAGTGCTATGTATTACTTTAATAATATATGTAAATTTATTATATATTACTACTTTATGTGATATTAATTCTATTGATGGCTTTAGTTTGTATTTCTTAGGCATTGAGAAATGAGTACAAATTAAGAAAAATATATTGAACTATCGCAACTGCCAGTCTGTCTAACTGACGTAATCTACAGAAGAAACAAGGCTGTCAAGATATGGCTTATAACATATTTTATTTAAGCATTTTACTGAAATGAAAGAAATAAAAATTTTAGAGATGAAATGTGTGTTATAATAATTTATAAGCAACTATGTGCACTCTATTGTTGATTCAATAACAATAATTAACTTCAAAATTGAAAGATACTCAGACATTGTCAGTGATATCCAAGTCTCTTATTTGTTATTTTCCTATTTTCACTAGTACAAAAGGATACCTTCTGATATGTGTTTCAATTTTGAGATTTTAAAAAATATTTATCTCTCTTATTTGTTCCATATCACCCTTCATAGGAAATGAAAAAAAGATTGTTTTCTTTTTAAAATTAAAATAAAAAGGGAGAAACATAAAAAATCAAATTATCCCTCTTTGCTGTTGATAGGGTATTAAAATTGCTTATCAGTGGTTCCAAAATTTCCATGAGAAAACTTCTAGAAGTAATCCACATATTCGGTAAAGTGGTAGGATAGAAAATTAACTCAGAAAATCCAATAACCTTTTTCTTGGCAAGAGTATTTTTCCCAGTCTCAGATTTCCCTCATTGCCTGTAGTTCTTTGCATAGAGCTAAGGACTGATGAGTGTTCCCCCATCCACTTTAGCAAGTCTATGGATGTTGTTCTTGTTCAGGTTGCTTTTAGTCAACTGTGTTGGTGAAACTGCATGGTGCATGGGTGTAGCTTCTGATATTTCTAGGAGATACAATCTCCCAGCAAACTCCCTAGTCCTTTGGCTCTCACAATTTCTTCCCCTTCCTCAGTAGATGTATCAGTTGGGGTTACCTACCACAACTGGATATGTTGATCAGTTGCAGGTGTTTCTTTGTTGTTGTTGTTTTTTTGTAATTGTATCCATCTGTTGTTCTGTTGTAAAGAGAAGTTTTCGTGATGTAGGATGGTGATGACGTTTATCTATGGGTAAAGACAAATATATAGAATGTAGCTATGGATTATGGTGGTTTAGTAAAGTGGTGGTTTTAGTCTTTTCCTCCAAAATCTATGACTTTATTAGCCTCGGAACAAGTTGGCTAGATGAATTAGTTATCCAGTACTAAATAGTTAGCTCTGAAAACATATGCATACAAGTAATATATATATAGACTGAATAGGTTGTATTTATGGACATATGTACACACACGTGTGTGTATAACAATTAAGCAAACAGAGGTCATGGATTTGGATGAGAGCAAGGTGAATACATAGGAGGGTTTGGAGTGAGCAAAGAATAGAGGGAAACTGTCAGGGTCCAGTCTTGATGAAATTCACTGGCTCCAGGGTAGGAGCTTGAGGATTAGAATTATTGAGCAAAAGAAACAGAGATGTGAGAAAAATAAGAGACAGAAACACTGATCAGTACTGGAAGGGAAATTCAGTGAATACTGAACCACCTGCATTTATTTTCCATATGTTTATATACTTCGCTCCAAAAGGGGAGGGAAAAGACAACAGATATTTATTGACATGATAAAAGGAATAGACCAAGTATCCTGCAGGCAGCTACTTCCTGGAACTTCCTGCCAATCTCTTTTGAAGGAGCAGATACAGCAAGGTGGGGCAGGTCCATCTCTATACTAAAATACTAATTAACCACATCCTGTATCAGGATCCCTTGTTTGTAGCCACACCTGTTGTCAACAACTTCGTTAAGAGTAAAAACAAGCTCACTCTCTCTGACCTTTAGTCAAACATTTGTGGGCCCCCAGAGGAAATTATGTAATTATATTATCTCAAACAATATTAAAAGCATTAAAAACATAAGATTTTATGAAAAAATTTCAGTAGTCTGAATTTTTCCAATAGGAATGATACCCTTTTGGATAAACTTGAGTGGCTAAAGGAGGCCAGAGGCTTAGATGGCACAGTATTAGACTCTTAATTTTGTAAGTTTGATTGTTGCATCATACTTATGTAGAAGACTGTCATTATCTTCAAACAATCCAGTGAATTCGTGTGTGTTTTGTAGTCATAATGTGGGGCTGACTAATTGTCTCAGCAGGAAAGGATGCTTACTGCTGGGCCTGGCAACTTGAGCTTGATTCTCAGCATCCACATCACAGGAGAGAACTGATTTCCACAAGTTGTCCTTTGATTTCTTCAGATGTTTCGTGGAATACACATCCGCACACAAAATAAATTTATAAGCTTAAAAATTCTTTAATATAAAAATTAGGCATGCACAATTATACCAAGAAATCTAGGGATCCATGATAATAGGGTGTAAGGATGCTAACATTTTTGCAAATGCCTTAGGAAAAATTAAAAAAAAACATATTTCTTCTTTACCTGCAATTTTCTATATCTTGGGACTATTTTGATAAAAAATCCTAGTAATGAATTCATGTATCACAGGTAAGAGCTAATATCTCCTGAATACGCCTCTAAGAGTGTATTAAAGCATGCAGTCCTTATTGTAATATGAAGAGGAAGAATCCATTACTATCTCTACTATACAGATTGAGACACTGAGAGAAAGAGATTCCATAGCTTCTCATAGTTGTATTTGTATGAAGTGATGGAATGGCGCCTTAAACAAGGGTATGCACCCGATCAGACTCTCCTTTGTAACTACTTGGCTTCCTTGATATTCAGACTTCTAGTTAACCTATTGCTCTTCTAAAAAATTCTGCAATTGAGATATAAAGATTTCTTGATGTTTTATACTTTCTAAAATAGTTTCTCTTCCATTTTGAAGTCACACCACTTTAAATCAGAGTTCCCTAATCCATATTCCATGAATGGGTTTGATGGTTAATCTTAACTATCAATTGGTTGGGTGGAGAAAAGCCAAATTGATTTCAAAGCACCGTCCTGGGGCTTCCTGTGATGACATTTTCTCAAGTATATATCCTAATTAAGGGAGCCATCTTAGGGTTGGCAAGAGACTTGACTCTAGAGGAGCTCCCAGGTGTCCAGGGAGATGTCCTCAGTTAGTTCCTTGGGCTGCTGAGGAGAGGGAACCTGAAATGGCCCTATCCTATAGCCACACTGATGAATATCTTGCATATCACCTTAGAACCTTCATCTGGCAATGGATGGAGATAGAGACAGAGACCCACATTGGAGCACTTGACTGAGCTCCCAAAGTCCAAATGAGGAGCAGAAGGAGGGAGAACATGAGCAAGGAAGTCAGGACTGCAAGGGCTGCACCCACCCACTGAGACAGTGGGGCTGATCTATTGGGAGCTCACCAAGGCCTGCTGGACTGGGACTGAAAAAGTATGGGATAAAACCGGACTCTCTGAACATGGCGGCCAATGAGGGCTGATGAGAAACCAAGGACAATGGCACTGGGTTTTGAGCCTACTGCATGAACTGGCTTTGTGGGAGCCTAGCCGGTTTGGATGCTCACTTTCCTAGACCTGGATGGAGGGGAGCGGACCTTGGACTTCCCACAGGGCAGGGAACCCTGACTGCTCTTTGGACTGGAGAGGGAGGGGGGAAAGGAGTGGAGGGAGGGGGAGAAGGGTGGGAGGAGGGGGAGGGAAATGGGAGGCTGGGAGGAGGCAGAATTTTTTTCCTTTTCTCAATAAAAAAAAAAAAACAGAAAAAATAAAAGCTTGTACACTTACTGTCTCAAAGAAGTCATTCAAATAACCAAAGGATTTATGATGAGATATTTATCACTACTGATAATTAGAAAAATGAAAAACAGTCAAAACAAAGGAAAACATCAGCTTTTACCTGTCAGAGTAATTATTACCACACAGGCAAAATGGTACTTGGGAAACTGTGGAGAAAGACACAGTTCAGGTGACATAAATCACTAAAGTCATTAAAGAAAAGACTCAAGAAAACACATAGGGGATTATTATCATTAGTTACCACACTAAACATCTGAGAAATGTCAAATCTTATGTAAACTCTGGTTCAAGACAGTTTCACTAATGTATATTCAGAAATACTTATGGTCAGNGGGGAAGGGAAATGGGCGGCAGGGAGGAGGTGGAAATTTTTTCAATAAAATAAATAAATAAATAAATAGCTTCCTCCATGAATTCATAATAGATACAATACTGAGAAATGATAAAAGGAGGAGGTATTGATTGTTAAACCAGAGGAAGGATGTTACTTGCTTTATTTACTTCCTATTTGACTTGACATATACAATTCTCTCCAAGATGTTCTCACTACCCTGAGGCCTGGCACCTATGAAATCACAAAGCAAAATAAAATCTCTCTTTTCTTTGAGTTGTTCTCTCTGACATTTTTGCCGTCACTGTGCACTGAGGAACAATTAGTAACCCCTCATGCTTGGTGAGGTGACCAGACACAGCCATCAGTTCATGTGGTTCTTCAGAAAGAGCTGACGTCTGTTATAAGCCCAACAATCTGAAAAAGGGAAGCTTTTCTAGTGTAAAACTCTGTTCCTCAGCTCATTTATTACATGATAAAAATAAAATATCCCTTCAGTCATAAATCCATGGATTTTTTCATAGATAAATATTCTTTAGAAAGCCTATAAGTGGAAGTGAACATGAAAGACCGAATCTCTTTGATTTCTTATTAGGTGTTCTGCTCTCCTCTGACCCAATATTTGATGACAACAAACCACTCTCACTCATGCTTCTGTGTGTACACGTATGTGTGTGGCATAAAGAGCTGTGCAGTCTTTTGTTTACCAAGAGAAGATGTAGTTTTATCATTGTAACAGTTTGATTTATAATGGGATTGCCAGTTGACAGGTAGCAATGTGGAGCACAATAGAATTACAGAAAGTACTATAAAATACTTTGACATGCACAGTAAATTTGTGTAGAGCTGGGAATGTGTTCTTGTATTACAGTGATGAAATGATTTCCTTTCAAAGTATAATTTGGTCGATAATAATAATTTCTGCTAAGCAAGTGTTCAGACAGTCCTGCATCCCTCAACTTAAATCCATTTTAAAACTTTCTCTTTTCCTAGAATGTAGGGATAATTGTTATATTTAATACAGAAACTAATGTTGATGTCTCCCCTAATATGAAAGTAGGAGGTCTAATTTTAACTAATATTTCTGTCAGGGTTACAAATCACTAAAGGAGATCTAATATTGCTGATTTATAATCAATATCACTCAGGGTTGCTGCTGAGTAGGAATGTGATAACTAAAGAACCCTTTGATTGTAACTTAAATGTTAATGTCATCCTTTTTTAATCTTGAAATTTCCATTGAAGAAGGCAAGCCAATTCAAAAAGGTATACATTGCAAAAATCATAAAGACACTTGCAATTTGATACGGGTACTTAATCAAGTATTTTATTGATCTGAGAATTGTAATTATTATGTGCCAATAAATAGTCAATTAATAATAAAGCTGCTCACTAAAAATAAATCTGTCATTTGTCTCTAATAAAATAAAAGAAGTAAGATTAAATTTATGTATACACAGTTGATATATATGTTCAAGGGAAAAGCTAGCTCCTCAACATTAATTATGGAGGAGTTATCAAGCAGTAAAACATGAGTATGATAAAAGAAATCTATAGATCACCTTGTAATTTGTTTCCCAAGTGCACCATACTAATTGTATTTAATGAACTTTACCACCGTGGAATTTCCTTTCCCTGTACAGTTTGTATCTTCAATGTGGATAGTGAACAAATGTCAGTTATATCATTTATTCACACATTATTCCTTAGCCCGCACTATATATCAGATGCTGGGAAATACTTATGAAGATAATAGACACAGTTATTGTGCTCAGATATCCTGTAGACTGGGGGAGGACAGAGAAAAATAAGTATAAAATTGATGCAGGCAGACTAATCCTAGGTCAGGGGGGACAGAAGAGTCCCTGAGATGCCAGTATGAAGTGGTATAAACTACTGACCTGGCAGATGGCCAATGTGTGGACATAGGGTAACAAAAGTCACGAGGAGGCTAAGTTTTAAGTACGAACAATAATAAGTCAGTTGTAAAGAATAAGCATAAGCAGTATGTGCCGTGGCCATCAGACAAGATTGGACAGTAAACTCAGGGAGCCACGACAGCTTGGTTATCGCTATTTTCCCCAGCTTGAGTACACTCTACCCTTCTGGTTTCTTTGCTGAAGCATGTTTCTTTCCTCCTTGATTTTGTACCTCATAGAACCAAAATCATCACGTAAAATATTTAGTCTCAATAAAATCATGGAAGATTGCTTGGTCTCTTATCAAGAGGTCAAGCTAGTTTTCATCATTATGGGAGTTTTAATTTTTTTTTCTTTTTTTTCCTTTCTTTTCTTTTTTTTTATTGAGAATAAGAAAAAAAAGTTTCCGCCTCCTCCCAGCCTCCCATTTCCATCCCTCTCCCCCTCCTCCACTCTTCTCCCCCTCCCCCACTCTTCTCCCCCTCCCCCACTCTTCTCCCCCTCCTCCCACTCCTCTCCCCCTCCCTCTCCAATCCAAAGAGCAGTCAGGGTTCCCTGCCCTGTGGAAAGTCCAAGGTTCTCCCCCCTCCGTCCATGTCTAGGAAGGTGAACATCCAAACTGGCTAGGCTCCCACCAAGCCGGAACATGAAGTAGGATCAAAACCCCTTGCCATTGACCTTGGCTTCTCATCAGTCCTCATTGTTCGCCATGATCAGAGAGTCCGGTTTTATCCCATGCTTTTTCAGTCACAGTCCAGCTGGCCTTGGTGAGCTCCCAATAGATCAGCCCCCACTGTCTCAGTGGGTGGGTGCACCCCCCGTGGTCCTGACATCCTTGCTCTGTTCTCCCTCCATCTGCTCCTCATTGGGACCTTGGGAGCTCAGTCCAGTGCTCCAGTGTGGGTCTCTGTCTCTATCTCCATCCATCACCAGATGAAGGTTCCCTTCAATGGGAGTTTTAAATTTTTATCATTAAAACTAATTATAAAAATTATATTTTAATTGAACTTGTGATTTTCCAGATGTGTAAGGCATTCTTGATATAGCCACAGATCACTTACCTGCACAGGAAGTCCCATTGTCAGCCCTGTGTTCACTCCCTTTTCTCTCTTTCTCTGACTAAACTGTTGCAGAGCCTGGGTAATTAAATGATGGGGAATAGTCGCTGCCATAAAGGAGTTGGTCAAATTAGAACCTTAAATAAATAAACTGTACAAACCTCCACTATAATTTAATTATCTGATGAAGTCTTGAGATGCGATGCAATTTCCTAACAATCTTATTATTAGCGAGGCATTGCTGCAACAGGATGCCAGTCAACTGTGGCTCCTAGTAACTGTGGATATTGTCAATTAGCATCTCTTATTTCTCACCTGTGCTCTTCTGGGAGTCTTCAGTGGAGGATTCTCCTTCCTTGCAGTGCTTTTAGTACCACGCATCCCATTATCTCCTGAGTGCACTTCTATCCCATGTTTCTGAATTTCCTGATTCAGAAACACAGGTGACAAAGATGCTCTTAAACAATGCCTGTGACATATGGTGAGGGTGGAGATTCCAACTACACTTTCTGTAATCATAGATAAAGCTGTAAGGATTTTCTCCCATTGATTATTAAGAAGAAAATAATCACAGTGAACTCTTCATTTTATTAGGTATTTTGGTGCTTCATCAAAGTTTTCACTTCAGCTTGTGAGGTTTTTTATCGTTGCTTCTTTATCACTTGGGCACTGTTCTTTATCGATAAGCCTATGCTGTATCATGCTGGCAGTTTCTTTTCTAGTTTGATACATGCCCGTTGGGGTAGCTTTATTGTATTTATCTTGCTATGGTTGACTCAAAATTCTAAATCATTCTTATTTTTCATAATTCTGAAAGTATACTAATATTATTGTTGGCTTTCAACCTGGTATTGTCTGAGAAACAGAGTTGTACATTCATCCATTTTTTTAAGCCAGTTTGTTCATTAAGATCAGCAGTGCAGTACCATATGTGGTACCAGACCATGGCATCAATTCAGTTACTAGTGTGGTTTGGTAACTGTGTGGTAGAACTAATGTGGTTCACTTACAGTAAACTATAAAATAAAGGGCTGGAAAATGGATGGAGGTGGGGGCTTCTGGCTTTTCTAGTGGTCTAGATGAATATCTCACAACACATTCTTCTTTCAAATTATCCATTCCTCGATTTTTATTTAAGACTCCTAGATTAATAATATCCTTGGTACAAATCTTTTTCCTTGGAAAAGGGGAATCATCAATTATCCCTAACTTTCTCAATGTATTTATCATGGTCAGTGATCTCCAGGTACTTTATGAACTTCTTAAGAAATCTTGTAGGGAATAGGCTGCAAGACAAACCTGGTCATTGAACAAGGTAAAGCAAAACTATGCATGTAATGGGGTCTTAGTTACATTTCTATTGCTGTGATCAAATTTCATGACAATTGAAACTTACTAAAGAAAGCATTTAATTTGTGGGTTAGTGGCTTACATTTTCTGACAGCAAGTCCACGACCATCATGGAGAGGAGATGGCAGCAGGTAGGCAAGAATGAAGCTAAGAACAGTGGCTCAGAGCTCATACCTTGAGGCACAATCAGGAGAGAGACAGAGAGAAAAGTATTGGCTTTACTTGCTTATGTATCCCTATTTGATTTAATCTGCGATCACAGAAGCAGTATTTTCATATATAACAAGTATATGTAAATGGGTTTCATACAATAAGATGGAGATGAAATGGTCTGAATGTAAAATGTCCCTCATAGCCTCATGAGGTTGAACCATTGTCCCTAGATGGTGGTGCTGCTTCTGGTTGTAGATGCTTTAGGAAACATGGACGAAGTTGGTCAAGGCTGGGCGGATATTTAAGTTGATAGCTTGACCTTGTTTCTACTTCCTCATCTACCTAGATATGAGCAGTCTCTGCTGCGGTAGTTTGCTTGCTATCATGGACCATATTACCTCAAACTCTGAAATAAAGTGAATTCTTCCTCTCCTAAGTTGCTTCTTTCAGGAGCTAGCATGGGAAAACATTGTGGAATATTACCAAAGTCAACCATGAATGCTATTCCCAGAGTTGATACACACTTCCTGATTTTTCCTCTACTCCATCTCTGCGGTAAGATCAACCAGCTCTCTTGGCCTCTCCTTGGCTACATAAATGGCTCTTTATTGCAAGTTGTATTACATGGGTCTTATCCTAAAACTGACTCTAATGAATGAAAGTCATGCCCTAGAGAATAATTTTTTATTGATGGTGTAGTAGCCTTGTCTGTGAACTAAAGATTTTCTACTTAATTAGAAAGCTATTTTAAAAGAGTTCTGTTCATATATTTGGAGATGTGCTATGGATCGAACCATAAGCCAGTAGGTTCTGTTCTGCAAACAATAGCAGTTCCCCTAGGGTTGACAACATTCCCCTGCACAGAGCTCATGTCCCACTAGTTCAGCATCACTAGTGTGGAGTTAACCTTTAAAAGTGAGAACAACAGTACATCTTAGGCTGGTTTTCTTTACCTGTGACTTTTTCTTGGTATGGGTTATATCATATTGCATATATCTTTATATTGTTCGGGTCTTCCAGAGTTCACATAGTTATGCAGAGAAGGGGCTTAATAATTATTCATATTAGTTTAATAATATTTGTGACAAAAACAGAAAGAAAAAATGTTTCATTTATGTCCCTTATGCTTTATTAAATTTTATATCATTATTATTAATAATATATTCTTAAATGGTTAAGCTTTAGTTGATACATAATTGTCATATATGTTTATAAGCTACACTGTAATATTTTGATATGTTTATTAAGATGTAACCATCAAATCAAAGCATTTTATATATTTGCCTCTTCAAAAGTTTATTATTATTTTGTGTTGGGAACATTTAAGGTACTCTCTTCTAGCTACCTTGAAGTAGACAACAAGTTCCTGTTAACTTAGCCACATTTCTGTGCTACAAAACACTAGAACTCACTCCTCTTATCCAACTACTGTAAATATTTTATGTGTTGGGCTTTTGCATAACCTTTTCTTGAGCTCTAGACTTTTACAAGCAGAGTGAGAGTCTGTCAGGGGATTTTCTTGGGAAATAGAAGTTAAGAGCAAACTTATTTTCACTTTCTACTCAAGCTTGGATGTAAACACAGCCCTCATGGGATGAAACGATAACTTCCACTGAACTATAGTTTTTCTTTGATAAAAATTATTAAAGCCCAAGCTTATTCCATTCTTTAGTCCATGTGCTTGGATAGATACCTCTAGTCAGTACCCAAGAAAGTGCTTACATTTTCTTGGATCCTAGAGGGATATTATTGGCCACAGGATAGAGCTCAGTGTTTTCTAGATATCTGTTTCCCAAGCATCTTGTCTTTTCTTCTAGCAATTCACAATTTCATAGCACAGATCCCAGCATATGTTGAATAACATCAGATTTTCTTTTTCAAAGATTTAATTAATGTATACACTGGCAGATTTGTTTACTGTTAATTTTCTATACTCAAATCTTCATTGTTGATTGTAACATATAGTAACTTAAAAAGGCCTTTTCTGTCTTTAAACTGTTTCATATAACAAATATCTCTGTTCTTTGATTAGAATAATATAATTTCAAAATATTCTATTAGGTTTATTTTACAAATAAATAGAAAGCATTATCAAATAAAGTCTAAATTAGTCCAAAAAGTGATAATCAGCATTATATAAACTTATGGAAATGTTCTAATAAAACTCAGTATTTTGTTTAGCTAATATAAACCGATAATCTTTTAAAAATATACTGTAGATTATAACATATGTTTGCATATTATATAATATGTATTTATGATATGCAAATGAAGCAAATAGTTTTGTAGCCCAGAATATAAATGGCACTATTGTTCAGCATTTCTCCCACATCATCCGCATGACCACATATCTCTTTAATATCCCTGAAAGAATAAAAGGATTCCACGATAGCTTGAAAAAATGACTTATTGTTTCCATAACTAACTTTACCAAGAAAAGTTCTGTGTTATAAAGACATTGAACAAATCCCAAACTAGTCACATGAGAGCATTGCAAAGCTTCCTAGAAATGATGTCCTGTTCCTCCTGCTCTTTAAAGAGCCATGCCTCAGTATTTTCAGTTGTTGTTCCTATATTTTAGACATTCAGAAATACTCTCTTAGTAAGCTATTTGTCTCTTCATGCTTGTTTGTGATAGGACTCTTAAAATGGCTTTTAAAATTATCATTAAGTATAGTATTTGGATATATTTTATTTATTTATTCTGATAACACATGATGAAAGAAAACTATTGTAAGTATTGAAACTGATTCTCTTATGCTATTTCTACAATTTGGGGGCAGCAAATCTGAAATTTTCTCTGTTTATAGAAAATAAAGATGGAGGTATCAGGAGGAGAGAGAGGGAGAAAGAAAGAGCTATTATGTGTTATAATACAATCAAGTAGAATTAGCTGATTTGGAAAAAAACTCCTACTAGACTAAGCCAGAGTGATTATCTATAATATATCTAGATGACTATATTGATATACCTAACATAAATTTTTGCACACTACCCCCAAAGCAGCAAATGTAAATAAATAGGTATGCATTTGGCATTTTCATTTGTTTCTTTGACACTCATCAGACACTAAAATACCCTTGTGCTACATTAACTCAAAAATGACAAAATTGTGTCTAGTCATCCCTGCTTCTTTGGATTTGATGATAATAACAAATACTGTTATTTACACTGCATTAACTTCCCAATTAGAATAGGAGGGATGAAAATTGCCATTATCCAAGAGGAAGAAAAAAATGACATAGTAGCATAACGCAATTTACCATTAAAATTATAATTTTGTGTTACCATGAAATCAATTTCTAAGGTGCCATTATCTTATGAATCACCTTCTCTGTGTTATCAGATGTGATGAGAGTAGAACTTAATTGTCATTTTCTTGCACAGTGGATTTATAAAACAATAGAATACAGTTTTCTTCACTGTTGCTGTCCGGTGTTTGGCAGTGGAGCCATGTGCAGAGGGGGTGGCAACTTGATGTACTGCATCCAGCAGATGTGATGCTCATTGTGTTCGACTTTTCAGCCAAATCTGGAAGATTACTCACAGGAAATTAGATTGTAAATGCAGATAGGTTTTTTAATATTCCTGCTGTCCACATTTTTCCAATTGTATAATGGCATGTTAAGTAAGCTTGGGACAATTCAGCCCTTAGTCATCATCATAAAGACAACCTTGAAAATAAGAGATGAAGAAGTCATTTCTGCCCCCTGTGCATCCCTGAGGAGAGTAAGGGCAGTGCAAATGGATTTGCAAAATGGTTCGGGTTGCTCCATGCTGGCAGCGTAATTGCTTTGGTAGTATTCTTGTGGAATCGTCTGTCTCCTGCAAGAATGGTCTCTAGGAATTATGCTCTGTGTTCTCACATTCCTAGTGCATTTTTAACTGTGTTACAATTCAGGAAGAATAATTCGAACGTGCGATGATGGCCATGGGGTTGATTTCCAAGTTGTTTCCTTCCTTGGCAATCCTTGCCCCAAGTCTGCCCTGGTTTTCCATGCCATACCATTGCAATTGCCCATACCAGATATTCCCCAGACTCAGCACAGCCTTATGTTAATCATGTTGTCATTCTCACAATTCTTATTTGTTTCTTACAAAGCTATAGCTTTACTGAGTTCAACTGTCTTTGTCATAGGGTTAAAATCAGTAATAATAATTTTCATATTACATTTATTCTAATATAGTTTTTATATTCACAAACTTCTATGCTTCATGAATTATACATAAAATTTATAACTGCTTTCAGAATAATTATCTCTATTTAATATACTCACTTCCCCTGAACATTGCATTTTGAAGATTCTGTCTTGAAATTTATTTTTATTCTCCATATTTCTACAGTTCTCACTGTATTTCTTCTTGTTGAAGACACTAATGATTGCAAACGTAAGGCAGGTCTCTTCTGTAACAGCATTGCTTTGTTCCACAATGTACACTCTGTGTTTGTCCTAAGGTAGTATCAACTTCTATTTATAAAGGCACAAAACAACATGGAGTAAAATCCACAGTTCCCAGCCTCTCTCCGATTTTTGAGCAGGTTGCTTAATTCTTGTAAAACAAGGAAGCAGGGGTGTTGGTTAGTGATTTAGAAGTCTCTATTGAACAGATCCCAACACTCACTTTCTTCTCAGGTTTTTCCTGTGTTCTGGTGCCTGAATAGCAGAATTGAGCAGGGTCCAGGTTGGAGTCAGATGAATTAAATCTGTTGAGTAGGGAGTTTATAGGAGCATGGGTCCTGGTTTACCCTGTCTCCGCCTGAAGCATCTTTGTGTGTAGTGCTTCATACTTTAGAGCTGTGTATATTATCAAGCTGAAATTGGAACCAGAATTGGGTTTTATAATCCCTTTTCTCTAGAGTACAGAGAAAAATGTTATTGGAAGCATGTCTTCTAAGATTATTGAGTTTGATTTCTACTCCTTTCCTTCAATATATCTTATTGTCTTTTCTATTTTGATGAATTAATCTGTGAACCAGAGTCATCAATTCTAATGCACTCTCCTTGGCTGAATATTTTCAAGTGTATGATATTTCTAAAACCCTGGTTGACAACAATTTAATTTATTCATTCAGAATATACTTACTAAATATCTACAAAATACAGTCATTTTTCCAGATATTTGCTTCTTTCCCTTAAAGAGTTCTCATTCTTGTAATAACGGTGGGTATGGAACAGACATAGGGTGCAAGTAAACCTCTGTGTCTGAGACCTCAACTTTGTTTATAGACACAGACATTTCATGAAATTGTAAGTCAAATCATAAAGACATTTTATTAAACATTTACATTTTTTTCTGTGAAATAAATATAGCATGAATGGTTTGTAAATCAAAGTTAAAATGCTAGGCACATTGGCACATACTTATAATCTCAATTCGGGAGGCAGAGGCAGGAGAATCATCCCAAGGTTGAGACCATCCTCGTCTACATAGCAAATTTCAAACCAGCAAGAATGAGGAGTATAATCCTATCTTATACCTTCCTCCAAAACGAATAAAATGTTGAAAGATATCCAATATATATTTTTACTTGACCAGATATTAGTTTATTACTACTTAATTAACAATTTGCATTAATATTTTGTGAGATAAAATTATGGAACTATAAATAATTTCTCATAAAAACATACTGATCAATGGACAATTAGTAAATTTTAGTTAGGGATGAAATGTTTTAATATATTAATATATTTAATATATTAGAAAACAAATATTTTTGCCTTACAGTATTTATTCTGGGCATTTGCCTGAAATGAATCAGTACAGTCATTAGAACCAATGCTGATTTAGAGAACGTGTCTTGTATGGTCACCGAGATGGCTGCATGGAGTTGGGGGAATGGAAATATAGTCCCAGCAATGTCTGCACTACCAGAGAAATGATAAAGGCAAAATCTTGCTCTATACTAGCCTGTTTTTGAGTAGTTGACTGTGGTCTTTCTCAATCTAACAACAGATAAGAACACATAGTAGCAGGGCTAATTAAAAATTCAATAAATTATTAGTACATTTTAGCTGGCATTTTTCATGTATGACAATGGTGATGAGCATGCAGGTTGTGATTGACAAGTCTGTATGTGCTACCTTTATTCTCTCTCAAATCACCTGTCTTCAGTGTTAAAACCCTGATTGGCCAGCTCTAGGGACGGGTACATTGGGACCATTCATCAATGTCCTGTGACCTCTCACTTTTTTCTAAATACCAGGTTGCACCATGCCCTGGTTTTATAAAGTGTGGTGATCATTAAAATGTTTTGAATTCCTTGTATAGGGCTGAGGTCAATTGGTTTTCTTCACGTCCAGTTTGGCGTGTTCATCAGTGTCCTCCTTGTTTAGCTTACAGTTGGGTGGTCATGTTGGTTCATGTTGGTAAGGCTTTACAGTATAGCTTCTGATATTCCTATGGACACAACAGGAGATACACACACACACACACACACACACACACACACAATAACAATTGATAGAAAAGAGGCCATGGATTTGCGGGGAGGGCTTGATGGGAGAAAATTGAAGATAGAAATGTAATTAAAAGTTAACCTCACACACTGCTGACACACCCATCTTGACCTGGCGTTGTGCACTCATTTAGTACATATCCCACACCCTTGCTGATGCCCTTACAAATGAATTTGGTTGCCTAGATACACTTCTTCAGCGAGTACCGCAGCAGTCACTTATGCTCCCTCTCAGGCAGTTCATACATTTTTATGGCAGTTTGTAACGGTCTTCTAGGGGTCGCTAAGTGCTTTATTGTCATTAAAGGTAAAGCCATCTGGGAAGCCTCCTGGCTTGAACGGTGGGGAGTCAGCAGCTTCGGAGTCAGTAAGTCAAGTCTCTGTTTGAAAGTGCCAAGGAGGCTAAATATTTTATTCACAGAATTACTCTGTGTGTATCTAAGCACTTCTTCCTAGAGGATGCCTACCAGGAAAATGCTGATTATAAAGTATTAGCAAGAAGGGAGGCAATTTTAGCGGCATGTGTCTCTGCCAAAGTGAGTTGGCGAGTGTCCTGTCAGATACGCTTTCAGCATGCTTTTGCCTTTTCTTTTATAAAGGGAACAATGTCCCTCTTCATCTGGAGCTAAAAGCAAAGAACTGTGAATTTTCTATCTTGCAGTACCCACTTTTCTCCAAAATTATAGTGTGAAGAATGTTTAGCCATCCAAGTGATCTGATAGACTAACTGTCTGAAGTAAATTTCAGTGTTCTGCAAGAGCTGTGGGTTTCGGGACAAAACTCATATTCATTTTGAGTTTAAAATATCTTTTCCCCCACCTACATGAAATTTTGGTTTTGAACAATTAAATGGTGTTATCTCTGCTGCTAGCTAACCTGCTGAAGAATTTGGCTATGATATCTCACAATATCTTAGATAAGAAAATAATTATTCTTCTGTTCTCAAGTTTTCATTACACTTTTGAGACAAGTATTCAATATTAAGGAGAAAAAAGGATTTTAAACTTTGTTTTTTCCTAAAATAACTATTGTGTAGTTTGTTGTTGTTTTTTTGCTCTTTTACTCTTTGTTCTTTGTTCTTTGCTCTTTTGGGGAACCTGACATTCAGCTCCAGAATATATCACACACGGAGTCTTATTACTACTTAGAAATGCCCAACCTTAGCTTGGCTTGTTTCTTTCCAGCTTTCCTTAACTTAAATTTTCCAACTACTTTTTGCCTCTAGACTTTTCCCTTTCTTTCTTCCTTCCTTTCTTCCTTCCTTTCTTTCTTTCTTTCTTTCTTTCTTTCTTTCTTTCTTTCTTTCTTTCTTTCTTCCTTCCTTCCTTCCTTCCTTCCTTCCTTCCTTCCTCCCTCCCTCCCTCCCTCCCTCCCTCCCTCCCTCCCTCCCTCCTTCCTTCTTCCTTTCTTCCTTTTCTTTCCGTATATTCCGTATATTCTTACTTTCACTTTTACTCCATGGCTGGCTGAGTGGCTGTGTTGCTGGGTGGACTGACACTAGCGTCCATCTTTCCTGGTTCTCATGCTCCTTGATCCATTTTTGCTCCCAGATTTGTCCGTGTGTTCATTTTCTCTGCCTGCCTATTGCCCCTATCCTTTGCCCTGCCTTGCTATTTGCCATTCAGCTCTTTATTAGATCATCAGGTGTTTTAGATTGCAAAGTAACACAGTTTCATAGAGTTAAACAAATGCAACAAAGAACAATGCAACATAGATTTGCACCAGTAAACAAATATTCCACAGCATAAACAATTGTAACACATCTTAAAATAATATTTTTCAACAGTACTGTGTTTTAAAGGTCTTCAAGTTTGCTTGTCAGGGTAGTCAGGTTGTAATCAGGGCACAGTATCAAGTTTTGTTGTACACTGAAATGACCTGAGTTGCTTTTAAGCATACTGTCATCTGGATCCCAGACCCAGAATTCCTGGTTTATTGTTTTGTTTTATGTCCTGAGCATGCATTGAGTACCCAGCTGAGTGAGGTAAGTGAAATTCAGAGTAACTTCCAACTCTCAAGGCCATGTTCTTTATGTACCAGACACCTCCCCAAGTGGTATGGCATTGGGAGAAGGGAAATCAGGGAAATAGTCTCAAATGTTAAAGTGGGAGAGGAGCTTTGTCACTCATGTCAGCTTTTTTTTTAATGAAAAATTATGTTCTCTCAGCTCTTTTATGAAGTCTTAGCCATTATGAATGACTGAGTAAGAAATCTGACACCAGTGACATTTTGAAAGAGTCCTGATATAATCAAAAATAGGTAAGGGCATAAATCAACATATCTGAGAGATAATCATCCATGGATCTCTTGTGCTTCTATGTGTCTGTCAAGTGGAGGAACTGTCATTTTCTAGGCTGCCTTTGTCAAGATATGTGTACACTGAATGGCCTTACAAGAAGGAGTTATTCCAAGAAGCTACCCATGTAGCAGTAGATGGTCTACGTAGGCACATATTGTCAGTACAAACTGGATTTGGTTAAGAAAATGGGAGCACATTAATTTGGAAGAAAAATGATGATGAGGATATATGAATATTTGGAGAGTAGAGAATGAAGTAGGTATATTAGCTTATTGCAGGCCACTAGAGAAAAGTGGATTCTATTTACTGAGATTTCAGTGGGGAAATCAAACAAAAGGATTGGGAGTAATCACCCTGTTTATAAGACAAAATTAAGACAAACACAAGGGTATAAAGCTGGTATGCCATTGAAATAGATTACAGAAAGTTTGGTAGTTATATTAAAGAAAGACAAAGTAGAGGAAGTGGTGACTGCCCCAGTGGGAGGAAATGAGAGTAAAAATACACATAAAGATACTAATTCTGATATTAGAAGACAAATTTGAAAAATGGTTTAAGTCATTCTGAAATATTTGAATAAAAAGTCAATACTGGAGGAGGCTAGAGAGATGGTTCAACCTATTTATATATTATTATTATTAATTGTTTTACATAAATATGCTTCTAACTCATCTCAATTGTAAAGTCTCTTCTAAGTAGGTTAAGGAAATAAGCACTTAAATATAAATCATCAGGTAGGGAATTCTGTGCTATGTAAAATACACATCTGCAAACTATTAGGTATGTAGGTGAATTTTTAAGAGGAGGAAGAAGGAAAATAAAGCAAGTTATACTAGTTAAGCAACGAGAGATGATTGCTTTTAAATAGTCTTGAACTTTTAGAGTAGAATCAGTTACATAAGAAAGCTTAAAAGCCTGGATATTTTGCCTCTTAATATCTGAAATAAATTACCTTACTGATATTTTCTGACTTATTGTCATTATTGTATGTTCCCGACATGCAGGTCTGGAGTGTGTGGAAACCATCTGACAGACAGGGACTACCAATTTCATGTTACAATGCCTGCCTGGAGGCTTGGGAGACTTGATGCCATATTCTAGCTTGGACAGGCACCTGATCTTTGAAGAACCCTCTAAGAACCTTATTCCCAACGGGAGGCCATCTTGTTCCCTGCGACATGACTTCTAATGAGTCAAGACGCACATGTCTATGGAATGAAGTCACTGAGGGATTTTCTGTCACTGACATCTGCAGTCTACTGTGACTGTGGGACAGAGGTGTCCTTGTTGAAAAGAAAACACTACAAGCCGTACAGTTCTGGTAACTTTATAGGTTTTAACCATGGCGCTTGAAGTTTCTCAAAGTAACTTTTCTTTTGCTTTCTGTGGAAGCTGAGGGATGCTCAAAAATCATTGTGCTGAATTTGACTTTGGCAGGGGAGGTGCGTGACCTGTTTGTTGTTGAACAACCTTTTAATAATCAGCTACTTTCACACAGCTGGTTTTCAGTTTAGCAAATACACAGAAATTTCAGTGGAGAAACGTCTTGCTGCTTAAAGAAATGGCATTTACATGGTGGAACCTCTGGCCTTATTACAATCTGATTCTAGGAAGAGTGGAGAGAAAGCACAGTCCAAACTCCAAGTTCTGATTCCCACTGCGTATGTCCCTTAGGCGTGCACAGAAAATTTAACTTGGGCCATTGTGCACTACCCAGTGCACACTTTATAAACTGCCTCTAATTAAGATGGAACAGACTTGAGAAATTCTCTCCGTTTCTGTTGCTGATCCCTCTGGTGTATTAATACTGGGTTTAAAAGTGTGTATTTTTTTTTTAACACAATATCCATATTGAATTGTAGCTTTAGAAAAGACTGAAAATAGAGATGTGCTCTGCTGTTACAATCTTCTCATATTAAACTAATGAAAATAATTATATAGAATTGATTATTAAATTGAATTTCTTCTATTATATTCAAAATATGTGAAGTAGCTTATTATCAGAGCCAGGCAATTTAACTTCTTACAATATTACATGTTTTTATTCAGTGGATTTTCTTGTGCTCACTGTATGCCAGACAGTACTCAAGATTGAGTAAGTCTTCAAAGGGACTGGGAGAATTTTCCCATGCTATTAACACAGTTTTTATTGGACTGAAATATAAATTTAAAATGTGTATGCTGGCCGGGCGGTGGTGGCGCACGCCTTTAATCCCAGCACTCGGGAGGCAGAGGCAGGCGGATCTCTGTGAGTTCGAGACCAGCCTGGTCTACAAGAGCTAGTTCCAGGACAGTCTCCAAAACCACAGAGAAACCCTGTCTTGAAAAAAACAAACAAACAAACAAAAAAAACAAATAAAATGTGTATGCTGTCATTAAAAATGGAAGAAGGAAAAATCTTGTGTACAATCAAAATAATCATATCCATTGATGTATATACATGGCATAAAATCTCTGGAGTTTATAGAATGACTTTGTTGAAGTCTGTTAAATTGTTTATTTGAATAATCAGGTTTAATCACAAAATATTTTATTGATCTTGAGTACATCAATTAGCATCCTTGACTTGAAGACCTTATTCATAAAATGAAGTGATTGCTAATGTCCCTTGACCTATGTGTATTGCAGAGTTCTTTGATCTCAGGTCTAGACTGCTGATTTTGATATGATATTTCTCTGGGAGTGACTGGAATTTTTCCTATTGTTTTCTTTACTCATTGAGCCTACCCAGAAATGGAATCTGTTACTGAAGGGTGTGTGCAATTTATTTCGGAGGATGACAGTGATTATATATACATCTTTATTTAAAAATTCATATAATATATATTAATCATATTCTTTCTGCTTCCCCACGTTTCCCAGATCTTCCATATCTCCATACCCACACAAATTCTTGTTCTCTTTCTCTCCTCCCTTTCCTTCTTCCTTCTTCTCTCTCTTTTTGCCAGAAAAAAAAGCAAAACAAAACAAAACCAAAAGACAAAAGTTGTCCAATAATAAGGAAGGAAATTTCACAAAAATGATGGGGTCTGTTTTGTGTCGGTCAGTTGCTTCTGAGCTTGAGGCCTGACTTGAAGTGTGATATGCTTAGTGCTACTCCTTTGGGGGGAACTGATTTTCCCTCTCTCGGCAGGAATCAAGTGCACATCTTCTTGTTTAAGAGTGGAACTTTGTGCCTACTTCTATTTTTCCAGTCTGGTATTTTTGTCTGACTGGAATTTGTGTGGGTTTTGTGCATTCTCTCATAGTTTGTTGTGAGTTCACATGTGCCTCACTGCTGTTGTGTCTAGTAAGCAATGTTTCCTTGGAGTCATCCATCACCTGTGCTTGCAATGTTTCTAATACTTCTTGAGCATAGACCTCTGAGTCTTGAAGGGAAGAGTCTCACACACACACACACACACACACACACACACACACACACACACGCACACAAAACTTTATTTAGTGTTGAGTGCTTCAAGGCCTCTCACAGTCTGCACATTGTCTAGCTGCGAGTTTCTGTGTAAGCTACCATATACTGCAAGAAACAACTTCTCTTATTACAGAGCAACGTATAGTAACATCTAGGCAATAGAACAGCTAGTAAATTAATTTGCATCAAAATTGTGTAGTTAGACATATGGAATGCATGTTCGTACATTCTTATCTAGTCATACAGTAATAATTAAGGTAAAAATGGAAATATTCCTATTTAAAAACAACTGAATGGTGTAAACTCTTCAAACTGTAACAGTAAAGATTCTTTCAAATTAGCTGAAATAGAATTATATAACATTTCTTCCTCGCTTTCTTTTCTCCAGCTCCTACCTGTAACTCTCTCTGAGCCCTTCCTCCCAAGTTGATAGCCTCTTTTTTGATTATCATTGTTACATGCACATACATCTGTCTGTCTATCTGTACATATGTAATTGTGTATGTATACATGTATGCATGCATACAAGCATATCTACATGTATTAAGTATGCATGTGCATATATATATGTGCAAGTATATATGTATGTAACTATGTATGTATGTAATGCACACATGCCTCTGACCACTAATCCTATCACTCAGGTGGCAGAAACAGGTGGATCTCTCTTAATTCCAGACAACCTGGTTTACATAGCAAGTTCCAGGCCATCTAGGGCTATAGAGTGAGACCATGTCTCAAACAAAATAAAACAAAAGCCCAAAGAAATGAAAACACTATGGATGCTTTAAACAGGGAGTTCTTGTAAGTTTAAGATGACCATTGGTATTTCCGTTTTGCAGAAAAACTAAAACCTGATATTTCAGCAAGTACCATCAATGATTTTTAGGAACTGTTGATATCAATTGTTTGAACCTTCTATTTGATCTCAAAATATAGTTCAGTGCAAAAGGTATCTAAGGTTTGGGGGCCCCTGACTTCTTAATAATTACCCAGTTGGATATTTAACAGCTCCTTGATTTCTAAAACAACCAAAGGAAAGGCTTTAAAGTTTAATAAATTTTTTAAAGTACTAAAGATGGAGATGAATATCTCATCTCGGTCCAATGAGTTTTCCAGCCAAAAGCAGCACTATTTACGAAATTACAGGGTCTGGGCTCTTTCACTAGCATCACAATCCACTTGACTATCCAAGGAAGTGTTAGCAATTTCTTAATGGCTCTCCTCTGAGGGAAAATCATATATATTTACAGTAAATAATAAAATTCTCAAAAATCTTTATTTTCTTCTATCTGTCAGCTCCTCCTTCAGAAGACTCTTCCACAGGATTGTGCAGATTCAACAATTCACATCTACAGTTTTTTTTACATGCAGCTTCAGCCCCCATAGGTTAGAACTATCTGCAAACAAAAATTGAATATGTATATGTATATATATATAAACATGTAGTGATTTTTCATATTATTAGTCCCTTACCTTAATAATACAACATAAGTGTAGGGTTAGACCAGCCCATTAGGGGGCATGTTTTTCTTGGGTAATGTTTACATATCAATCTGGCGGGTGTGAGCCCTGCCGCTCTCTTTTTTGTATCTCCTGCTCATCGCTGGATCCCTGGTGTTGTAAGCTACCCCTTCATTAAAATCTGCTGTTTCATATTAAGCTAGCCTGGTTATTACGCCATCTACACATAAGAACATACTAAAAGCTGCATTTCCTATCAGCTATTCTAAAGGTGACTACAGTATACAGATATGTGCTAATTAGTGTAATATACTACAGTTTTACACAACAGACTTAGCCTCTTCTGGCCTTTTCATGTCTAGGAAGATCTAGGAATCGATACCCCATGGATACCGCAAAATACGCACGCATTAAAATTTCCAAAGCCAACTCTGACATTGAAAATTACTGAGTTCCAAAGCAATTATCTAAAAATGGTGTTGAGCATGGTAACCTAATGGAAAAAAGAATAAGAATTAGAGGGGTTTTATTATTTTTTTTTTTGCTTTCTCTTTTGTATATTTTATGGAAAAGTTTTATAAATGTAGGTAAGTGTGTTAGAAGTAAAACTAACTGGGAGAAGATAAAAAGTTGTGGCAGCTCATCTGTCATAAAATTATAAATCCACATACTTTATTTATTTATTAAAGATTTCTGTCTCTTCCCCACTGCCGCCTCCCCCACTGCCGCCTCCCCTTTCCCCCCCCNATATAATTTAAAGCATGGCACTTATCAGTTTTCAAGTTCCTTTTGTTTTTCTGTATACTTTTTAAAATTTATTTATTAAAGATTTCTGTCTCTTCCCCACCGCTGCCTCCCCTTTCCCTCCCCCTCCCCCAATCAAGTCCCCCTCCCTCGTCAGCCCAAAGAGCAATCAGGGTTCCCTGCCCTGTGGGAAGTCCAAGGACCAACCACCTCCATCCAGGTCTAGTAAGGTGAAGTAAGTAGTTTATATAGACAAAATTGCAAATAATTGATTATTATTCTATATTAAGAATACCAATAGTTTCTCTTTAATATTCTGGCTGCCACTGAGGTTCAATCCTCAGTACTCTAAAATTAATTAATGAACCAGCCAATTAATTAAAACAAGAAAGAAAAAGAAAATAATTGAAATCATAAATCCAACCAAACCCAATTCATGATAATACATTTTAAAGTTTGAGAAAAAAATATTTTTCTTAGGCAAGAAAATAATGCTTTTCTTGCTGAGTAAAATTTAGAATTAGAAGCAAAATTAATAAGTATAAGTCATGTATAGGAGAAGGGACCAGTGTGACTCAGCTCTTGAAGCTAGGAGGGCAGTATTTACATGTTTCCACTCCCTTCTTGTGACAATAGACCTTAAAGGTGCAAGAACATGTTCTTATGCATAGACCATTCATTGTATCAATTTTGGGAAGAACCATTCTCTCATCCAGAGTTTCGGTGAGACATAAGAGCGTATTGTGGCACTCATTCTAGTCATAGATTAGCTGTGAACTGGCACATTGCTGTTGACATTAAAGCTTGAGTGTATTTGTATAGACATATTTCAATGTTTGGTTTATAATTTACATTTTGATGTAAATCATTCAGTGACCTTTATTATAGCCACAAAGTTGTGTAACCAGATCACTATGTAATTATAGAACATTTTAGTCTCTCTAAAAAGAAATTTCATTCCTAATAGTGCCATTTTTCATACCTTTAGCCCCATCCCTAGAAAGTATTAATTTATTCTTTCCATCTGTGTATTTGGCAATCATAGAATTTCATATAAATGAAAAAATGAAATATGAGGTCCTATATCTGGCTTTCTTCCATTTAGTGGAATGCTTTTAGGGCTTGCTCATTCAATATTGAATATTCTATCGTCTATGAATAGCCATTCTTGCACACTGGAGAAGGAAGATTTAGATGTCTGATGTTTTAGGACTTGCTTTTTCTTATGTATGCTATGTAGTCAGATTTTTCTTTGGGTTTTCAGCTTGCAAATAATGACATGGAGACTTCATTATAAATATGAAAGCTTAGTCTATATCTTAGACTTGTTCCTAACTAACTCTTCTAACTTGAATTAACCCATTTATATTAATTTACATTTTGTCATGTGGTATTACCTCTCTTCCATTTTATACCCCCTGTATCCTTTTCATATCTCCAGCAACTCCTGTGTGCCTAGATTCTCCTCCTCTTTCTTTCCCTGGCCAGAAATCCTGCCTATATCTCCTGCCTAGCTATTAACTGTTCAGCTTTCTGTTACTCTAATCACAGCAATACATCTTCACAGTGTACAAATCATACAAAAATGCCAAGCTCTGAGAAAAGGAAACCAAAATGAACTAGCTTTGGTGTTGTCCTGCAAATAAGAAGTAAATGTTTCCTTCCCTACAAC
Source organism: Alexandromys fortis (assembly GCF_014885135.2). Lineage (NCBI taxonomy): Eukaryota > Metazoa > Chordata > Mammalia > Rodentia > Cricetidae > Alexandromys > Alexandromys fortis. The sequence goes on along the minus strand of NW_026067916.1, from coordinate 1,846,834 downwards.
TTGTGAGCAGAGAGTGTGTTGAGGACCTAGGGGTGGCAATGAGCTTACAGAAATAAATTTTTGAGGAACATAGTATCTTTATTGGCACGTGGTATTGTAAGAGTTCATTGCAGATCTGTTGGCAATAACTACTTATTCATAATATATGCTATATGATTTATCATTTTAACTTATTTGCCCTCAGCTAGAACTCTGAAAAATTGGACTAATCATATTCCCAAACGTCTGCTGTTTTCCTTCAGTAATTTTCTATCTACTGAACTCCATGCTGTTCCTTAACATTACACTTCCACATATCCTTGCTGTATATAGAGTGAACAGTTTTATATAATGGTTTGTGTCCTCATAGTGCAACATTTCCTTGGTCATAGATGACTTGAAACTAACTCAATACATATTTGTCAAATGCCATTCATTATGTTATTAATCCATAGAATTAAATATTATTAGTGAGCCAGCCTGAATCCTGATCCTGTCACAATGTACTTACCAAGTCATGTTTGCTTTTGAGGATGCTCATGGTCCAAGCATTAATTATTAGGGAAGGAAAAATGTGAAGGTCATAAAGAAGAGGCTCTGGTTCTTTGAGTGAACACTGTTTGGAAATTGGTGCACAGACAAATTTTATTGTTTAAACCCAGAGATGTGGAAGCACGGTAGCATGCGAATGCTTCTTATCAGTTTCCTTTTTCATGGATTTGATTCATGAAATCTACTAAGCCCCATCCATGCTTCTACCATTAGCAGAGAACAGAATGTTCAAAGCCACAAGGTTTATGAATTTGTATGAATTTGGACTCCAAATTATACAGACAAATGTTCCAATCTTTTTCTGTTGTCATGGCCGGATCTATAGATCAGGGTCCACAATGATATATGGATATTTGTACAAATACAAACACAGTATTTATTATTGTAAATGGGTTACTGATAAGCAAGGTAGAGAAGATAGAAATCTAACTGTAGAGTACTTCTGTAAGACCATCTTTTCATGGGCTGTCAAATAAGACCTTACTCCTTGGAGACTGTTTGTAGGAATGGCTATGAATAAACTACCATCACTTAGTGCGGTGATATGCATTTGTGGTTACAGTCTATCTGGAAACAAGAATCAGTAAATACATCTGTAAATGAATCAGATCATTTCTAACTTTCAAATAGATAACTTAAAAATAGTAAAGCAGGGTCTTGACAGAATGTTGTGGTGCCCCTTACCTGATGAGACCATGAGTCTAACAATGCTTCTGAGATTTGGGGATAAGATGTTGCCTTTACCCTTAACCTCTTCTGTCAGCTGTTCAGGTCATAAGTGAGGATGTCAGGTGATACTGTAGGTTATGAGAAGGTATTTTGATTCATTTCTGATTTGGTGATTAGATCCTCACTGCTTAACACTGAACATCAAATTGCAGCAACTATTGTTACTCCAAATTGACATATATGGGACTTTACTCATACCTCATAGAAGAACAGGAGAAATATATCAATAGGAGAAAGCAAGTACATTAAAGGCAATACACACATACACACACACACACATACATACAGGAATAAAGATTCATGAAAAATCAGTAGTATCATTAATGTTTTTGGCAACAATTAATTTTGTCAGCTGTTTTCTTCATTTAAAACACAAGCTGGTATGTAAGAGAAGTGTGTCTCCATAGAGGTGATTCACATTTTATTACACAGAGAGCAGCCTTTCTTCTGCTTCTTTAGGACAAAGGGGACCATTTCAAGATATTACTTATTCCTACTAAGGGAAATAGAATAGTTATTGCAGTTGAGGGGCAATTAAGCTCATCGCCTTTTACATAATAGATATAGCTAAAAGTTTTCTGTTCTAAAAGAAAAAAAACGTCTACTCTAAACGTGAAAATTGCCAAATCAGATTTAAATTTTAATATAAGAAAACAGCAAACTGTCTATAGTCTGTATATACAGGATACTGAAGAAAGTAAGCACACAAAGACGCGTGCCTGTTACACACACAGAGTATGGCCTTAGGAAATTGCTAAGATGTCACTTTTTTGTTGTTTCAGAATTTCATACGTACTTACAGCATGTTTTGATTGAATCCACCTTACATTTTCTTTGCTCCTATTCTTCTCTTAGCTCTGCTATCATTTTCCTCCCAACTACATGGGGCTCTTTCTTTTTCTAACTCGCCAAGTCCCATTTGTGCTGGCTCTGAGTATGTAGACAGAAGACCACCTACAGAGGCATACACAATCTCTCAGAGGCTGCATCCCTAAAGAAAATGGACTACGGACTATCCCTCACCGAGTAGCTATCAATGGCTAATAACGCCTCCAATACTGGTGGCTTGGAGCTGGGATTTTTCCTAACTTGATCTTGTGCAGGCCATGTATGTGCAGTCACAGCCACTGGGAGTTCATGTGTGTGACAGGCCTGTCCTTCGCAGCAGATGTTTTACTGTAGCAGTATGCCTCCTCTTGCTTTTGGAGCCTGTCCTCTCCCTCAGTGATGATCTCTGACTCTCGCGGGAAGGGAGCATGATACAGTTGTCCCATTTAAATCTCAGCACCTCACAGTCCCCATTTCTCTGCGTTTTAACTAGCCGTGGAGCTTTGTATTATCCACCATTTACAATTGAAAATAGAAGGCTAGCATTCCCCATCCTGTGATATTTCAATATAAAATTTGCAGATAGGATATCATCTACCCTCATATTAAAATCAATACAGGCATATTAAAATCAATTCACTGTATAGAGTTTATAATTGTGAAGTGTGAAGAATCTGAAGAAACATTTTCTTTTAAATCCTTTTTTTTTTTGGAAGTAAACTAAATTACCCATTTTCAAGAGTCACCCTTTCCTCCTTTCATACTGGGTCACTGTGTGTCAGAACTTTATTTCTTCTAGCTGCACCACTTCCTCTCTTTCTTCAAAATTATCTTCCTCACTCTCTATTATACTTGTTCTTCATCTTTTCCTCTCTTTCCTTACTCCTTTGTAGACATAAACCCTATGCCAACATTTATTCGCAGGATGCATATTCATACCTATCATCAAACAGACATTGTCTTAGAAACCTAACTTAATGTGAGAATGTATTTTCTTCATTAAATCTGTGTAAAAACTAATCCCAAAATATAGGAGTCTATTTCTTTCATTCTTAATTTACATGATCTATATGTGTGTGTATGTATTCAGTGGGTTCCTAGATTGAATAATCAGTATTCCAGACTTTGATTGATCCTCAAAGAATATCACAATCTCAGCTCTTGACAGGACTACAGTCTAATATGGAAAACAACTACTTGCTACAGATTGTACTCTTCTGCATAGAGTAGCTGGAATTCTTTGGGTCATTCTTGAAGGTCATTGTTGGTCATAAGTAGTATTTTGGGGGAAAAAAACATTGATAGATAAGTCAGGAGACTGTTAGTGCTTTTAAAGCAGTATAATGTGCCACAGAAGTACATACCTCTGACAACAAGAAGACCAGGATGACAGGAAATGACAATGACATGAGGGATTTTTTTCTCTAAAGTAGTGGCTCTCAACCTTTGTGTCATGACCCTTTGTGGGGAATCAAATAACATTTTCACATGTGTCACCTAAGATCATCAGAAAACAGATATTTATATAACTATTCATAAGAGCAGAAAATTATGGTTATGAAGTTGCAGCAAAATTATTTTATGGTTGGGAGTCACCACAATAAGAGGAACTGTATTAAAGGGTGACAGCATTAGGCAGGTTGAAAACTACCTCTTTGAAGTCGGGGATAGATCATTTTGGTTGAGGGAATTATTGTAGTAATTGTGCATAAAAGACAGTGAACAGTTTAAGACAATTTTGGTCCAGTAACTTTCTTAAATCTAGAAATTGAAGTTCAGGGTAGAGGCACAGGCCTGACTTTGTAAGGTTAGTTGAATAGAGGTTTGGTTGGTGTCTCATGGAGGCCTGCTCTTTTCAAAGGGAGATGATGGGGGTGTAGTTCTGTGGAAAAGGGTAGGGACAGGGAACTGGAATGAATGGAAGAAGGGGAATCTGTGGTCTGAATGTATTGTATGACAGAAAAATCTATTTTCAATAAAATATTAAAAATATTTTAAAATACAAAATTTCAACAATTCTGCTTATGGAATAAAAANCATATTCATACCTATCATCAAACAGACATTGTCTTAGAAACCTAACTTAATGTGAGAATGTATTTTCTTCATTAAATCTGTGTAAAAACTAAAAAAAAAAAAAAAAAGAAACGAAACTTCTCTGATGAGAATGGAGAAACGGGGGCTCAGTATTAGTTACACGCCTAGCCAAGTAATTTAGACTGGACACAATACAGACAACTTGATTCCAAACCTTTGACTTCTCCAGACACTCTTTTTTTTTTTTTTAAATACACGAATAAGCAATTGTTGATCGTAATAAAAGATATTATAAAGACCACATCAACAATTGTTGCTTCCCAGAGTACCCCAAATCTTCTTGGGGTAGCCACCCTGCCATACGGATACTTCTTTTATCTCAGCTCTTTGCCTGGCCTTGAGTAAAGTGAGGTACAGAAGTAAGATCTCCCTGTGAGTATAGGGTCTCTGGGGGATAGCTGAGGGGATCAATGCCCTTGCTTAGACCTGACACTGAATACCTGCTGTAAGGCGTTGTCTAAGGACTCTTGAGGAATACTATTTTCAGGTGTATTACTTTTGTATTTGCTGCATTTGATTAACTGTAAAGCTGTGGTTCTTTTTTTTATTGATTTTTATTGAGCTCTACATTTTTCTCTGCTCCCCTACCTGGCTCTCCCCTCCCTTTTAACCCTTCCCCAAGGTCCCCATGCTCCCAATTTACTCAGTTGATCTTGTTTTTTTTTCTACTTCCCATGTAGGTTAGATCTATGTAAGTCTCTCTTAGGTCCTCATTGTTGTCTAAGTTCTCTGGGATTGTGGTTTGTGGGCTGGTTTTCTTTGCTTTATGTTTAAAAAACACCTATGAGTGAGTTCATGTGATAATTGCCCTTTTGTGTCTGGGTTACCTCACTCAAAATAGTGTTTTCTAGCTCCATCCATTTTCCCGCAAAATTCAGGATGTTGTTACAGATGCTTTACGTTCCTTCAACCTTTTTTTTTTGTATTTATTTCTCTTCATTTCTATAATTAGAGTTCCCTTATTGTTCTTTTAAGATCCATTTCAGGCTGCTATATTGTAAAAGTTTGCATAGTCTGTATCATTTAAGTCTCAAGGACGTAACTTTGAGATCAGGGTCACGTAATGGAAATTTGCAAAACTTGGCATCCTGCAGCTGTGAGAATGAAGAAATAAGTTTTACTGTAGTAATCTATCAAGGAAATTTATTCACATTTGACCCCTCCACAGTGCTCAGTCACCTTGGGAGTTTAATTGTGGCTCTTTTGTTAATCCTTGATGTTTCTTTGGCTTTGCTCCTTAGTTCTCTTAGAGCACTGCTGATGGGAAGTCCCTAAGCAAAATATACTGAAGCAGAATATGTTCCTGACAACGTTTTCAGACGTTGGTCGCATTCACCACAGGTCCATAGCTGAAAACTGCAGTGACAGAGTTGCCTATGGTAACCTTGTAAACCCCTCATCTGACTGCTGTTTCTCTGGTTGAGACTCACTGGGAGCTCGCTGCACAGTGAATGGTGTCGTCCAGCTGTATGTGGCCCCTGCCTATGCCATGACTCATCACTTCCATCGTTCACCTCTTCCTCCCACAAACGCCAGTTGTCCTCGGTCCCTTGTAGCCACTGGTGTCATCCTGCAGAGATACCCTGCTTTCTCCCCCCCCCCCCCCCCCCCCCCCCCCCCCCCCCCCCCCCCCCCCCCCCCCCCCCCCCCGTCCTCTTTCCTTTCTCCATCACTCCCTGGATCGCCCACTCCTATCTTTGTTCAGAATATTCTTTTCATGTTCTTTCATAAACAATTTCTTTATTTCCTGTTTTAAAATTATTTTCTGTCAATACCTGTAGTTTTACATACATTTACATACATACATTGATAGAACTCCAGAGCTTTGATGTGCAGCATTTTCTTTTTAATGTATGTCCTTGGCAGCCAATAGCTGTCTTTTTTCTTGAATTAACAAGTGTTGACATAATTGTATCCATAAAAATACTGCTCAACTTATCACCCACCAAAGGGGTTTCCTCAGTGTTTAACAAGGTATGTTCTCTATGACAGACTTGTGTCCCGAGTCAGGGGGATCACACACAACAGGCCAACTCCTGTTTCTCACACATATACCAAATGGCATTACAGACCAAATTATGGTAGCATGAAATCCCACTGCACTGGCTGTCTGAACTTATCAGTTTCAGATTCATTCTAATTTGGTATGGGTTATCCCCAGAGGATTGCCTGAGTGATGAATTATGAAAACCAGAATTTATCATTTGCTTACCTTTTCCCCCTTTTCGTTTTATTTCCTACTAATCTAAGTGAAACCTCTGAAAAATTTCCTGGCCGCCTTTTCCTCTACCTAGAAAGCTGATGATCATTCATAAGTTTAAATTTCAGTCTCTTCTAAGTGTCTTGTCTTTGGAAGTGTTCAAATATATCAAAGTTTCATCAGGAATAAATAAAACAGGCCCAAACATGCCCTCGCTTTGCTAGTCCTGGCTCCTGGCTCTGTATGCGACAGAAACTTCTCTGAACTTTGCTCTGCGCTATCATTCTTTGACCAGCAGATCACCTTGTACCATCGATTGTAGAAAATGCTATTCCACTCACTCCCAGAAATCCTTCACTTTGAAACATGGGAAACCAACCTTATATTTCATATAAAAACGAACTTATATGAAATCCACTGCATCTCCAGCCACTTTCCTCTTGTCTCTCTCCATCCTACTGAGTTTCCGTATCTTTCCCCAGCGACACAACACACATCAAGTATAAAATGCTGGTGTCCATGTTACACAAGAGTGGTAGAAATGGGAACATTGTTTTAAAAGTCTCCTTGGCTTTTCTTCATGTGGCATGTTGTAACACTTATAGGACACAGAGAAATGTAGAACATTTTAAACTGAAGTAAAATTATATTCTGTTGAGAATCTTGTTTCAGAGTCTTCTCTATCGGAAAATCGTAACCCCAAATCCATGCTCTCAGTGCTTCTCTATAGCAAACATGTAACCCCAAATCCATGGTCTCAGTGCTTCCAGATAATTGCCTGCATGTGGAGAATGGCAAAATACTTTTGTTGCTGGTTTCACACTTTGCCAGATGAGGTTAAAGGAAACAACTCTGCCTTCTTGTTTTAATACTTCTCATACTTTAAGGAATGGTATGGGAGGTCCTTCTATCTGTGTTGCTTATATTGGTTGATGAATAAAGAATCTGCCTTGGCCTGTTGATAGGGCAGAATTTAGATAGGTGGGGAAGACAGAACTAAATTCTGGGAGGAAGAAAGTAGAGAGAGACTCTATGGAGCTGCCAGGGACAGAAGCTGGGAATTTTACCTGATAAGCCACTGCCAAGTGGCGATATACAGATTAATAGAAATGGGTTAAATTAATATAAGTGTTAGCCAATAAGAAGCTAGAGCTAATGGGCCAAGCAGTGATTTACTTAATGCAGTTTCTGTGTGGTTATTTTGCGGCTAAGCTAGCCCAGCTGCTGGGACAAACAAGCAGGCCTTCCTCCTACAAAGGAAGTGCTTTTGCAGTCTGCTTTCTGTACTGTGCACATACCTTTGTTAAATTTTTGAAATTGAATTTGTTATGACTGCTGGACTTAAGAGTCTGAGGTAGAGCTTTCCACACGTTTCTCGATGTTCTAATAGGGAGATTCGCAATTCACCCTAACCATGGCTATTCAGGGTTTTTTCATTTGAGAGACACCATCAACAATCACTTCAGAAACAGAATAAAATATGCACGCTTACACATTGAAACTGGCACTGGTGGAAGAGTTTCGTCAAAGTAGGCTGTCTCCAGAAAACACACAATTAATAGAGAATTTTCAAGTCCTTTCAGGATACCTACAGCAGACATCTACAGATATCCTGTACTTATGAAATCAAGATAAGCAACATTATCACTTCACAGACAGATTGTGGAGATGAAAACATTTAAAATCTATATTTGAGCAGACAGGTAGCACAGTAACAATGTAAATACTTTCCATATTATGGTCACCATGTCCACTAAGAGACTCCTGAAGCTGTTCTTTCTGACTGACTGAAACTTATGCTATTTGAGTAATAATTTTTGTTCCCTGTTAGTTTCTTTCAGCCTCTAACAAGAAATTATTGTTTGGTTGTACAAATTAAAATTTTGTATATTTCAAATATAAGCCGACTTTTAGTGATTGTGATATTTTCCAAATACTCCTCCCCGCCCCGCGAGAAGCTGATATACTCTCCCATCTTCCTAAGTTTGAAAAGGTTTTGAAGAGATTTTATAGAGAAAATATGCATTTTATATATTCTTTCAGATAGAGTGCTGATTGTTGTGTGTTAACTGTTGATGAAACCATACTACATATTCGATTAAGATTTCTTTGAACAGAAGCACATTTAAAACAAAGGTATGTATTGACTGGCTGATGAAAATATAGCCAGAGGCCCTTAGCATCCTAAGTCAGCACTTCTCCTTGAGGGAGCGGTTCAGTGTCCCTAATTCATATTTCTAGTGACTTCACAGGGCTTCCCTCCATCCTGACATCCATGCATGTCTGATTAAGTTGACTCATGTAATCACTTGTATCGTTTCAAGTAAATTAACCTTCCCTGATGCAGTCCAGTGGCTTTTAGACCTTAAGTGTATGTTGGGAAGTGAAACTCCTGCTCTTCAGGTATCTAAATCTTTAACTCTGGGGATGTTGGTCCTGGTGCTGATGACAATAGGGTCTTGTAATTCTCCCTCTACTCTTGTCTCTGTGTATATTTGTAATAAATAAAAAAAGAAGAAAATAAGTTTTTAAATTCTTCAGATGGAACTCATACACTTTTCAAGTTATTGGATGAAACTACTTGATCCACACAGAACACAAAGTGATAGATTGATTTAAACTCTGCAAGAAATCATAAATGCTCAGGATTAGCCTAGCAAAACTCTCTTTGTAACACATTTACACAGAGTACTGTGAAATGGATTTTCACTATTTAACCATTTTTGGAAGTGTGCAGAGGATATGTCCTTTGCCATTAGTCCCCCTTTCCCTTTTGTCAACACACTCTACCGTACAAGCATCTCATCTCATGTGGAAGTTTAATTGTTTACCAATATGTAAACAGGACATTTGGTGAAACCTCATGTTTAGGACAATTTTAACATATTGAGAGATAGTAATTTCCCTTAATTCACTCCTGTAAGAAAATTTCTTAAAAGTCTAATTCATCATTCTCTCTTTATCCTGATTCTGTAAGTCGGTACACTTACTGAGACAAATGAGTAGGTGTTCCGGCTCCAGATTTCCTAGGATGCAGAGAATTAATTTAGGCCAAGCAACTTCTGGATTACTCAGTCATAGAGTTTCATAAAGAGAGAACTGCTGTGGCCTGTGTGAAAGAAAGAGTTTGAACCTTGGGGGTGAGATCACAGGCAGGATTAATTTCTGTGAGACTAAAGGGCCAGGTTGATGGTATTTTTACAACCAAGGTCCCTTTTCAGCTTCTTGACCTTTTGGGGTTTGGAAAGTAAGTTGTGTTGGCTTCTCTCTCTGCTGACATACCACATGAATATTTAGTTCTTCCCCGACTCCACATTCAACCACTGTCTTGTTCAACTAACGGGAAACTTGGCAGATAAGAAGACTGGAGGACAATGAAGAAAAATCTGCATGCTCTTCCTTTTTGGTACTATGCTTCTCCCCCTGTGGTTCTAACTTTCTATCACTCTGGGTAAGAGCAGTCAATCTGTTGTATGACTCTCCTTAGACCCTGTAAAAGTGTTCCTTCCTTTTGCTCCTGTAGGTCTGGGATCAGAGTCACTTCTGTCTGGTCTTTTCTCTGTGAACCTCAACTTGGTATCATTGGGCAAACAGAATTTGGTAGAAAAAAAAACAAAACATCAAACAAACAAACAAACAAAACACCAAAACAACATGCCCTCTGTACTAAATAACTTTATGTCAACTTGAAATAAGCTAAGGTCACCCAAGAGGAGGAAACCTCAGTTAAGAAAATGCCCCTATAAGATAGGGCTATAAGCAAGTCTATAGGGCATTTTTTTAAATTAGTGATTGTTGTGGGAGATACAAGCCCATTGTGCGTGGTTTCCCTCCTATGGCTGTGAACATAGGTTCTATAAGAAAACAGGTTGAGAAAACCATGAGTAGCAAGCTTGGAAACAGTACCCCTCCATGTTTCCAGGTTTCTTTCCTAGCTTTTTTCATTGACAGACTACACTACGGAAGTGCAAGCCAAATAAACGCTTTCCTCCCTAACTTGCTTTTGGTCATGGTGTGTCATCACAGCAACAGGAACACCATCCAAATAAACCTCCTTTTTAATTAAGGTCAGTTGTTTACCATTTTTAACAGTTAAATCATAAACTAATCATTTAGATAGCTTAATTTCTTTCATATCCCAAAGAGATTAGGTTTCTTAGTAAACTGTTCCCAAAAACAACTTAAAATGAAGAAAGCTTTATTTTTGCTCAAGGTTTCAGATGTTTCTATTTGTGATCATCTGACTCTGCCTCTTTTAGGTAGCAAGGAGCATACAGTGGAGCAAAACTGCTTACTTACCTCATGACAACCAAGAAGCATGCACATGACTGGTCCCATCACAATGAGGAGGAAACATTAGACACCTGGGAATGCCTGCTAGTAATGTCTAGTTGTCACCTGCCCCCAAACTCTGTGCTACAAGGCACCCTCATCCTCAACACTCAAACTAGTAATTTAGAGTAGGAAATTACTAACAGCCCAGCTTGCCTCTGAGTTCATGCATCTGATAAGCTTTAGAACAATGAATACAAAATATAGGAAATCTCCATGCCCAAGACAAACAGAGTAACAGAGGAAGAATGAGACCCAAGGAAAAATAATATGGCATGTAAAATTCTACCCTTTTGATTATTAAGATAGCAAGCATCATGTATTAGTATTTAAAAACTGTTTTCGGTCCTTAGTCAGTGCACATTTTTACTCTCCTGACCTTGCAAAGTTCCAAGTTAAACTGCCTTGCTTTCTCTACTCCGAGTCTCCGATGATCTTATTACAAATTGCAAACCATTATATCTCACAGTCACCAATGATCTGCTTCCTCAAACCACATAAACCCCATCTTCTAAAGTTTACCAAACCTCCGCCAGCCCCATTAACTTATAATTCATGAACCACTGATGAGATTAGAACTCCCGGGATCTGATCAGGTAAGAGACAGCTCTTTAAACATGCTAACTTTTAGGGAACTTTTAAAATATACAGTATAAAATTGATGGGTGTAGTAAAATTTTAAAGCCTGTGGTAGTATGTAGCTGAAGTCTTTTTTCTCCTTTTCCTTCTCTCTTGCTTCACTCTCGTATCGCTCACTTCCTTCCTCTCTTCTTTTTCTTTCCTCCCTCCCATCTTTCTCTGTGTCTTCCTACCCCATATTTTTGCTCAAATCAACTTTATTTGAAAAAAAATTTTTTTGCTTTGTTTTTCAGCTCACTAAAAATGATGCCCTGGGACTGTTTCTTCCTTTGAGACCTCTGGATGCTCAAGTTTGCTTAAAATTGTAATATTTTTTCTTGTTTCTCCCAATTTTTAGGATAACTATTCCTATATCAGCAAAAAATTACGTTGGGATTTTTAAAAAAAATTGTATTGGGTTGTATGGACAATTTAACAATATTAATTATTCAGACTATGATAACAGTTTATCTTGTGTGTTTTTCTTTCAAGGAGAACAGATATAATGAGTAGAGTGTAAAGAGGAACAGGATGAGCAATAATAAGATTGCTAATTGCTTATGGTTCAACTTTCCATTTATTTGTGTTTTGTTTTAAAATATTTTTGTTAACTTTTTAATTTTTGTCTCCCAAGCACAGTTGCCCTTCCTTTCCTCCACTCCTCCTACTCCCTTGCTCCAATTTCACCTCTCCCCCAGATCCCCTACTCCTCCATTTCTCTTAACAAAGAAGAGCAGGCTTCCCAGGGATATCCACCAAATATGGCTCAACAAGTTATAATAAAACTAGGTACAAACCCTCACACCAGAGGCACCTAGTAGAAGGAAAAGGGTTCCAAGAGCAAGCAAAAGAATCAGAGACACCCTACACCCACTCTTAGGAGGTCTGGAAGAACACCAAGCAACACAACCATAACATATGGCAGAGGACCTAGCTGAGACCCAAACAAGCTGCCTGACTGTGGCTTTAGTTGTATTATTGTATTGCCCTATACCCTAGCCCATATGAACCTGTGTTTCCTGTCACTGTGGTCATCTTCACATCCTGTCTGAGCTCTCAACTTACCTGTGTAAGCTGAAAGAAATAACCATATGATCATTTCATTAGATGCTGAAAAAGCATTCGACAAAATTCAACACCCCTTTATGATAAAGGTCTTGGAGAGATTAGGGATACAAGGGTCATACCTAAATATAATAAAAGCTATTTACAGCAAGCCGACATCTAACATTAAATTAAACGGAGAAAAACTCAAAGCCATCCTACTAAAATCAGGAACAAGACAAGGATGTCCACTCTCTCCATACCTCTTCAATATAGTGCTTGAAGTTCTAGCAATAGCAATAAGACAACATAAGGGGATAAAGGGAATTTGTATTGGAAAGGAAGAAGTTAAGCTTTCGTTATTGACTATATTTTCATAATGTCCGCAGACTACTGACATTTTTGAACTGTGGGGAGAGAGAATTCTCTCTGGATTCTTCAATGGTGTGACTCCTGGGAGGCTGACCACTCACCAGGAAGGGCCCACTTCCAAGACTATTGAAACAACAAAGACTAGACTCTATGATGAAAACAAAAAAAAAAAAGAGAGAGAAAGAAAGAAATCTCAAAGTCAGTGGGGAGGGAATGGAAGTGGGGAGGAGGGATGAACGCATTCAAAATAAAATATTGCTAAAATAGTGATTGTATTAGGAATCTTGCATTGAAGAATGCTTTTAAGGAATTAAAAACAAGACAAAATAATACAAATACTCAAACAAAATGCTTTTATTTTGTTATTTCCAGATTTTATGTAATTCCTTTTCCTTAGCTCCTAACTATTGTTGAAATTGCTTTGCAACAGTAGAATAGTGGAATAAAAATTAGAAGAGACAGAACTTATTTTGACTCTGCTGCCATATTCTAGAAGTACATCATAAAGTACAACAAAAATTCTATTCCTAGTAATTTTCAGTTTTATTTTATATGCATTAACTATTCTTTTAATCTTATTTTATGTATTATTTTTGTATCTATTATCTGTTATTTAAATAAATATGGTCCACTCTTTCTATATCAAACAGTATTCAATTCTCTAACTGAATACAATGTAATTCCAACTTTCAGAAAAGTTTGAACCTTGTGAGGACATAGGTTTGTAGAGATAGCCAGTTCTCTACTGATTTCAAAAGACTTTTAAAAGCCTCCATAATTTTAATGGGTATTGTTAAAAATAATCATGAGAATGAGTGTAACTTAGCTTCTTTAAAAAATTACTCAAATTAAAGCATTAAAAAAAACCCCAGACAACCTATTTCTGATCTGGTTAAAATAAGGGACATCTGTGTAGATTAAGCATTTCAGATAATCGCTACTTCCTGATCCTCTCCCTCTTTTGTTGTGTATTATAGCAAGGGACAGTTTGTTGTCTGATCAGAGACATTTATTATAGGTTTGTACCAAGGTGCCTGTGCTGCACGGCACATCAAAGTTAGGCCAGAGTGTTCAATAAATTGATTTTTCTGTCCCTTCCATTTTTCATTCTGTTACTTTGCTATGACTGAACACATGCAGTTCTATTCTGAGGTAGGAAATCATGTTTCCTGAGTAAAAGGGGCAGACTTTTGAAGTTTGTAAGATACTATGCTGATTTCATTTTTCTACAGTGCAGAGGGTAGGCTGCATCTGGTTCATCTAATTTAGACACTTAGAAGTCAAATCCCAGTTCTACTTTTCAAAACCATCTGGGCTGCTTTTCATTCTCTGAGCCGAGCCGCCTTCAGTGAAATCAATGGTGTTGGCAGAAAATATCTGAAGAAGTAAGGTTAGCTGGTCACAAGACAAATTTCTTTAGACCCAGACATAAGGAAAACAGATTTTCTGTGGTAATTTTGTAGCTATAAAGAAAGACATGTTGATGGCATCTATGCAATACTTAGAGTTTATTAAAGGGTTCAAACATGTTAAGTATGCTTTCAAAATTTCATAAATGTCAATATATATATGTAAGTACCTTTTCTATCAGTTATAATTTACTTCTAGAAATAAGAGATCATTGGTGGGCAAAATATTGATATACAAATTTCCATTTTTCAGTGTCAGAAAATTTGGATATTATAAGATCTCACACAGGTAAGTTGAGAGCTCAAACAGGATGTGAAGAAGACCACAGTGACAGGAAACACAGGTTCATATGGGCTAGGGTATAGGGCAATACAATAATACAACTCTATGTGACTCTTGTTTGAACCACCGACAGCTGATATTTCTTTAATGCCACTGTAATTCTTTTCTATCCAGTGCTATAGAAACTTTTTTAGATATTGCACCATTTAAAAGGTTCTAACAGTCAAAGGTAAAGATCTATTGTTGTTTACTTATTAAAGAGCAGAATAAATCTCATTTTAATCATTGAACACTGTATGTAAACAACTGGCGATTTTATGTGTGTTACTCTTTCCTAACTTATGATGCTTAACCTCCACTTCACAGTTCATGTAAATTTGAGAACTCCTAACTCCCTTTCAGACTCAGCGCTTTGTGGCTCTGTAATTTGCTAAGTTCTATTTCAGTTCCTATGTCTAATATTGGATTTATAATAAACAGTCCTAGGTTTTTGTAAATTAGAGGCTTCACAAAACCTGAATCTATTTATGGTGAATGCAAATTTTGTTTTCAGAGTGTTTTCAAGCAGCATATGCATGACAAAACTGTTAGAAATGCCATTTCTTAGGCTCGTCTTCTGAATTACTAAACGCACTCGTGTGGTTAGGTGGGGAGGGATAGAGATGACAAACAGTCAGAATCCTAAAAAGTCCCCTAGAGTATTTGGACTCAGGTTAGGGGCAGAAAAAGTTGGGGAAATATGCTGTTTTGAATAGCAATCATCCCATAGACTCATGTGTTTGACTGCTTAGCCATAGAGTGTAGCTATTAGCTGTGGCCTTGTTGGAGGAGGTGTGGCCTTGTTGGAGGAGGTGTGGCCTTGTTGGAGGAGGTGTGTCACTGGGGATTGGATTTAGAGGTCTCAGATGCTCAAGCTAGGACAGTGTGACTCAATCTCTTCGTGGTGTCCGCTGATCCAGATGTAGAACTCTCAGCTTCTTTTCTAGCACCATGTCCGCTTGCATGCTGCCCTGCTTCTCACCAGGATGATAATAGATTAAACCTCTGAAACTGTAAGCCAGCCCCAGCTAAATTAGAGTCATGGTGTCTCTTTACACCAATAGAAACCCTAATGAAGGCAGGAATTAAACTTGCATGAGTTTCTCAGTGTCTCTGAACACACACACACACACACACACACACACACACACACACAAAAAAAAAACACCAGCGAAAGAAAACATATAAATGAAGTCTATCCAGAGATTTTTTGTTAGCCCTACTAAAGGACTACAGTAAGGGACAGGCTCAGTTTATTTTTATGGACAAGTGGTTAGCTTCCTCTTTACCATTTATGTCAAAAAATTCTCATCGCTCATCTGTGGAATAGCTAATGATTTGTGGCAGACAATTTGCCTGGCTCTTTCCCAAGTTGCCCTTCTGTTCTCCCAATAGGTTAGTGGTCAAAGTGGGACTTTGACAGGAATAGATTAAGAACATGCTTAGCAACACTGTGTGCCTGGGTACTGCCTGTTCTGATCTGGTCGGAATCCGAGATGGACTATGAGTGTCCTTGTTCCTAAAGGTGATCAAATAGGTACTTCTGAAGATTATTTATTGCGGACTCAATCCCTCTTGAAAGAGGCAGCATTTTGTTTATCCAAATAAATGCCCTAGTTATGAGTTCAATAAATTTGCCTCTGTGGCTCAGCAAGATTGTCAGAACTACTGCCTGTATATTTTCTTCGTGTTGTATCCAGGATCATAGTATTTCACGCCCTAGCACGGCTTCCTGCCAAGGAACTCACTTGCCAGTCATGATACATAGAGGACCCATACTCATCCTGTTCACGTTCACCACAATGAGGCAGCTGGTTTGACATACAAGTAAAATGGCCTTCGAGAACTCAGTTACAGCCAAGTGGCAATGCCTGTAAGACTTATTAAAGGTCATGCATGCCTCAAACTAGCGTCCAAAATAGGGGAACAAAATAGAAGGGACATCACCCGTTATTGCCACAATGACGTTAGTTAAGATTTTTCTTTTTGTTCTTAGTACCTTATTATGATCCGTTGGACTAGAGTTCTTATTTTAAAAGGAGGAGTGCTTCCCCCAGGAGATACAGCCATGATTCTATAGAATGCTGTCCAATGTAAGCGGCTATTATCATATGCATTAAGGATCTGAATAGAGCAAAAGGCTAATGATAGGGTAATCTGCCTTCTTTTGCATGCTTAAATGAGATATTTATTATTTTCTAGTGCTTAGAATCATAACTGCACCAAGAGACTCTCCATTCTCAAGTGTTTGGGCTCAGACTGTTCTATGCCACTAAATATGCAGGCTCACCAACTTATTAATCAACTATTCAAGTTTTAGTGAATATCAACTTCTGTCACTGTGTCAATTTCTCACCAGAAATTATCTATCTATCTATCTATCTATCTATCTATCTATCTATCTATCTATCTATCTATCTATCTATCTATCATCTATCTATCCTATCTATGAATCTATCATTCATCTATCCCCTTCCAATTATATATATATATATATATATATATATATATATATACACATCTAACATCACTATTTATTAATCTAGTCATCGATCTCTTCTTGGTTCTACTTCTCAGAAAAATTCTCATTGAAATATTCTTGTATTCAAATATTCCATAAATTCCATGAATTTCATCAATTTAAGTATTTGTGGAAATACTTCCTGTTTCAGCTCTCCTATTTGTTTGGCAATGCTTTATGATTGTTTGACTGCTGAAACGTAAAGATGCAAGTTAGCCTCTGACCCAGTGTCATGTTGTAAGGATATTTCTATGATCATATTTCAGGTTCCCTTAATTGTGATTTTTTTACATTAGTAGTTAATTCTCCTAGCACTGCTTTATAATGTTACCTTCATGATATTATTTTATTTGCAAAATCTTTTTTGTCCTGCAAGATATCAGTTTTTTTTTTAAATAAGAGGTAGAATCTTTGGGAGATACAATTTTTCTGCCTACCACAGAAATCTAATGACTCTGTTCTCTGAGCAAGTCAGCAGGAATTTTTAAAATGTCTCATTCTTCACCCCAAATTCATAAAACGTAATACCTTCACTTTTTAGAAAGGATCCTTCCTTTGTTGTGAAGAGAAGATAAAAAGATGCCTTAAAATCCCTCTGTTCTGTTTCCACAAGTGTTCTAAAGCCAATATGTTCACAAAGGCCTCTGTCCCTAAGTACAATCATTTTCTGGGGCAATCCATAAAAATCATAACAACCATATACACAGTTTGCATTATTTGACAGAATATACCTCTTTCTTATTCTGAATCCCCTATAGTTGTCAATTTCACTGCTCTAATTTCTCTAAAAATCTCTAAACTATTTTCTTACATAAGTATAACCAAAAATGACCAAATGGTTGATTCTACCCAAGACAAAAACAGGACCATTCTCTAAATGGGTTAACCTACCCTAGATATGGGGATTATACAGGGCCACTCTTCCATGTCTAATGGAAGTTTTCCCAGCATTAACAATGCAAGATCAGGGCCTCACCTCTTGCATTGGAAAAACTCTGCTGAATATGGGTACAGTCGTGTGGTTTGAGCAGTCTATCTATGGGGCCACTGGCAGTGGGACCAGAATTTATCCCTAGTGCTTGAACTGCCTTTTTGGAACCCATTGCCTTTGGAGGGATACTTTACTCTGCTTAGATATGGGGGTAGGTCCTTGATCCTGTCTCAACGTCATGTGCCAGACTTTGTTGCCTCTCGATGGGAAGCCTGACCCTCTCTGAGGAGTGGATGGGAGGTGGAAGAGTTGGATGGTGGTGGAGGGGGGAGCAGGAGCGAAATGGAGTGGGGACTAGGATTGGTATGTAAATGAGAAAAGATTGTTTTAATAAAATAAAATAAATGAATGAATGAATGAATGAATGAAATCTGATGTAAGAACGGGCTGCTATCACAAAATTTATTTTCTAGTTTTCAACCATTTTTGTAGACTGTATTCCAGAAATTCATGACCATAAATCATGCTAGAGATGAAGAGACTTTATGGATATGCTGCTCAGGTAAATGAGATGAAAAAACTGAAGCATGATAAACTGTTTAAGAGCCTATGGGTGGAAGTTGGGCAGGCAGCTCTAGTCCTAGAATTTCATCTTTTAAAGAATTTCCCAAAATTATCGAAGTATAAATGAAGAGCAAAATTGTGATATTTAAGGCAAGTCTAGCATAACATTTGACACAATACATATTAAAATAATTGCTAACTTAGGTAGCACCTTTGTTACTTCCTAAGTTTACTTTGTCTTTGCTGGAGGAAACATTAAGAAACTCTCATTAAGACGGGCAGTGGTGGCACACGCCTTTAATCCCAGCACGTGGTAGGCAGATGTAGGCATATCTCTGTGAGTTTGAGGCCAGCCTGGTCTACAAGAGCTAGTTCCAGGACAGGCTCCAAAGCTACAGAGAAACCCTGTCTCAGAAAAAAAAAACCCTCATCAATTAGGCAATAAGTATTATTAAGTATAGTCAAGATTATTGTAGAAGGTTCCAATAATTTTCTCATCTCATAACTGACTTAAAACTGTTTATTCTTATTTTAAAATAACATTTATTAATTATTTAGGAGTTTCATTCACTGCATCCAGATCACAATTGCCTACCCTTCCTCCCAGATTTACCCTTCCACCCTTCCACTGCACCACTAAAATTTGTCTTGCACATATACTTATTGAAGCATGATCTAACTTCCAGGGACCAGTCCATTAAAGATAATTGAATCCTTTCCTATCCCACTGACAGAAGTCAACAACTGTGAAGAAATACATTACATTTCAGCACTTTTATCACAATTTTAAAGGACTTTCCTCAATAGCTTTTTGTTGAGACTATTTCTTTGTTTTTTTTTTCTTTTTTTCTCTTGGTGGTGGGGGAGGGACAGGTTATTGCAGAAACCTTCAATGCCTCTCATTTTCAATTATGAGTCTGCAGTCATCAATACCATTGCTACAGATGCTTCCTTACCTATAACAGCCAGTGACAGCATGGATCATGGACAGATCTTGGATTACCCCCGTGGTTTTCCATGACTGCACAGATCTTTGGACATCAGCATTGTTTCCAAGGACAGTACAGACCACAGATATGATCATGTTCTCCCATGGCATTAGAGTCTATGAACATCTACATGGTCTCCAATGTTAGCATGGATCAGGACAGCAACATGGCCTATAATTATAGGTCCACACAGCCAGCAGAGGCCATACGTATGCCTCTGGAATATCTGTTTTTATCCCCAAAGCATGCTGTTTTTATTACTCTAGCTCTGTGTTATGATTTGAGATGGGGCACTCTAAAGGGAAGTTCTCCAACAGAGTCTCACTTTGTACACCAACCCTTCTTAAAGCCAGGACCCATGCCCTGTAGTAGATGGCCAATATAAAACAATCTTAATGGCATTTTTGGAGGTTCTTTGTCTTATGATGCTTTGTCATAATATTTTTTAACTTTATGGTCTTTTGCATATATTATGGTTTTTAGTTTATATGGGATTTCTTGTGTGTGAATGTGTGTGTCTATTTGCATTTCGTGTGCTTTCTCTTTGGCTCTTTTCCTTTTGTTCATTTTTTCCACATTCCTCTTTTTATTTTATGCTATTATTTCCTATCAAAGCAAGGAAGAAGCATTAAGGATTTGGGAGGGAGGGGAATTAGGAAGGGTCTGGGTGGAGTTGGGGGATAGTAATCCGTAGTCAAAATATATTTTATGAAAAAAAGCTATTTTCAGTAAAAATAGAATACAAAACAAAAATCAAAACAAATAAACAAAAACCTCTTTGGCTAACATCTACCTATTTTTCCTGCTTGCAGCCCCTGTAACTGAAATTTTTTTTTGTTCCAAGTCAATATTTTGAGGTTCCACCTGTAAGTGACATCATACTCTTGACTATCTCTATAGTTTTTTTCCGGTATAAAATACTGTCTGTAAAGATGAGCAATCTCTTGTAAATTTATCTGCTTATATAAACATATTTTTATTTATTTGATTTTCTCTTGGTTGGGGCTGTTTTTCATCATATTTACCCGCCACGTTTCAGAACGGTAAAGCTTCAGGAGCTCTAGCTGTGGTCTAATTTTATCTAATCTTTCTAACCCGCTAAATATTTTTATTCTAGAAAAAGGTTTTTCAAGATTTACAAAGACTCGTGAAAGACTGCACATAAACTGTGTCAACGGCTCAGTAAATAGAATTTCCCTAAGAGATCTGAGAAGACCCCATGTTACTCTGAACACAGAAGCAAACAAGCATGATACCATAAATGAATTTTAAGTGACATATTGGATCTCTGCTAACACATGGAGGACAAAGTACTGAACATGATGGGCTTGTAATGTAATAAAATGACTAAAGTGATTAATGAAAATAAATCTGTTTAGGAGTCGTTTGTCTTTTCATGGACCCTAAACCATTTAGACAGTACTTCTTGCTTTTATTTATTTATTTTAGAATCTTGCGTATTTATTGAAAACAGTGAAGGCAATACTTGCAATATATTTACACTGTGTATAATTTAGTAATATTTAAGCAAATATTAAAATGGCTCTGCATAACAATTCATATTACTTCTATTCATTATAGAAAACCTGAAGCTCGCTGAAATTGTACAATCTTAGGCTATTCATTAAACCACGAGAGCAAGATTATGATGTTATCATTTTATATACTTTAGTTTTTTGGTATCATAATGCAAATAACCCGGACAAATAAGATGACAGGGACCTTGAATCCTCAAGTAGCTCAAATGTAAACATAAGATATAAAATGACATGTGAAAGTTGAGTGTAGCCCAAGTTTCATGATGCTTCAGTAGAAATATTATTCCCTTTGTGGCAGGTCAGGAAGTAAATAACAGCGGGGTTTTAAAGCAAGTGGTATAAATTTAATATGATCCAAAAACTATACTGTATGCAAAATCAAAAAAAAAAGCCCTGGGAAGAAGGAGCTGCTCATCTTTTTCTATTCCAATTATCTTCATTTCAGTGGATTAGAAAATGGTAAATGTTGAAGTCAAGTTGGAGATAGTTCTCAGCTCAATCGCCTGCCAAGTTAAGTCTGATAAATGGCAAGTGTGTATAATTAATACTGTCTTTTTTCCCTAGACCAAAGGGCGGCTGCAGTAACTATAGATTGTAATTGGCATCGTTGTCACATAAAATGTGCTATTATTAAGTTCAGGCTGAATTTTATTGCTGGGAATGCTCATAAATTGAGCGGTCAGTCATTTAAATTACCAAGCAGAGAGCTGTATGGCTTGCTTTAAAACTGCTTCCTATGACAATGTGTTTGACTTTGGACCTCCAAAAACTAATTGCATTTTTTGAACAGACGTTAGACAGGCTGTAACCTATAAGCGGAGATATTCTGACAGGCATGCCATGTACACTTATACATGTTCATAGGAGTCTCATATTTTTATTTCCAAAATTTTTCTGCACAGGCAAGAGAGAAATGGGGATTTAATATAAAATGACACGTGAGTGGGGGAGAGCTTACTGCTTCCTGCCAGTGCCCGCTTTCCATACGCTGTTGCTGATGAAAAGCTAGAGTGGAGGAGGACGGAAAGTGTGACTGACTCCTTGTTAGTGGCCTCGAGCGTCACATTGTGAGAGCAGTTTCTGAGTGGTGGGAAGACATGGGGAGTCAGCTGACAATATTAAAGGAGTAACTGGAAGCAGTAGGAGAGCTGAGGATCTCCTTACTAGCTTCTCCTTATGTTTGAAATAAGTACAACTGAAACAACACAGAGTGTGTCATTTTCATGTCACACTGATATGAACAGTATTGATGAGATATAGAGGCTATGTTGGTATTCCTCATTGTATTTGATTTGCTCCCCCACCCCCCGTGGGCATAAAACAATATAATTTCTTTTCTTTTTTTTTTGTTTTTTGTTTTTTTGTTTTTTGTTTTTTGAAGACAGGGTTTCTCTGTAGTTTTGGAGCCTACCCTGGAACTAGCTCTTGTAGACTGGACTGGCCTCGAACTCACAGAGATCTGCCTGCCTCTGCCTCCTGAGTGCTGGGATTAAAGGCATGTGCTACCACCACTCAGCTTCAAAACAATATAATTTATATTAAAATCTAGAATAAAAGGAAAAGGCAAATTCACACACATATATACCAGTACACGTACACTTGCCAGGTTATTATATTTTTCTACATATAAAAATTGTATAGTATTGGTGTTTGTAAAATTTTGTGTTCTTTTAAAATTTATTACTGCATTTTCATCTGATTTTTTCCAAGTATTGGTACTCTATAGTATGTGAAATTTGGCTGATGATATAAAAATACAAAGATTATTATTTTTTTTGAAAAAAAATTCTGCCTCCTCCCAGCCTCCCATTTCCCTCCCCCTTCTCCTACTCCTCTCCCCTTAACCCCACTCCTCTCCCTGTCCCTTTCCAGTCCCAAGAGCAGTCAGGGTTCCCTGCCCTGTGGAAAGTCCAAGGTCCTCCCCCCTCCCTCCCTCCAGGTCTAGGAAGGTGAGCATCCTAACTGGATAGGCTCCCACAAAGCCATAACATGAAGTAGGGCCATTTCATGTTCCCTATCCTCAGCTGCCCAAGGAACTAACTGGGGACATCACCCTGGGCACCTGGGAGCCCCTCTAGGTTCAAGTCTCTTGCCAACCCTAAGATGGCTCCCTTAATTAAGATATGTGCTTCCCTGCTCCCATATCCACCCTTCCTTTATCTTATCCATCCCATTTCCCCAAGTTCCCCCCATCCTCCCCTTTTCATCTCTCCCCATATCCCCTTACCCCCATCCCACCCCACCCCCAAGATCCCAATTTTTTTGCCCGGCAATTTTGTCTACTTCCCATATTAGAGTACTACTCAGCGGTTAAAAACAATGACATCTTAAATTTTGCATGCAAATGGATGGAAATAGAAAACACTATCCTGAGTGAGATGACCCAGACCCAAAAAGATGAACATGGGATGTACTCACTCATAATTGGTTTCTAGCCATAAATAAAGGACAATGAGTCTGTAATTTGTGATCCTAAAAAAGCTAAATAAGAAGGTGAACCCAAAGAAAAATATATAGTTATCCTCCTGGATATGGGAAGTAGACAAGATTATTTTTTTTAATATGGATATATATTTTCTTCTTCATTCAACTTGCAAAAGTGATTTTGTGTGGATCAAATTGTTAGCAAAATGAGACTATTTTAGTCTTGTTATATGACAGTCTGAAGAGTCTACACTGGAAGTCTATAAAACATTTCAAGGTCTATAGAAATATTCTCTGGTCTTATTGTTTGGAAACATTTGTAATGCATAGAGCTTATTTTCACTGGTTTATACTAGATTTTAGTAGATAGTGTGAAAACTATGTGTTGGAGGACATATTGACAATTGAAAGCCTGGCTGAAGAACTCCCACTGGGATTTTTCTGAATATTTTGTGTTCTCTTTTGGGATAGATCAATTTAAATGCTATATTATCTTCTACAGTTACTCTGACAGCCTGAAATTGCTTAAGCATTTCTGCTATGGCTATTATTAGCATTCTTGTAGCAAACAAATACTAACGGAAGAGTCCCATGGTAGAAATCTTACACTTTAAGGTATCCAATACCGTGCTTGCAGGGTGTAGTATAATAGAGAGGATGTAATAGTCTGATAAAGAGGATAAAGTAGAAAAGTACAACCTTAAAAGTGATTGATTACATCGCCCTCCTTTACACAGATGATAAATGGGCTGAGAAAGATCTGACCTCAGTGGCTGGTGGGCCACGTTCTACTCTGCTGTCTATCCAGGTTCCTCGTGGGCCAGTCAGAAGGATTTGGCTTGAATCTCGGACTTGGCTATCGTGCCCCAGGGTCTGCATATTTTTTCTTCTTTAAATCATAGCCATATGGTAAATTTTCTATTTTGTTACGATTCTCTGGACATGCAGTGGGTATTTCTTGGAAAAGGCCGATTTTTGTTAAAATATTTCTGGAAGAAAAAAAAAGAAATCAGAGAAGTATTGCCTTTCACAATAACCACAAGTAACATAAAGTATCTTGGAGTAACTATAACCAAACAAGTGGAAGACCTGTATGACAAAACCTTTAAGTCTTTTAAGAAAGAAATTGAAGAAGTCACCAGAAAATGGAAAGATCTCCCATGCTCTTGGGTAGGTAGAATTGCCATAGTAAAAATGTCAATCTTACCAAAAGTAATCTATAGATTCAAAGTAGTGTCCAGCAAAATCCCAGAAAAAATCTTCACAAACCTCAGAAGAACAATACTCAAATTCATATGGAAAAGCAAAAAAAGAAAAAAAAATCCAACCAAACCAGGATAGCCAAAACAATCCTGTACTGTAAAGGAACTTATGGAACTACAGAGTTACAATACTGAAAACAGCCTGGTATTGTCATAAAAACTGATATGAAGACCAACTAAACAGAATCAAAGACTCAGATCTCAGCCCACATGCCTACAAACTGGTGCCAAACATTTGTCTATATTATGTCAATTATGTTTTAAATAAAACATTGATTGGCCAGTA
Organism: Alexandromys fortis; assembly: GCF_014885135.2. Taxonomy (NCBI): domain Eukaryota; kingdom Metazoa; phylum Chordata; class Mammalia; order Rodentia; family Cricetidae; genus Alexandromys; species Alexandromys fortis. The sequence goes on along the minus strand of NW_026067916.1, from coordinate 1,821,837 downwards.
GCCAGGAAGGAAGTATAGACAGGACAAACAGAAAGGAAGTAGAGATGGGGCAATGAGAACAGGAGTATTCTGGGAAGAAGGAACCTTTTTCCCCAGTCCTGTCTAGATACCAAAGAAGCAGGATGTGACCTCACCCACTGAAAAAGGTGCTGAGCCATGTCCCTAACATATACTAGAATAAGTTATAAGAACTAATACAAAGCCTGAGCTAATGGGCTAATCAGTTTATAACTTATGGAGACCTCTGTGTGGTTTCTTTGGGACCTAATGATTGCAAGAATTGGGCAGGACAGAAACCCCAACTAGTAGGCCCCCATGTTACAACAAACACCTGATTTTTGACCAAGAAGTTAAAGATATAAAATGGAAAAAAAGTATATTCAACAAATGGTGCTCGCTTAACTGGATATCAACATGTAGAAGAGTGAAAACAGATCCATCTCTATCGCCATGCACAAAACTTAAGTGGCTTAAAGACCTCAACATAAAACCAACCACACTGAACCTCATAGAAGAGAAATTGGAAAGTACACTTGAACACATTGGTACAGGAGACCACTTCCTAAATATATCCCTATTAGCACAGACACTGAGAGAAACAATTAATAAATGGAATCTTCTGAAACTGAAAACCTTCTGTAAAGCAAAGGACATGGCCAACAAGACAAAACATCAGCCTAGAGAATGGGAAAGATCTTTACTAACACAACATTGGACAGAGGGCTGGTCTTCACAAACCCTCAAAGAACTCAAGAAATTGGTCACCAAAAGAACAAATAATCCAATAAAAAATGGGGTAGAGACCTAAACAGAGAACTCTCAGCAGAGGAATCTAAAGTGGCTGAAAGGCACTTAAGGAAATGCATAACACCCTTAGCCATCATAGAAATGCAAATCAAAGCAATTCTGAGATTTTATTGCCAAGATCAAAAACTCTGATGACAACTTATGCTGGAGAGGTTGGGGGTAAAGGCAACATACCTCCATTGCTGGTGAGAGTGCAAACTGGTACAGTCACTTTGGAAATCAGTATGGTGATTTCTCAGAAAACTAGGAAACAACCTACCTCAGGATCCAGTAATACCACTTTTGAGTATATACCCAAAGGATGCATAATCATACTACAACAACATATGCTCAACTATGTTTATAGAAGCATTATTTGTCATAACCAGAACCTGGAAACAATCTAAATGCCCCTCAACCAAAGAATGCATACAGAAGATGTGGTACATTTATACAATGGAGTACTACACAGTGGAAAAAATGACATTTGAAATTTGTGGGCAAATGTATGGATCTAGAAAAGATCATATTGAATGAGATAACTGAGACCCAGGAAGACAAATATATGTACTCACTTATAAGTGGCTTTTAGACATAAATCAAAGACACACCAGCCTACAATTCACAATCCCAGAGAACCTAGACAACAAAGAGGGCCCTAAGAGAGACATACATGTATCTAATCTACATGGGAAGTAGAAAAAGACAAGATCTCCTGAGGAAATTGGGAGTGTGCAGATCATTGGAGAGAGTAAAAGGGGATAGGGTAGGAAGGGAGGGAAGTGAACAAAAATATATAGCTCACTAAAAAACAATTTTTAAAAAGTGATTTATTGCATGCCATGAAAGAACTGTACCCACATGTATGAATGGATCTCCAAGAGTGCCTCCTACATCCTTTCATTGATAAAGAGACAAAACAAGGCCCAATTTTTTGTTTCCTGCAGAGGAGATAGAGGGAGGATCTCTCAGAGTGACTGAATTGAGCATCTTTGTTACATATTTTCTGTTAAGACTCCCTGAGGTTGGTGGCAGTCTGGGAGCAGCTCCAGCAGACACCCAGGATTGAGTGGCTTCCCACCTCGTTGTTTGTCACATTTTATATGATCTGAGAAGTGGTTTTTATAATGATGCAATAAAGGACATTCTAAAAGTGATCTAGTGGCTGTAAGTTAGGAAAAGCCTTTTGTGCACTAATCTCACATTTGGATGTTGTTTGGAAGGTGAAGCCTCTCTGATGATCATAAGACTAGGACCAATCTATGAGTATAACAGAGTATCATTAGGAATCATCTCATTGACTTTTTATTTGCCAGTCATGTTTGGTTCTGTCCTAGGTGTCTGGGCTATCCAGCCACCGGGTTCTGTCTCAAGGCTATGTCAGGGTGGGCTCCCTCATCTGTCAAGACTAGTCACTGGCTGGCCACTCCCATATGTTCTGCACTTCCTTTGCTCTAGCACATCTTGTAGGCAAGACAAATTGTAGGTCAGAGGTTATATGCTTGGTTGGTGTTTCAGTGTATCCATTGGAAGTCTTGCCTAGTAACATGAGGTTTCCAGTTATGGCTCCTAAGGCTCCTTTATCCCCCATTGCTAAGGTCATCCTTGTAGATTCCTTGGAGTTTCCCTTGCCCCAGGTTTCTATCTGATCCTGAAATGTTGTACCAATTTCCACTTGTCTCTTTCAGTACTCCCTTTCACCCCTGCAACTGATCCCTCACGTTCCCATTACCAACTACCTCCCAGTCCACCCACAAAGTCCATTCTATCTTTCCTTTCTAGGGATATTTGAGTAAACTCTCCTCTTAAGGCTCCTTGCTTTACCTAGACTCTCTGAATTTATGGATTGTAGCATGGTTATACCTTGCAGCTTGTTGTAGGAGGCCACTTGTTTTGTTCCTAGCTGCTCAGTCATGAAATAATCACACAGAAACTATATTAATTAAATCACTGCTTGGCTTATTAGCTCTATATTCTTGTTGGCTAGCTCTTACATTTTAATTGAACCCATTTACATTATTTTATATTTTACCATGAGGTTCGTGGTCTACTGGAAAGGTTCTGTAGGACATCTCCAGCAGGGTTGCATGGCTTCTTTCAATTTCTTCCTTCTCCCAGCATTCAGTTTAGTTCTCCCTTCCTCCCTCCCCTATTTCCTGTGCAGACCCAAGATTGTTTCTTTATTAACTGATGGTATTCATAGCATTCAGAGTAAAATCCCATATCAGCAGCTGGTATCCTTTTATAAGTGAGTACATAACATGATTATTTCTGAATCTGTGTTACCTCACTCAGGATGATTCTTTCTACTTCCATCTGTTTGCCAGTAATTTTCTAATGTCGTTGTTTTTATTTTTCTTTTTATTTTATTTTTATTTATTTATTTTTGCAGGGTAAGGTTGAATATTTATTCAGGGGGTAATGGAGGAGGAAGGGTGAAGGGAGGACAGAGAGAGGGAGAGAGAGAGAGAGAGAGAGAGAGAGAGAGAGAGAGAGAGAGAGAGAAGAGAAGAAAGAGACAGAGAAGGGGGGAAGCAGAGAAGTGTGGAGAGAGGCAGAAGCGAAGCTGCCTCTCCGAGAGGAAGATGGAAAAGAGAGCATGTTGTTTTTAATAGATGAATAAATGTAACAAATTTCATTATCTATACCCTTTGTTGAGGACATCTAGATTATTTCTAGGTTCAGATTATTACAAATATAATTGCTATGACCATAGCTGAGCAAGTGTTCAGGTGGTAGGGTAGAGTGTCCATGGGTATATACCCAGAAATGGTATAGTTGGGTCTTGTGGCAGATTGGTTCCCAATTTTCTGAGTTACTGCCGTAAGAATTCCCAAAGTGTCTGTACAAGTTTGCCCTCCCACCAGCAATGGAGGAGTGTTCCCCTTGCTCTACATCCTTGCCAGCATGAGCTGTCACTTGTGTTTTTGTTCTTTTATTTATTTATTTTTTTATTGAATGAAAAAAAATTTCCGCCTCCTCCCAGCCTCCCATATTTCCGCCTCCTCCCAGCCTCCCATATCCCTCCCCC
>NW_026067916.1:1815790-1817398 GCF_014885135.2 Alexandromys fortis | reverse complement strand
CCTCCCCTTCTCACTTTTCTCTCCCCATCTCCCCTTACCCCCCTTCCACCCCACCCCCAAGATCCCAATTTTTTGCCCGGCAATCTTGTCTATTTCCCATAACCAGGAGGATAGCTATATGTTTTTCTTTGGGTTCACCTTCTTATTTAGCTTCTTTAGGATATCAAATTAGGCAGTCTGAGAGGTATAAAACAGAATATTGGAGTCCTTTTGATTTGCATTTTCTTGATGACTAAGAATGTTAAACATTTCCTTAAGTGTTTCTTGGGCATTTAAAATTCTTCTGTTGAGAATTCTCTGTTTAGATCTGTACCCTGTTTTAATTGGAATATTTGGTTTACTGATGTCTAGTTTCTTGAGTTTTTTAAAATATATTTTGGAAATCAGTCCTCTGTTGGATGTGGAATTGGTGAAAATTTTTTCCCCAGCCTTTTCTGAAGGCTGCTGGTGTCCATTGCCTTACAAAATCTCTTCAGTATCATGAGGGTTCATTTATTAATTGTTAGTCTTAGTATATATACTACTGGTGTTTTATTCTAGAAGTTGTCCTAATAAGTTCAATTTCTATTTTATTAGATTTAATGTATCTGAATTTATGTTGAACTCTTTGATCCACTTGAACTTGAGATTTTACAGGGTGATATATATGTATCTACTTGCATTACTCTATATGTTAACATCTTGTTAGACCAGTACCATTTGTTGAAGATGCTTTCTTTTTTCCATTGTATAATTTTGGCTTCTTTGAAGAAAATCAGATGTACATAGGCGAGTAGAATTATGTCTGGGTCATTTATTCAATTCCATTGATCCACTTGTTAGTTTTTATTCTAGTACTATGCAGTTTTTATTACTATAGTTCTGTAGTAGAGCTTGAAATTATGGATAGATTTCAACTACTCCAGGAGTTCTTTTAATGTATAAGATTGTCTTAGCTATCCTATGCCTTTTGTTTTTCTTTATCAAGTTGCGTATTCTTCTTTCAAGGTCTGTAGATAATTGTGTTGAAATTTTGATGGTGTTTGCCTTGGATTTGTAGATTGCTTTTGATAAAATGGTCATTTTTTACTATGTTACTCCTACCAATCCATGAGCATGAAAGATCTTTCCACCTTCTTATATCCTCTCTAATTTCTTTCTTCAGAGACTTAAAGTTCTTGTCATGTAGGTCTTTCACTTGTTTGGTTGGAGTTAACCAAGGATATTATTTGCAGCTATTGTAAAGGGTGTGTTGTTTCCCTGATTTCTTTCCCACTTCTATGTAAGAAGAATACTGTTTTTTTAAGAGAGCACTTTAATATAAATATGGAATAATGTGATGGTACCATGAAGCATTGTGATGTTGATGTGGAGCATCATAATGCTTGGCAGAGCATGATATCATGAGGTAGCTTCACGTTGGCACAATTGAGTATCGTGATGTTATCGTGGGGTCTATGATGACACAATGGAGCATTTTGGTGGTACAATGGAACATCTATGGCAAATTTGAGCATTGCATTGTCACAGTGGAGTTTTTTTTTTTTTTGTCATATCTAGCCAGTTCACAAAAGGTATCTGTCAACTGTAGGAGTTAGTTACCTCTTAGCAGTTTTGGGAATATATATA
>NW_026067916.1:1763535-1814705 GCF_014885135.2 Alexandromys fortis | reverse complement strand
GTGGGTTACTCAGTCTAGGGGTTTGTAACCCACCCTGCAATCAGTTATTCCAGGGTCACGGAGGGGCGCTACCTGGAAGGGAATGAGCTAGGACAGAAGAAGGAGGCCAAGCAGATTTGTCAAAGCCTCTGTTTATTAGGATCATGGTTGCTGCTTATATAGGCCCTGAATGAGGACTTTGTGGGCAGGGCACAGTATCTCACCGCGTGGTCCCGGTCACGTAGCTTGGTCAGGTAGGCCAAGAAGTCACGAGTTGCCACACCTGGTTCCCTGGATAGCTGGAATGTGAGGCAGGTTCCACTAACAGATAAGTTAATTGGGTGTGGGGCAGGTTCTATCAATAGAACATAATTATGGGTGTGAGGTTCTCTGCAGACTCCCCAGGGTGATGGTTCCTGTAATGATTTTTAGGGGGGGAAATTGCTCGTGACAAACCAGTCTCATTTAGGGTTCAGGATGCTGGCCTGGCCCTGGTGGAAGAGGAGGCTTCCCCTCAGATGTATGGGCCTGGATAAGGTGAAAAGAAGTTTAGGATTATGATGGGTGAGCACAGGTAGACTGAAGGTGGATTACTTGGTTTTCAGGAAGCTGGCCTGGCTCTTGATGGAGTGGAAACCTTCTAGTAGATGTATGGTGTGGGATATGTTGTGACTGATAAGCTTTTAATTGTGAGTTTTACTTCTCTACCAGTTCATTCTTCAACTTAAATTTCAATTGTCAGTCCAAATTGTTTGTTTGCCATGTACATGTGCAATTACTTTTAAAATTTTACTTTTGCCATGTTTCTATCAAATAGGAAAAGAGCTGCAATAGTAGTTCACCTTTATAAAAAAAATCAAGAAATAAAGTATTCTATACTGTGTGACTAAAACAAGTTATTTCAACCAAGCAATGGCATGAGTTTCAGGAAATACGCATTTTAGCACCAGTTAACTTAATTAATAGTTCTGTGATTGCAGACAAAGAATTTAACCTCTTCAAGTCTCTGCTTCCTTGCTGTGAAAGATATATTTTATATTTGGATATATGAAAGTTATCACAATATCCCAATTTCTGTGAGTTGCTCCTTGTCAAGGCTTTGCATGCATATCAGAACTAAAGTTTTGTGAGAAATACTTGTCTTGTATTGTGTTCACCTGTGGCCTTGCACAATTTCATCCTGTATCATCCATATTACAGAGTTGTGATAAGACATGATAGAAGACATTGCCACAACAATAAAGTACAGAAACCAAGGCTCAAGTGAGTTATGTGAACACTCCTTTTCTAATATAAATTTATTTATTTATTTTGTATCCCAATCACAATTTCCCCTTCCAGTACTTCCCTACAACTCCCTCTGTTCCTATCTCCAATTCACTCCTCCTCCTCTTTTTCTGTTTAGGAAAGGTCTCCTATGAATGTCAACAAAACATGACCTATCAAATTGTAGTAAGACTAAGCACCTCCCCATGTATTAAGGCTGGGCGAGGTAACCCAGTATGAGGAGTGATGTCCTAAAAGCCAGTAAAAGAGCTGGAGAGAGCTCCTGTTCCCATTCTTAGGATCCCCTCAAGAGGACCAAGCTACACAACTGTAATATATATGCAGAGTGCCTAGGCCATTCTTACGTAGGCTCCCCAGTTGTTAGTTTAGTCTCTGTAAGTCCCAATGAGCCCAGGTTAGTTGATTTTGTGAGTTTTCATACAGTGTCCTGGATCCTACAATCCTTTCCCCCCTTTTCTTCAGGATTCCTTGATCTGCAGCTAGTGTTTGGCTGTGGGTCTGTATCTCTTTTCTTCAGTTTCTAGATGAAGCCTCTCTGGTGGTAATTGGACTAGGCATCAATATTTGAGTATAGCAGGATATCATTGGGCATCATTACATTGACATTTCTCCCTTTCTAGTTGTGTTAGTTTCTGTCCTAGGTTTCTGGATCATCCAACCAGTGGGTCCTAGTACTCCAGGCATTGTCAGGGTTTGGGTCCACCGCTCCCTCAATCTCCAGGCCATGCTTACCTCAGCACATCTCATAGGCTGGACAAACTGTAGGTTGAAGGGTATGTGGCTGGCTGGGTTGGTTTCCTACTCCCTTCATTTGGAGTCTTGCTGGTTATAGAGATGGCCAGTTTAAGCTACATATCTGCTATTTCCAGGAGAATTAGCTGGGGTCATCATTATAGATTCCCAGGAGATTCCCTTTCAGCAGGTTTTTCCCTGACCCCAAAATGTTCCCTTTTGCAGTAGTGTCTTTCAGAACTCTTGCTCATGCATTCCCCAGATTGTTCATGTCCCCATCCCCACCTGCCTGCAGTCTGCTCATGAACTCTCTCCTATTTCCACTGCCCAGGGAGGTCCATGCATCCCCCCACCACTTTGGTCCTCCTTGTCACCTAGTCAGTCCGGATTGTAGCATAGTTATTCATTATTTTCCTGCTAATATTCATTTATGAATGAGTACAAATGATGTTTTTCTTTCTTTGTCTGTGTTACTCAGGATGATCTTTTCTAGTTCTGTGCATTTGCCTAAAAATTTTCTGATGTCATTTTTTAATAGCTGAGTAATATTACATTATGTAAATATACCACATTTTATTTTTCCATTTTTTTTTTGTTGAGGGGCATGTAGGTTGTTTCTAGGTTCTGGTTATTATAAATAATGATGTTATAAACATAGTTGACAAGTTCCTTTGTGATATGATTGAGCATCCTTTGGGTAAATGCCCAAGAATGGTATTGCTGGATATTGCAGTAGATGGAATCCCAGTGTTTTGAGACATCACCACACTAACTTCCAAAGTGGCTGTACATGTTTACAATTATATGAGCGCTAAGATTCCCTGAATGATTTTTAGCTTCAGGAGGAGCTATAGTCTCTATGACTGGTAGCTTCTCAGTCTAGAACTTTAATATAAAGAAAAAATAACAAAATAAACTTTTATTTTAGATATCACTGGGTCTATAAAAATTGGAAAAAGACTTCTAATGTGTTTCAAGTCAGAAGAAATGTTGAATTGAAGGCTAGATTATTTTAGTTCTAATGCTCTCTGTTTGTCTTTGGGCAAATTTCATTCCATCTATAGTATTGAAACACTTTATCTATAAGAAAAAAAACAAAAACCAATAAAGTAAAATCTATGTTATATTTGAAGACCTTGGAAGAGAAATGAAATATAAATGAGATATCCCTTTGCAGGTATTGGAATAAGAACACATATTAAAACTGTACATAATTTAAGGTTTTAACTTTTGATACTTTTACTATAAACTTATAATAATGTCAAGGAATAGGAATTTAAGGGTAAAAAAGCCCAATGTTAGGCATGATATGTATGATAGAGAGATTTAGTGGAACTTCCAAAATCTTTATTGAAAAATTTGAACAAGCCCATAGATCCTTTCTGCCTTAATTAGGGAAAAGCAATCAAAGGTCAAGTTGAGAATTGCTCAATGATTCTGTACTGCTATGTATGGATTGGTTTGAAGAAGTTATATGATAAAAATGAATTGTAGATCGAAAATGAAAGAGACATATCTTTTGTCCTTAAAGATTCAGACTGTGGTTTATTCAACTAGAATCCAATGTTGCAGTTAAATTTCCCTGATGCTAAGCCACTGAAGACAGATGTTGAGTTGAAGAAGAGAGAGGATGTGTGGATGAGATGCTTTTGACCAAAATAAAATAATTCAGGGAAAATTCTCTACAAGAGCTATGCATCATTTGGAATGGGTTAACGAAGTCCAGAAATGTCAGGGATGTAATGTCAACTATGGAGCTTACTTCTTTACTTTGTTTGATTTCTTTCCCTAGATAGCTCCTAAAGTCTCTACAGATGTTTGCAGAATTGTTCATGATAAGCAACACAAATAAAGACTATGAATACAGTGTCATTACTGCAAATGTCAAGCAAAGGTGTTTAATGAAAGTATCACAGCACATTCTGTGAACTCAGTGATAATTCTAGCCTCTATCACCCTTTTTATATACAAAGACAAGAAATTATTGCTCCAACAAGTCATGAGATCATGATTTTTGCTTAGGTCTTAGGCATAGTTTTGTGATCGTTAAATCACTGATTATACTGCATGGATTGAAGACTTTTTAAAATTATTTCTTTTATTCTTTTGATATTAGAGTATAATGTTCTTCTCAGTAGTTCCTCTATTCTTATTTGTTAGAAATATGAAGGGGACGTCTGTGCATTTATAACAATTCAGTGCCAAGACTTTACTATTCAGCATAGTTATTATTTGAAATCTGCAAAGTTAAGTTTACTCCTGAAGACAGAGGCAGAGGCCATGTTTAAATATTCTGTGTTAACGAAGCCCAGAAATTTCAGGGATGTAATGTCAACTATGCTTTGGTCTTCAGATAGCTGCACTGGGGATTGCAAGGGCAGAATTTTAATCAGACAACCAACTATTTGCTTGGAATGGCCTAGCAAATTCTCGCAGAGAGACAGAGAGCCTCTCAGAAGTTCACAGGGATGCAAAGTTTTTTCATCAAAAAAAGGGTAAGGTTGATATTTAGCTTGAAACTTCCATCTAATTCTGAAGTTTAATTTTAAGTCCTGTCTGTGTATACCGTGACTCCATTATTTCTTTGTTATCTACAGAATCAACTATAGTTTTTCTTTTTTACATATTCTTAACATTTGAAGGACTTAATCAAAGCTGCGTTTAGTAGATTATTTAGACATTAGAATTATGTAAAAGATTATTTAAAGGTATTAAGGATAACTGTGATGGCTAATCTTTGTTCCCAACTTGATTGGATCTGGAATTAAGCTAGGATGTACTTCTGAGATGGTTTGTCAGGAGATTCTTGTGAAAGCTTAAAAGAGAAAGACTTTCTTCTACTGCAAACAGCACCTTTTTATGGTGGTTCAGACATAAAGAGATCCAAGGTAACAGCATGCTGCTGACAGGCTGGCTAGTCTTCTTGCTGCTGAGTGAGCGTTTCCCATTATTGCCACTTCTTCTGCTGTCTTTGCTGCCTTCAGAACCCAGGTTCTTCAGACTCTCAAGGTGGACTCTCAAGCAAAGACTCTCAAGGACTCCTGCAGGCCTTTAGCCCCTGGCTGAGGATGCTGAGGCATCTAGCTCATGGACTAAGCAGCCATTGTTTCACTATTCATTCTCTAGAGTTCTATAAGAGCTGTTTAGCCTTTACAATTTCTAATTCATGGTCCTACCCATTACCAATATCTGCTCCTTGCCACATAGACTTCTCAGACTAAACCATATGGTGTGGAACTTCTTGTTTCCCCTTAAGAGGACATAAAGCCACGCATTTGTCTTTGGGAGAGATTTTTCATAGTTCTGCAGTCTCCATGTCATCCTATGTACAATTTTTTTTTTCTTTTAATGAAACTCTTTTCCAGGTTTGCAAAAGAAACCTTTCCTTCCTTCCAAAGACCCGTTTATCTTCTCACTGATATAATGTACTTTCTCTCTTGAATGTTCTGGTACCTGAAGGCTTCATCATGGCTGACACAAAATTGAGGTTCTTTCTCTCGATACAGGTAATTTTTTTCAGGCCCTTTTCTGAACCAACTTAATTGTCACATCCCTCTTCTCCAACAGTCTTTACCCATAAGTGGTGCTTATAGCTTCTGCTTTTATACCTGCCAAAATTTGATAGAAAGATCTCTGAAAGCATGGGACAAGTGACCAGTTAACATTCCCGAAACAAGTATGTGCCGGGTCTCATTAGACCCTACAGATGTAGACTAGAGCAGTAGTCCTTTTCAAAGGACAGAGTGGACTAATTACAGAAAAGCAGAAGTCAGGAGAAGCAAGCAAGGTTACACAGATCATCAAGAGACATGGTGATCTTGATCCGTGTTTAAATACACCAGGAAAGGGTTGATGAAGTTAGTAGAGGATAAATATGAGAAGAAGGACTTAATGAATTAAAGGCTCAAATAGATTAAGTGGTTTCAGTGGATGCAAAACCCAGGAATGGTAAGGAATTCTACTTTGCTTAATTTCTTTTTAAATAAGCTTTAAGATATTAAACAAAAACCTTGAAGGTTGTTTTGCATTAGCCTATTAAATACTCATTAAACGCCTATTGAGTTCTAAGTTCACTCAGTCAATAGTAGTGCATTAAATGTTTGAAACCTGATAGTTGGAGGCAGGAGATTGAAAATTACAGCCCCTTGACCAAGCTGGATTTTTTTCTACATAGAAAGTTCAGAATGCTGTAGTGTGGTTTTTCCTTTTAGGCTTTTTGTTTTGTTTTGTTTTGTTTTTTTAGACAGTGTTTCTCTGTGTTACAGTCATAGCTGTCCTGGAATTAGCTCTTGTAGGCTAGGTTGGCCTTGAACTCATAAAGCTCTATCTGCCTCTGCCTCCTGAGTGTTGGGAATAAAAGCATGTGCCAACACTGCCTAGCAATTGTCATGTGGTATTTTTCCAATTCTTGAAACACATGACAAATTTTGGTGACTATCTATCAGTTGTTAAGCTTTTAATTGTTACCCCTACTTTTAAATGGGAAATTGAATCATAAAAAATTTAAAACTTGGTCCAAAGTCATACTAGTAATATTTCATTTGCAATTTGCAGTCTGATGACAAAGATTGTCATCTGAGTGGCTCTTTGAGAATCCATGGTCATAAAACAGACAAACTAAGAAGAGGAGAAGTTATCCTATGGAAACAGATCAAATGTAAACCATACTTCACATCTGAGGCAAAAAATTTAAAGATGGAGAGCTCATTGTGGAGATTCAGTTAGAAGTTATGGGGTGAAATATTGAGAATATACCAGTAACAAATAAATAAGAGAAAACAAGAACTGGCTGAAGTGTAAGCTGCCTACAAAGACTAAATAAGTGACAACTGGTTTGAAGGACATTCAGGTTAGGCTGTAGAAAGTGGATTTCTGCAAAGGGTGATTACATGGAACTTCCCTGTGAAACTATGGTTCTTACTCCTAAAAAAAAAAGTTCATAATTAGTTAGGAGATGATAGTATGACCAAGATTAGCAATTAAATATCTAATGTTTGGTTATGGAATTGGAAATTATGGTAAACTTTACATGTGTCTAAAGAAGTAGCAATCGACTGAGGCTGAGGTAAAGATGCAGTCAACATTCATTGCAGGCCAAGGGAACACAGTAACAATGTAAAACAGCTAGAATTATCAGGGAAGGGGGGGGAAAGAGTAGTTCTTTGTGAGGTTAGACACCAAGATTCAGCTTCTTACCAAAACAGAGTTTAAGGCCAAGACAAGAGACTAATGGACTCTAATATACTCATGGTCTTGACTCAAGTGGTGTTAACCGCAGACAACTGAGTGTGCACACAGATACAGGAATTGAGTTAACATATTTGGTTTATAGTTTAGGGAGTCTGGTGGGAGGTAATGAAGAAAAGTCTAACTCCCTAAAGTATTTTCTTATTCAAAGTTTACTGTTATTCTTTACTCAGATTCATCTAAAATTAAAATATAATTTTTCAAACCATGCAGATGACTTTAAGTACATTTGTGACCTAAGTATCTCTTGTCTATGCTCAGAGATCAGCTTCTTCCATCTTCAGTTTCATCCATGTATTTTCAAATACAGATGCTAAGAGCATAGCTTAATTGTAGAGCAGTTACCTAGCATGTGCTTTGTGTAAGGTCCTAGGTTCAAACTCCATAACTAACAAAAACAAATAAGCAAATGAATTAATTGTAGACAGCACACCACTGCCTAATTTTGTTAAATCTTAATATTTTCTTACTTTTAATGTTGATTTCAATAATATTTTGATTGTACATTTGGAGTAAATCTGTCATTTATATGCTTTAATCATCATTAATACTATTTTATTTTATTGAAGTGTTAACAATCTCAATGAATTTTGAAATTTTTTTCTGCGTTAGGTAGCTAAAAGTAATACATAGTGCTGCCAGCACACTTCAGAACTTCTAAGATTGTATCATTCTGAAAGATAGAATTTTATCAAGACCTGTGATTTAAGGATCAATTTTAACTGTATTATAATATTCTGTTATATAAATTTACCATATTATTATTCTATTTTCTTAGAAAAGGACATTGAATTGTTTCCAGTTGATAACTGTAACAGATCAAGGTGAAATAAGTACATTTATAGGTATATCCTTATATACCTGAACAGAAATTTATAAAAACTTTGACTCTCTATCCTGACTCGTTGCCTGCTTGACCTTAATCTTATTTGCAAGTTCATTCCTTCACTGGCATTAGAACCTACTTCATGGTTCTGATGTACACTGAAGACATCCAGCTGCTCTATTCCCGGACATTCCATTAGGGGAGAGACATTGTTGGAATAATCAGACCATAACCTGTAAGTCACTATAATAAATCTTAAATATGTGTGTATTCATTCTATCAGTTCTGTTTCTTTAGAAAACCCCAAGTAACACATTTCACAAATAGAACACAGCATACAGTGTATTTGTAGTCATGCAATTTCAGTTTTTTTTTTCTTTATGGAATCTCTTTATTTTTTTGTTCCCAATTCCTTGGCAACTGTAAATGAATCTTTGTAATACTGGGTAACTGGGCAATGGATGTCACTGATAGATAGTTTCAGAATAATCAGCATAACTGAATTATAAAACATTTCAGAAAGTATGATAGTGAGGAAAAGTAGTAGCAGTTATCAGCTGGATTCACTAATCCTTCTAAGTAATCAGGAGTTTGCATTTATGTGCAAATGAGTCAGTACAAAAATAAATGTGAAAACCACTATCTATGTATCCATCTCCCTGTCTCTCTATGTATCTCTCTGTCTGTGTATCTCTACATCTATCTTTTTGTCTTTATCTATCATCTATTTGTCCATTTATTTATATATTTTTTATTAAAAGTATTTTAGGAGGAATAAATTAATGAATACATGTAAAAATAAAGAGAATACAAAATTGTGTAAAGATGTAATATATCCCTAAGCCAACACACAGTTTAATTTGATACATGATCCTTTTATTTTACAGTTTTAAAATGCACTTCATAGACAAAGCCATTGTTTACTCCTCTCCTTGGGGAAATATGCAGAGACATGTAGTTCCACACAGGCCTGCCCCACTGGAAGGTCTTTATTTCAATGCTATCAACTTCTATTCTCTCCAATCATTTTTCTTTTATTCTCAGCATCCATTGTTTCCAATAATTCACTCGAGTGATCTCGGCACCACTGAGAACAACTGGAAGCAGTCTTTGTGCCTGCTGATATTGAGATTGTCTTTTTATAAAGAAGGTATTTCTGACTCTATAGACAATTAATAAAGAAAGGAACCGAAATTAAATTACCATTATCACACAAAATCAAATGATAAGAATGTATAAGTTTACCTTTTTTGCTATATGAAAATACCCTCAGTTCTTGTCTGGTAACCTTGATCAGCAGAATGATATGCAGGAACAAGGTTGACTCCTTCAGGGCTGTGGAGCAGGGACGGCAGCAGAATATGCTCCTGCTCCCATTCCACAAAGCCAGCCTTCTAGGTCATTCATCTCTTGACGGCAGCCTTCCACCCGTGTCTTTCATACTGGATGGGGGAACACACTGAACCCAATAAGATCACATGAAAAATGCCAGCAAGTTGGAAGGCTCATGTGATTTTCAAATAGTTAAAATGAAATTGCAATTTATGTCCTGGTAATGCTGAAACACGCATGGGCAGCGCTATACAGCTGTTCTGTTGAACTTGTCCATATTGGAATTCATGGTCTAAGTTAACTGATGATCATGCCTCTTCCTCAAAAGGGCACCAGAACTGCCTATGCATTGCATATTTTTATATACTATATTTAATAAAAAATATTTAACACAATACCCTAATTTATATTAGCTGGGATTATAAACCATTTGAAAATTAATTTAAAAGCATAAAGATAAAATATATATTATTATCTAGACTCTTTAACTTCTACATATCTATAGCGAAAGTACTTACATTAATTGAAAAATTTTAACAGACACAAACCTTAAGGAAAAAAAATAGGATTTTAAATTTTGGATATATACCCATATATTTTGAGAATGTTATTTTTTGTACTGATTTTTAGAGAATTTCATGCCATGTATTTTGATCATATTTATTCATCTCTTTGCCTTATTTGAGCATAACACCATGGTCATTTTCATTGGTGACAACAGTTTTTATTTTTTAGTTCTAGCTTAACTGAGTTGTCTTAAATCAAATTTATTTTTGGAACTATCGAAGATGATGGGATTAGTTAAAGTGTGTATCAGAAGACAGAGGGCCTGATCTTTTGCTGCCTTCCTGGTAGCTTTGTCAACCTGGGCATTTGCTGAACGACCCGCCATATGTTTCCCAGAGGCTTTGTCAACTTGGATATTTGCTGAGCGACCCTCCATGTACTTCTGCTACTTATGCCTTTCAACTTCAACAACTTAAGAAGAAATTTCTGATATCCGAATTTTCCAAAGACAACCATTGATTTCCAATTTGTTTGATTTAATTGGTCAAGTGAAATACTTAAAGAGAACATGTTGATGTCAGCAATATGTAAAGAGATCAGCTATGCAACAGTACAGTATACACATTTAGCACTCCGTGGCACACATGAACTTATTTCTATTTACAGCCAATGTTCTGTTTTGCTTGTCTCATAGAAGTTGCTGAGGAAGGCAAACTTGAAGTAAATCACTAAAACTAAATGTTGTAAAGGCAGATTTTGAACTCAAATTGTCATATCAAAGTACACATATCAATTTCATTGCACTAGTATTTACGTTTTCCATTTTTAAAATTCTGCAGAAATAAAATAGGATTTTTTGCCTTCTTAGGGGACAACATTTACATTTTTATTTTACTTAAGATGCTAGTATTCAAAAACAATGGGTTTCCATGAGGGAAGCATTAGATTAGCAGAGAGGTGTTTATTGCTCCATCTTTTCCTTATAGGATCTTGAAACAAATTGTATAAGAGAGCTGTTAGGCCAGAATTTTCTCTGTGCAAGAAAAAGCATGATAAATGACAAATTAGGGTACGACAGTGCTACGGCTGGGACATGAAATGTTTTCAAAATGCCAACGTGTGGTTCCCAGGATTGAGGTGGTGAACTCCTTAAAATGAGGGACTTAGTGTAAGGTAACTAAGTCACTGGGCCCCCTTCTCATAAGTAGATTTCTTATTTCTTCTTTGTGACTGGAATGGGCTTTGCAAGGGGTGGTTGTGATGGTGAGATCACCCCAGTGCCTTGGCTTCTTCTGCATGGCACTTGGTCACTGTCTAATTCTCTACCATGTGATACCAGCCAAAGTTGACCTCGTTTAGTCTCTTCTTTCTTTTCGGGTAAAATTTGATCTTGTTTCTAACATTTTCTTAAGATTGCATAAAATTTTGACTTTCAGTTATTTTTGGAAACAAAACTGTGGTATCCTGGGTGAACCTAAAAATATAAAAAGAATTGGATTGTATGCTTTACAAATAGTTTACAACATCACAGCTACTGCTGATAATGAGCATGACCATAGAGGTCATCTTTTATTTAGTTTTGTTAATATTCTTAAAGTTCTTGTTTATTATTTCCAGAAACTCTTTTAATACTATTTCATTTTACTAATGAATAAGGCTACTGTATATATAACAACATAATTAGCTCTTTACAGTACCATTATTGGTGCCAAAATTGAATATCCTGATATTCTTACTAAACCAAGATGATGATGAGGATATAATTTCCTGAAGTGGGATTTCCCTCTGAATGCTGTGAATATGTTTTATTACCATAGGTTAATAATTTAACAGAATACAGAAAAAGGCAGGAGAACTAAACTGAATGCAGTAAGAAAGAAGGGGGAGTCAGAGAGACATCATGTAGCTTCTGAAGCAGAAAGACACCAGAACCAGCCACATGGCAACATACAGATTAATAGAAATGACTAATTTAAGTTCTACGAGATAGGTAGGTTGCCTAATCCATTGACCAAGCAGTGTTGTAATTAATATAGTTGTGTGTGATGATTTGGGTCTGGGCAGTCAGGACATGAAGGCACAGTCTCCACTTACAATTTTCTGTTTTCATTCCCTATCTCTTCTTCCATTTCTCCATCCCTTTACTTTGTAACAGGTACATGCTGTGTTGTAAGCTTTGTTATATTGTACTGATTCATTCCTTCAATTTGCATTGTTAGAAATATCTTTCATAAAATTTTCCTTAGTAAATAATATGATGCAGTAAATTTTAAAGTTATCTATAATTATTTAGACAATTTTGTAAGGTAAATGTAAATATTATTGTGTCAGAGACTCAAGGAAGTTAAATATCTCACATAAAGCAAATTCTTTTTCCATTTCTAAAAGGATGGCTGGAGGAATTTTTCTCCTTTCATTAAGAACATTTGAAAACCTGAACTGAACATATCAAATAATAAAAGAATATTGAAAATAAGTAAAAGAAAAAAAAAGTCAGACACAGTCAACTTAATAACTCAAGAGCCAACTTTGTGGTCAGTAACTTGGATCTTCTGTTGGCTAGTCCACCTCAGATTTGGAGTGGAAGATGTTATGCAACTGATAAATCCAACATCTACAGACAAAAGTAGTGCAAAGAAAAATGTACACTTTCAATCCAGAAGTTCAGGAAAGAGACTACTGGGCAAGAAAAAAAATTAGACAGCAAGCAAGATAGGAAATCCGATGTCACAGAAACAGCTATGCTTCCATCCCTACGTTGAACTGTATTGTTCTCATTTGAAAGCTGCACTTCAAGTTTTGTCTGGACTAGTGATGTGTTCCCATCTCTCCCGAGGCTGGGGTCAGAGAATGGTGAGTATTGAAGCTGGCTTTCCTTAATATCTGCTAAGAACAGGGTCCACACACTCTCTCTCCATTCAGTGGCATCATGAGATGTAGAGAGGAAAGTCAGGACTCGGCCTGTTGTGAAGAAATGGCAAGTTCATCATGTTAAAACCTCTGTTGCTAAAAGAGGCCATGTGCAGAACAATGCACTCCAGGAGATGGTGTCCGTGGAGGGATCTGGAAGAGCTGGGATCCCTATACGATCGCAGAGGTCAGAGGGCATATGCTCTTTTGTGACTACAGAGGCCAAATGTGGATTCTGGACTTCTACTCCACAGCTGGTTGTGGGCAATACTCCCCCCCCCCCATCATGATTTCTCTAAATTGCATCTTCAATTTGTTTTGCTTCTAAATTTAAAAGTTGGAGACTAATCTAGAGCTTATCATCTAATTAGAGAATCCTTGCCTTGGAGGCTATGCAAGATGATTATGGCACCCATCGAAAGTTTTGCAGACAATTGTTTTTAACTCGTTATCTAAAATACTTTCTGATTTCAGGGGTGTCCTCTGTATATGGACTGATCTTTCGGAGTGGGAGGTGTACTCGGGAAGGTGAGGGAGATTTGACCTCAATGGAGATTTTGAAGGTGCAAGAGAGAGGATTTAATCTACCATTAGTCTAAGCAGACACTCAATGCTCTTAATCAACCCACTCTCTATGACTTAATAGCATGGCTCCTGCAACGGTATTACATGCTTTCATTGGAATCCCACTGGTATGTGCAGAAGAGAGTTGAAATTTCCTGAAATAAAATGCATCTGAAGTACTAGACAGTCCTGCAGGTGAAGTAGGGTGCCTTCCAGAGAAGTTGGGCAGGATATCAGAATGCACTTGTGTCCTGGTCGCACCGCCACCGGGATACAAAGCAGACTGTAAGGCACTTCTAAAGCTCTGAAAGCTAGAATATTTTAATCACTCCATAATGCTGCCAAGTCACAAGGGGTTCATACTTGAATGACATTTTAATTAGTGATATTAACACATTCAGTGAAAGAAAGAGTCAGATGGAAAAAAACATGAAGGCCAGAGAAGATTGAGACTCAGAAAGTGGGTTCGCTTGATTAGTGAGCACTGTTCCACCGAGGAACACTCTTAGATTTGGGGAATAAGAACAAACTTGCTCATTAAGTCTTTCTAGAAATTATATGACTATGTAAATAAGGCATATTAATGTGTTTTTCTATAGAAGATGATTTGTCAGTTTTCAACCTCTTCAGGGTGTAGCCTTTTGTATGTTATATTTTAGTTTTTATAGAAATAAAATAAACTGTCTCTTATATAAATAAAAAAGACTAGCTTTTTACTAAAGTCTTATCTGCTACCTCTGGAAACTCAAAGATAACTCATAATACTCTCTAAAGTATAATTCATCTAAGAATAATTGCAGGGGTTTGTTTTGTTTTGCTTGTCTGTAGGAAAGAATACAGTTTCTAAAGAAACTTCTTATAAGTTGGTTATTTGGTAAATCCTTACTTGTGCTGGGCCTTTTCTCTCTGTGAAGCTACCCCTGGGAGCTGGCTGTGTCAATTCCACAGGCAGACACAGCTGTTCATCTATTTTTTTCTTGGCATTTACAAAAATAGCTTTCAAAGTGTTGCAGTAGTTTTGACAGTAATACTTTTTTTTTGGTTCTTAGAGACAGGGTTTCTCTGTGTAATAGCCCTAGCTTAGCTGTCCAGGAACTAGCGCTTGTGGACCAGGCTGGTCTCAAACTCACAGAGATCTCCTTGTCTCTGCCTCACAAGTGCTGGGACTAAAGGCGTGCACCACCACTGGCCAGCCATACTTTGTTTCTTATCCTTTCTCTCACCGAGTCCTTTATCAGGCAAGTCTGCTCTCTTCCTTCCAGCTTTACTGACCATTGGATGATCTCCATCAGAGAACTAAGTCCAGTCATTGAGACATGGATCCTTCCTGCTTCCAGCCGTTTCTCAGGCTCAGTCAACCCATTTTACATACGTGTCTAGAAAATTTTCTTATTAGAAATAGATCCACTCAATTTGCTTTCTTCTGTTCTTAAGTATTTTTGATCACTCTGATAATCAGCCATTATTTTCCTAAACCACATTTCTCTGCTTCTTATGTTATTGACAAGCTTACTTACAAGAAACTTCTTGTATCCAAATCAGATAATACAGTCCAATTTAAAGAATGTTGAAGAGAAAAACAAGATAGGCATCACATATTTGGGACTTTATCAATAACTCATCTACTCTTTAATATTTCTTCTGATATTTTATTTGTAGAATATAGCAAAAGACTACTTATTAATTACTATCAAAGCAAATAGATTGAATTAAATGCTTTGTTCTATTTTGTAGTCTTTGCCGTATGGGTTGGCTAGTGCATTAGTTAGGCTCTCTAGGAGAAGACAGTCAAGAAAATTAACAGATATTACAAAAGGATATTTATTACATTGGCTTATGCAATATAGAATGTGTAGTCGAATGATGGTCATCTCACACAGGAGAACCTGAGACCCTCATAGCAGCTTGGTTCACAAAGTTGACTGTCTCTCTAGTCCCTATCTGATATCAAAGGCTGAGAAGGTCACTGGAGAGTAACTAGTCAGCAGCCCTTGTTAGAATGCTGAACAACCTGGAGTGTGATGCCAGTGGAAGAAGACCATTGCATTAGAAAGATCTTCACACCAACTAACAGGAAGTAACGGCAGTCAGGCAAGTAGCATTTTTCTTCCTGGGACTTCCTTCTATCTAAGCCACTGCAGATAGCCACTGCTCACTCTGAGATAAATTCTCCTGGGACTGTTCTCGCAGACCAGACTATAAATGTGTCTCTTATTTGATTCCAGATTCAACCAAGTTGCCAGTCAAGATTAAATAGCTTAGGTAATATAAGATCTAGTATATCGATCTTAGGCATTTGTTCTTGGATAATGATCATACCAATATCAACACTAAGAAAATAAAATATGCTCCTATATGTCTACTTATCCACAGATCTGGACCAACGAAAACATAACTTTTCAAAAATTTGCCATTTGTCTTGTATTCTATAGATAGTACAGGGACTGCTGAGGTGATATTCAGCCCAGAAATTTTTCAGAGAAGCTATATTTTTCATAGAAGACAATATTTATCTTAATATGAAACAGATTTTTTTTGTCCCAAAGGTAGTTATAAAGGGCTAACAGTCCTTTAGAGCATTTGAGATAAGTTTTATGTTGAGTGTATTGCCTAGATATATATGTTGTTTAAGAAGGGGCAAATAATTTTTGAAAAACAGTTAAATTTGTTCTTAGACATTTTTGCACAAGTACACAATGAATACTGACCATTCCATACTCCACCTCCTTACCATTTTTGTGTAATCTCCCTTATCCCCGCAAACTCTTTCTCTTGTGTTTGTGTCTATATATTGTGTTTCGTGACTTACTGTTTACCACCTGCTCTGTTCATATGATTCTGGGCTCAGTGCTATCTCTTGATGCTGGAGTGCAGAGCAGTGAGCTTAAATGTGAGTACAGTGATTCATTCTTTCACAGAATCTAGCAATAGAAGCGAAAGGCAGATCCCTGTGAACCTCTCACACTTCCATTCTTAACTGTTGATAGGGAAATCCTTGTGTGGGGCTAGGGAATATAATTATAGTTGCTGTAAATTAATGATTACAATGCTTGAGTCAACTCTAGAAAGAGACATTTCAGGACCCTTCACTGTGTTTTCCAACCCATACATACATCCTGCCCCATCTACAACCACGCCCTGAGTATTAGAATGGATGGCATAAATGTCTTATTTATAGTTGAGCTTAGTGCTTTCATATTTTATTTGAATGCAGCTATGAGTCTCTGAATTTCCCACAGTTTATTTGAAGAAGAGGTTTCTCTGTTTAGGGTGGGGTCATGTTTGTTCTATGCCTATAAACATAGATGTTTATAAGGATGTTTGCTGTCAGTTAATTTAATTAAACATAAGCCACCCACATGGGTCTACAGCTTTTCCTGTTACGGTTTATTAGCTCACATTAAAGTACCAGACATGACTTAACTTCTTTCCACATTGAAATACTCACTATGGCTCTCTTTTGTTTCTTAGGTTTGGTTTATTTATTTGCTTTTAGAATGTCATATATTAATACTTATCTTCATTGTTTTCCACTCCATCACTCCTCCCATATATTCCCCTCTCAAATTTAAAGCTTATTTAAAAAATATTGTTATACTTTGTATGAGTGTACATGTAAATGTATAAATGCAACCTACTGTATCTGCATAGTGTTGACATTTAGGCTCGATTTTATTGGACAACTAATTAAGGAGCTCATCCCCAGAAGACTGACAGTCTCTACTTAATAGACGTCCATTTCCTGCAGGTCTTCATCTAGAGGTGAGGTATATTCTTAAGGCAAATAATTCAGGAGCTACTGCTGAAAGACCAGACATCTGTAGTGTATTGAAAGGGGAGGAGAGAAACAGGAATACAAGATCTTTGGGGGATTTTAAAGCAAATGAAATAAATAGCCCATGTAATAAACACACCCATCACTTCAAAAATTTGTGTCCTCTTTTCTCTTGTCTTTATTTTAATATGGAATATTTTATATACAATTTTATGTCAGTGGAACTGGGAAAAATAAGCCAACTGAGCTTACTACATATGGTCCCTAAACTTTGTCAGGTTAAATGACTTACTAAGAGTTATAAAAATAGTAACTGACGGAAATTGAACTAACTTCTTTGTTTAAATGGTCATCATGCTATTCTTTGAAAAGCTGAGAAATCAAGTCGTCTAAAAGAAATAATGTATGAAAATACCCAAGAACTATGTTGGATATTGAACAAGAATTCTATGGGGAAATTGGAAGCATTTTGGAAGCAATTTGCTGTGTAATCACTGGAGTAGAAAATTGGAGTAAAAACAGTGTGGTTTGGGGTTATGAGGGTGACTGAGGCAGGGGGATAATGTGAGTCCATTAGTGCAGAGATTAAGGGCAGCTGGGGCAGCATAGGAGAGACTTACCAAAAACAGCTGCAGCAACAGGGTAATTAATTCTGTTCTGGAATTCTTACTCTAAAATGTCATTCTTGTTTCTTTGTGAAAATGGAATAAATAGAAAAGGAATTACATATGTACATAGCACTGCTTGCATCAACCTTTCCAAATCTGGCCCTGGTTCTTTGTCTCCTTATCTGTCATTCTTGATAAACAGCTATGATGCTATCTCATACCAAATCCTGTCCTTTTACCTAATTTTCTATCCCTCTTTGACCTATTTGAGTATCTTAGTAAATTTTTCTTTTCTTGTTGGCAGTGTTTTTTTTTCTCTTGATCTGATGGATTATATGTTGACATGTCATTATTTTTTGAATCTAAGAAAAAATATGATGTCCCATGTTTTCTTAATCTCCATAATGTTGTACACTGTTTTTCTTTCACCTTCATCAGAAAACATCTCTGTGGACTTTCTAAACAACTCATTATACTTCTTTGTCATTCTTTCCATAAATCTATTGAACGTTTTGATATTTCCCATCTGAGTCAAATATTCTTCTAAAAATTATAAAGGCATTTTAAGCTGAAGAAACTAAATTTGAGGCTTTTATTTTCTTCTGTAGAACAGATGATATCTCCTGCACTTTTGGAAATACCTTTTCTCATCTGGATTGCAGGGAGTTCTGCTATCTTCATGATCAGCATCTGCTTTTATAATTTTAAATCATACCTATGCATTTATGAGTCTCCAAGTCTATCTTTAGCCTAATATCTCCCCCGTATTTCACACCTACCAACCCACCTAGTTTTAGAACATACATCTGAACGTCTAGCAGGTATTTTAGACTTAGTAGACTCAAACAAACCTAGGCTCTTGAAATTGAAATGACCCTCAAAGAGTTTTCTCTATGAGCCAACGGCAAATGCCTTCTTGTAATCACAACCACCAATATCTAAAACTATGCAATTTTCTATTCATATCAGAGGGACATGTTCTATTCTGAAAATGGTTATGAAAACATCTCCATTTGCATCCCTTTCATTCAAGTCACTGTAATTTTTTCATAGTTGATTTCAATAACTTCCTAGTTAACTTTCCTTATTAAGGATAAAGAATATCACGGCTAATTAAAGTATTGAGCCCAAATGTAATCGGCTCTTCAGTATGGCTGTTGTAACTTATCTGAAGAACTGGGTCACGGTGAACACACTGAGTTTAAAATCAGGATGTGTGTATTCAAATTCCCGTTCTATTCTTACTGTTAGTAAGGGTGTGGACAACACATGATAAATCAGCCTTCGTCCCTCATAAGTAACAGGGGTGTCATTTACTCTCACCACTCTTTAGAAAATTTGAGAGAAATTGCATATAAAAGCACTATACTTGTGCTTGTAGAATGTGTGAATTGTCACTTCAGGGAAAACTGACACCTACAATATAAGTAAATTTTTAGGATACAGTTAATATTAGAATGTTAAAATGGTTATATAGGCTATATTATTTTTCAAGTATGAACAAAAATGTTTACGTTAAAAGAAACTATGCTCTAAGAATCATGCTATAGAATTCCCTATATAAAGAAGATGAGAGAAGGGAAGAAGAGGGGAGTGCAACCACTTGAGATGGGTTTGCAAAGATTTATTGGGTACAGAGAGCAATCTGCGGTCCAGTAAATTGGCATTTGAGGGGTGTCACAAATAATAATGCTCTACGTCTTGTAGGCCGATGCACAGGTGTCCAAAAGCTATTACAGTCTGAGCACTGGACTAAAATCGTATGGAGGTAATAGCACGGCCACTCCGAGGAAGGTGTTCAGAAAAGAGCTTTTAAAAAAATCTTATTTAGCAAATCACTCCTGTCCTCTGTCCAATAAAACCACAGCAACTCAAGAAATTAAATTTTCTGCTTCCAATTCAACCAAGAGCACTTTAAGTAATAACTGTGGGATGAAATAATTGTGTATCACAAAGGCGTCCAAAACACTGGGGGCTTTTAAACCAATGTATGAGACATCGCTGAAACTTGCCTGAGGATCTGAGATATCCTGGGTCACTCCATGTTTGATTACTCTTAAACTAAGCTCAAGAAGCCCCTTTCAGAAAGAATCTTGTTACAATTTGTGTGTGTGTGTATTCAGTTTAGGATATTTCTTAAATTAACGAGTATTTTTTATAGAATGAATTGTTGCATATTTTCTGAAGAAATAGTTAAATCTATATGTCCAATTTTTATTATTATGAGAATTGAAAATTCATATGGACACAGGTTCAGTTATTATCACTAAAGAAATAATAAATTTTGGATACAAGTTTATGTTTGACAGTTATATTCAGAATAATATTAAGAAAAAGTCATAGACCATAGGTTGTTTTTTTATAGTTTTTGAATATGTACATTATTTCATGGGAATAAGTTAAGAATTCTAAAGTAATTTAGAGAGGAAAAAAGGACTTCATCTGGGGTTTTGTGAAATTTGCCCCCACATATCAGAGTGTTGACTGGTGATCTCATTTCTTTGCTCTTTCTTGGGCAAGCATGTTGTTTAGTTCTCACTGGTGCAGGTTTATTGTTATGTCCAGAAGACACTTTCTAACTGCAGGTGACCTAGTCTTCTGTCTCCTACTGAACTCTCTCTTACAATCCTTCCTTGATAGTCTCTGAGTCTTAGACATAGAGTTTGTGCTGTAAATGTACTAGTTGGGTTCAGCCTCCTCATTTTCGTTTTCTGTATTTTGATCAGTTATAGATTTCTGTGATTGTCTCTATCTACTATAAAAGAAGCTTCTGTGATGAGGGTTGGTAAGACCTTTGCTTATAAGTATTTAGAATATTGGTAAAAATTTTATAGGTCTATAACCTCTCTAGCCATTGGTATTAGGCATGTCTTCCATCCTATTGAGCAGGCCCTAAGTTCAGTTACTTGGCAGGTGGTAACTCCCTAAGATAAAAGTACCCCATTAGGTTGTATCTTGCTAGGGTAGTCATTGTATTCCGTAGGCTTTAATGACAGGCCATTAATGACAAAATATATATGGCATATATACGTCATATAACCACATATATGGTATATGTATACACACATATATACATATCACATATAAAACAAAACTATAAGAGCTTGTAAATTTAAGAGGGAAAGCAGGGGACCTGGAAGAATTTGGAGAGAAGGTAGAAATTAGTTAAATATAGTTCTCATGTGGCAATATCAAAGAAAGAATACCAAGTAAAGAAATAGAGTCAAGGGAGATAATTGTCATCCCCATAAAGGCTTTTGGTTCTATATAATTTCAGTATCTCTACAAGTTATGTATGTAATGGAATCACAAGCATAAGCAGAGACAATGCGGCCCTCATCTGCTTTGCTTCTGAGGTGTTCAGAAAAGTAGCCTATTTCTTTCTGAGATCTGAGATTCCATGTTCCTTTCTGGATTCTTTGAACCTTGCCACTCTCTCTTTTCAGTCCTGTTCAAATAGATGTCTATTTGAAGCTGACATCTTTTAATGTGAGGATCTAATCTAGAGGGGATTTGGAAGTGGTCAGTTTGAAAGCTCCTGACATTCTGCATTCTCATGGCTTAAATCACTTAGATACGATAGATACTGTATATATATATATATATATATATATATATATATACATATATATACATATATATGTGTTTTTGTGTTCTCTAGTTTTACTGGATAGAATTAACCAAAATGTATGCCAGTTAAAGCAAACAATTTTTATTATTTCCTATGTGCCTACACTGTGAAATGCCACATAGTGAGTGTGTGATGAGTCTTGTATCAAGCATTCAAAAACTACTGAGAATTGATTTTAGCCGTCTTCACTTTACAGGGCAGCTCTTCTTCTGGAGATTTATCTGGGATCCACAGCCCAAGATTACACATATTCTACATATCCAGTGCCTGCTGCAAGGGGAGTCCTTTTTCTTTCCCCTTGCTTTCCTGTAGTTTCTGCTGCATAGTGATGGCTGCCACACAGGTTCTGTCGAAGGCATGGCTGCCACACAGGTCCTTTAGAGGTCGTGGTTTGTGCAAACCTGTTCATATTTGGAGTTATGGGGTCACAGATGCTACTTCACCTCTTTCTCATTGATAGTGTCTGTAGGTTTTTATTTTCTATTCTAGTTGCTTTCTGTCTTTTCATGGGGGACTCGGGGAGATTCAAGAACTCTGTCACCACTGCCATCTTCTCAGAATTTAAAACATGTATTCTTGAACTTGTCTGGACAAGTAGTGAATCTCTTGGGATAGAATAAAGCTAAGATTTATACACATGCCAGAAGTTATGACTAACCGCACAGCTGGCCTGCACATAGTACTGAAAACTGTGACTCAGGCAGCTGTTTATCACTATCAGGATGTTTTTATTCTTAGAAAGCTTTCTTTCTGGCTGTTAAATCTACCCTCCATGAACACACACACAGACACACACACACACACACACACACAGAGAGAGAGAGAGAGAGAGAGAGAGAGAGAGAGAGAGAGAGAGAGAGAGAGAGAATTTTGGAACTGAGAACAAACGAGGAAGGCTATATTACAAACCCTGTCTATTTAAATATTTCTGGTAATTTAATGTAATTACAAATTAAGCAACCACTTAGCATAGACTAAGATTTCCTATATCAGTTGAATACATCAATATTTTCTTTTAGTGAACCTTTCTGCTTGAATTTGATGTTAACAACATCAGCTATTGCTTGTCCTAATTTGAGCTGTCGACCACATGTGTCCCCTGCTTGCATTTCTCTGTCTTCTCACCATTTCACTAATGTTGCTTCTCCCTAAGACAGTAACTACCTTCAATTTCATTCTGTTTTTCCAAAATGCCCTTCTTGATAATTACATAGTCCACTTCTACAAATGACCACATTATCTTTTTCTTGTAATAATAAATTATCTCTTGTAGAGCACCTAGCTAGTGTCAATGATTCAATAAAAGTATGAGTAATGAGGTTTTGATATTGATATGTTTGAGTATCATTTTAAACTGTATTATTTTAAAGAAAAAATAGAATCAACCATTTACAAAGAAAACACTGAGTTATACAACTCTAATATTTTGTGTTACATAAATTTAATAATAGCTTCAACTACTGTTTGAGGCCTGAAACTGATGTGTGGCTCAGTTGATGAGTTTGTTATGGAAGTAGGAATCAGAGTTCACATTTCTTTTAAAGGCCCACCAACATATATTAGGAAATACTTGTTACTTTTACTGTTATCATTTCCTCCCAGGTTTTTTGCTCTCATGCTGGGAGCACAACCATCAAAATAGTTACATAAAATAGATCACTCTAAGCTTGCGTTTGAGCAGTTAAAGTCAAGTTTACCTAACCTGTGCTCTCTTGCAGAGATAGAAAGTCAGGCATTACTTACTTATTACTTATTTAATAACTACAGCCTCATAAGTATGGCAGCACATGTTCTTACAATGTAGACCTACAATAAAGAACATTGCTCTGCTATAAACTGAAATTGTGACCAAGGCTTGTGAAATGGCAGAGATGAGATATGAGAGTATACTTTCTGACTCTGTTCTGCTTGCCTTTTATTTGTCAGTCCTTGGGCTTTATAAGACACCTCTAGATTTAAAAATGTTTCCTCTTCCCTGACATTATATTAGTGAACTTTGTTGTTTGTAATCAGTATAAGAATTGTGCAAGCTCTAATAATTAGTTGTTGAAAAAGCATCTGGCCACACCCCCTTAGGCATCTATACTAATGTGAATTTCAGTTGATGGCCAATATAGACATAGGGATATGAGAAGAATGTGTGCATGGTCATAAATACCATTTGACAGTGTTATATATGAGCTACTTAGGTAAATCATCAGCTAGAATATTCCAGACAAATCATCTTTTTTAGTGTAAGCTAGCAAAATCTACTAATAACTGTGCAGCTCAACTGAAACAATCATATTAATGTTATTGAGACTACTGAGCCCAACTCTCAGTAATGATTGCAGTTCTATCACTTTCTCATGACCTTTCATAATTTAGATGTGGTGCATTGTGAAAAATGGGGCTAAATATCAAATACTTATCTCTGTCTCTGGCCACAGAAACTAACTGGGTCAAGAGATAAACCAAACGTCAGCTTCAAGGAAGTCTTTTTCTCTTACTGTTTTCATAGACTCTCCCTGTAGATGTTTTCTCAAATCAAAAACACTGATACAAAAGTGGAGGATGACTCTGCTGTTGAATCAATGCCCCTAAACTTCAAAAGGCCAACTTTCCTACACCATACTTGGAACCTAACAAATCTTAGGCAAAGACATAACAATCTGTAAACCAAAGTGTGCTTTATGAAACTGAGGGATTGTCTTCCTCAGTGATTCACTCACTCTCAGTGGAATCAGGGTGAGAAATACAGACAAAGATTAGTGTCTTCGTAGGTTACATCTCCTAAGGCAATGGAATGGTAGACAATTCTGTTTTCTAGATTCCAAAGAGTGAGGAAAATGATACCTAGGAAACAGGTTTTTTTTTTTTTAAAAAAATGTAATTTGCACCTATCTCTTTGTGCTGATCCAAATCAATTCACAAATTCACAGAACCGAATCAACACTTTCAACTTGAATTGCTTGATTCCCTTGTGTGTCTGTGTTACTATGACATCAATACTAAATGGAATGAGGAAAATACTCAGGTTTAAAGCTTATTAACTGGCTAGTTTCAAACAGGACTGAAAATTATATTGACCCATTCCTGGTGTTCTCAGCTTTGCATTTGTATGTTCACATGTATGAAATAGTAAATGTCATTAAACTAGTATGTCAATTGTTTAAAATCATTTTTATTTTTAATTGTATGAATTTTATATACTGTATATGTTGTACATTTTTTCTGGTTCTATTTATAATTACTGAGATGTTTTAATTCCATCCCTAATTGCTATTACAATGGCTATGGATGCCATGCAGACAATGGTAATCATACAATCAAGAACAAACTGGGAATTTTACAAGACTAGAACAACTTAAAAAAGGGCTGAAAAGACTTATGAGGGAGACCTAAATTTAAATAAGTTCACCTCCTTTTTCCTCCTTGAAATAGGATTTTCCTGTGAAGGTGCTGTTGGCCTGTGACTGTCTCCAATAGAACATGATTAGTACGGCATAGCCTTCACCATACCATAGGAGTATTTGGTGACTTTGTCATAATAAAATTTCATTGCATCCTATAAGACTACATCTGAGTCAGGAAATAATGAAGCCGATACCATCATGCTATCCTCTACTCCTGAAATTAAATGTTTTATTGATTTTTGCACATGACAAAGTCAGCACTTTATTATTTTTTTATGGATTTTCTTCTAGTCATTGAAATAAAACTATTACCTCTTGTCTTGATATTTAGCTCTTGCTTTAACTTGACTGAAACTGTATTAAACTTAGGTTTTCTTGCTGTTTTGTCTCCATTTTGACAGTCTGTAATTTTAAATCCATTTCAATACTTCATGACTCTTATTGGTTTAGGTAACTCCAATTAGGGTAAGATTAAAGTTATCATGCCTGTGTAGAGTTTGAAAACTTTATTCTTTTTTTTTTTAGTTTTTTTTTTATTGAGAATAGGAAAAAAAAGTTTCCGCCTCCTTCCAGCCTCCCATTTCCCTCTCCCTTCCCTCACTCTTCTCCCCCTCCCCCCACTCTTCTCCCCCTCCCTCTCCAATCCAAAGAGCAGTCATGGTTCCCTGCCCTGTGGAAAGTCCAAGGTCCTCCCCCCTCCGTCCATGTCTAGGAAGGTGAACATCCAAACTGGCTAGGCTCCCACCAAGCCGGAACATGAAGTAGGATCAAAACCCCTTGCCATTGACCTTGGCTTCTCATCAGTCCTCATTGTTCGCCATGATCAGAGAGTCCGGTTTTATCCCATGCTGTTTCAGTCACAGTCCAGCTGGCTTTGGTGAGCTCCCAATAGATCAGCCCCACTGTCTCAGTGGGTGGGTGCACCCCCCGTGGTCCTGACATCCTTGCTCGTGTTCTCCCTCCATCTGCTTCTCATTGGGACCTTGGGAGCTCAGTCCAGTGCTCCAGTGTGGGTCTCTGTCTCTATCTCCATCCATCACCAGATGAAGGTTCTATGGTGATATGAAAGATATTCGTCAGTATTGCTATAGGATAGGGTCAGTTCAGGTTCCCTATCCTCAGCTTCCCAAGGGACTAACTGGGGACATCGCCTTGGGCTCCTGGGAGCCACTCTAGGTTCAAGTCTCTTGCCAACACTAAGGTGGCTCTTTTAACTAAGATATGTGCTTCCCTGCTCCCCTATCCAACCTTCCTTTATCCCAATCTTCCTGTTTCCCCAAGTTCCCCCAATCCTCCCCTTCTTACTTTTCTCTCCCTGTCCCCCCTTATCCCCAACCCACCCCACCCCCAAGATCCCAATTTTGTCCCCGGCAATTTTATCTACTTCCCTTAGCCAAGAGGATAACTATATGTTTTTTCTTGGGTTCACCTTCTTCTTTAGCTTCTTTAGGTTTACCAGGTATACACTCCGTGACCTTTATTTATGGCTAGAAACCAATTATGAGTGAATACATCCCATGTTCATCTTTTTGGGTCTGGGTTACCTCGCTCAGGATAGTGTTTTCTATTTCCATCCATTTGCATGCAAAATTCGAGAAGTCATTGTTTTTTACCGCAGCATAATACTCTAATGTGTATATATTCCACACTTTCTTCATCCATTCTTCCATTGAAGGGCATCTAGGTTGTTTCCAGGTTCTGGCTATTACAAATAATGCTGCTATGAACATAGTTGAACAAATGCTTTTGTCATATGATAGGGCATCTCTTGGGTATATTCCCAAGAGTGGTATTGCTGGGTCCAGGGGTAGGTTGATCCCGAATTTCCTGAGAAACCGAAACACTGATTTCCAATGTGGTTGCACAAGATTGTATATAAATAAAAAAAAATCATAAAAAAATAAGATAAGATTGGAGACAACAGTATTGGGGACATTAGAGGAACTAGAAGAGGTGGTATTGGATGGATATGATTAAAATACACATGTATAGAAATTTCCAAGAATGAATAAAAATATTATCTTAAAAAAATAAATCACAATAAGGGTTTTCTATTTTATCATGAATAATATGGGGAGCATTGGGATTTTGTGTGGTAAAGACTTAAGGTCTTATAGGCACTATTAGAACTTTAAAACTTCAAATTGTTGGAGGACAAGTTAGATACAGGGATGCCGATTAAGAGCTTATAGCAGTAATCACATATTGGAAACCTGTGCTGAAATGTCATAATGTTTGTCTTGGAGGCAGGAAGTAGGGTATTATTCCTCTACAATATTTGTAAGTAATTTGAAAAAGGAAATGGTTCAAAAATTTTAATCCTTTTTATTCCTGAAGAAAAAAAGCTTAAAATGGCATTTTGTGTTTTATTAAAGCAGAACACATTGGTATTAAAGGGAGTTGTCACACTTTGAGTAACATGAATGACACTATTAAATCTACAATTTTAGTTGTAAAACTTCTGGAAAGCACAAAACATATCAAAGTAAAAGCATCCACTTATATCACTCATTTTGCAACACAAATGTAATATTCCAGCTACATACTGCTTCTAAAAAGAATGATAAATGTATTAGTATGGTTTTCTATGGCTGTGAAGAGACATCATGATGATGGTAACTCTTACAAAGGAAAACATTTAATTGGGGTGGGCTTAGAATTTCAGAGGTTTAGTCCATTATTGTCATGATAGGAAACATGGAAGCACACAGGCAGACTTGGTGCTGGAGAGGTAGCTGAGAGTTCTGCATCTTGATTCACGGGCAGTAGGAGACTGTTCACTACTCTGATCATAGCTTGAGCACCTGAGATCACAAAGCCCAACCCTACAGCGACACTAACATTAACTCTTGAAACTTATATTAACCTATTTACATAAATAAATTTTCTACCATATGTTTTGCTACCTTTCCTCAGTATAATGTATGTCCAACTTCCTGCATGTGTTGCAGGCTAGTCTCTGCCTCTTAGATTCTTACCCCCATGTTCCTCTCTCTCTCTCTCTCTCTCTCTCTCTCTCTCTCTCTCTCTCTCTCTCTCCTGTTTCAGCCATTAGAAAAGTCATTTAACTGATTTCATCAACAAAATAAAAATATTCCATTGACAAGATTAAAATTTAAATGAAGGTGTCTGTATGAAGTATAAGTAAAGTACATAGAATGTGTCAAACATATGACAAGTGAGAGTGCTTTTCCTCTAAGATACCTGAGTCTGGAGTGTTTCCTCTGGCTCATTCATCCTAAGTACTAACATAGGTATTTTTGGTTCTGATCTATTTTTGAATCTCTGTCGACTCATATGTACGTTTTGTTTCTCATTGGTCTTATTTTAGGTTATTGAGGTTTAGAGAGAATTTGAAAAACATGACCACAAAATAAATACGATCAGCTGTTCTACGGGAATATTTTCAATTTCTTGAAAAATCTGATAGAATACATCTTCAGCAGCTAACAATAGTATTTTGACAATATTATGGTAGTCTCATAAATTTTGGGTTATTTTGGCATATGCAAGAAGTATTTGTTAGGACAGTAAAATAACTGCATATGTTACAATAGTTTCATGATTATTTTGTTTTATCTTTTTTCTTTCTCTGGCAGAAGAGCAATAGCTTAACCAGGTGAGGCTGGGAGTGTTGAACTTGAGATTTTATGTGGAGGAAAGTCCTTATATGTGTAGCACTGCATTCATAAACTGAAGTTATAGTCTTTAAACTTGAACTCAACTGTAGATAAATATATTTTACAAATCAAGAAATACATAACACATTCAGTAAAGCATTAAACGAAGGATCCTGAATATTAAATAGGTTTCTTTAAGGCAGAGGGGACTTATGAAAGCTGTAAAAAGTTATTAGATAAAGTAATTTTTATACCATTTCATAGCCTATAAGTCATTCTCTGCTTTCATGCATTTCATACATATTCAATGATTATTTGACTAAGGAAACTTTATTTTTATTACTTATTAGTTCAGTTATTATTACCATAACTTGTGTGCATTGCCTAAAATATTCAAGAATGTTAGACATTTAAGATATAGCATATTTTCAAAATTTGAGAATAAAAATATAGTGAGTTAAATGATCAGTGCTGTATTCTGCATATTAGATTCTTATGCAAGGGGTTAAAGATAAAATCTATTGTATCCACATTTCCAAGTGAGTGGTATTTAGTAGAGAAACTAATAAAATATCATACATAATTTTTACTTTTTAAAATGTATCTAATTTGTAAGGGCAATGTTATTAAAGATCCAAAAAAGTCACCCTATTCTAAGCATACCCACATTATATGCCTTATCACTTCATTGTTTTGCTTATGAACTCACAATTAACTATACTATTATCATCCTTGAACTTTATGATTAATTTGTCTCTGACAGTCTCATGATGACTCAAAACTCCCAGTTGTCCTAATGTAAAATTCAAGCCTATTCAATTAATGGCTAATAATATGGGAGGAAAGACCTGAGCAGGTCTGGCCTGGCTTGGGCTCCCACAGGCAGCTCCAGTTAGCTGGAACTGAATAGCCTGAAGTAGTTTCAGCTCAATGATTCATTACTGCAGGCTACCTCAATATCAGTCAAACAGAGCATTATTCTAAGGACACTAATAATATAAGCACCAAGGAACATGCATGTAAAAACATCTTTGCTTGAACTTGCGTTTGAAATTTTATCCTATTGGTTAAATCCTACTAATCACTGTGGTAAGATATCAGTCAAAAATGAGGAATCAGGTGTCTGGGCATGCATAAGTTTAAGTTGATAATAGTATATTGAAATATGGTTTTAGGAGATCATTTCCTTGGAGTATTTCTTGCAATATAGTAAATGAATTAAAATGAAAATTGGAAATGCTCACTTCAACTTGAATTTTACTTTATCTATGTCATAAAATTTATTTGCTTGATAGCAGGCCTCTGTAGTGACAAGTGTTTCCCATTGACAAACATGTCATGGTATTGATTGAAAACTGGACCTTCTTCCCTCTATCCCGACAATGCTGTTCTAATCCTTGAAAACCATATGCAGTGTATTCTTAACAGAAAATGAACTTCACAGAACAAGCAGAACAAGAAATCAAGATTCTCAAAATTGGAAAAGTAAATGCTTTTAGAGAAAGTTTGTGTATACTACATGTAGTTGAAATTAAGATTTATGATGTGGTATTAAGATATGTAAAAACTCAGAATTTACATAATTTGTCATGTATAGAGAAAGGCTCTTGAGTGATGAAAGTTCAAATTGATAATGGATGATGTTTTGGTGAAAGGTGAATCTCAAGTACTGAGCTATTTTATTACATGAATTTAAATAAATTCCCCCCATCCATACAACACTTTCCCTTCCAAACTTCATGTGCCCATTTCATTTCAAAAACATGTTTAGTTGAGTTCATATTACCTATGTGTGCATGGTTGTGGCGCCATCCACTAAGCATGGATAGCCTCTCAAGGAGCCACATATCTGTTAAACATTGGCTATTCTTTTGCAGAAGTCATCAATCACTAGGAAGTAATTTTTAATTTTTGTTCTAGAATTTTCAGTTGTGCTGTTAAGTTAATAATATGAGAAATAATTGGAGAAGCAACATATTACATCATTACCAACTAAGTAAATACAACAATATAAGATGAAAACTGTATTATGATTCTTCTCTCCAAGCCATGTTGAGAATGTACTTTAAGTATTTAGGTATTTTCTATACAAACATTAATATATCTGTTAAAATATATTAGAAACAATTTTCCAATGTTCAAAGTGAAATTGAGCATATGAAAAATGACTAAAGAGGAAAGCACAACTTGCAAGTATTCCTCCCACAGCCAAAAAAGCAACATAGTAACATTAGAACCCAGGGGTCACATGACAGGAAGACCTGATCATCCTAACCCAGAAGAAGTAGAAGAACATGACTTTACATGTAACTTTATGAAAATGATGGAGACATTTAAAGAGAAAATGAAAAACTCCATTAAAGAAATAGAAGAGAAGACAAAGTGACATCCCTGACATCAAGCTCTATTACAGAGCTACAGTAATAAAAACAGCTTCGTATTGGCATAAAAACAGAGACGTAGACCAATGGAATTGAATTGAAGAGCCAGATATTAATCCACACACCTAGGAACACCTGATATTTGACAAAGAAGCTAAAATTATATAACGGAAAAAGAAAGCATTTCGACAAATGGTACTGGCATAACTGGATATCAACCCGTAGAAGAATGAAAATAGTTCCATATCTATCATCATGCACAAAACTCAAGTCCAAATGGATTAAAGACCTCAATATTAATTTGACCACACTGAACCTGATAGAAGAGAAAGTCAGAAGTAGTTTTAAGTGCGTTGGCACAGTAGACTACTTCCTAAATATAACCCCAATAGCACAGACACTAAGAGCAACCATAAATAAATGGGACCTCCTGAAACTGAGCTTCTGTAAAGCAAAGAATATAGTCTTTAAGAGAAAAAGGCAGCCTACTAAATGGGAAATGATCTTCACCCACCCCACATAAGACAAGGAACTGATCTCCAAAATATATAAATAACTCAAAAAAGTAGACATTAAAATTCTAAATAACTCTATTAAAAATGGGGTACTAAACTAAACAGAGAATTCTCAGCAGAATTTCAAATGGACAAAAGGTACTTAAGAAAATGTGCAACTTCCTTAGCTATCAGGGAAATGCAAATCAAAACAACTCTGAGATACCATCTTACACCTGTCAGAATGGCTAAGATAAAAAAAACACTAATGATAGCTTATGGTGGAGAGGATGTGGAGTAAGGGGAACACTCATTCATTTCTGGTGGGAATGCAAACTTGTGCAACCACTTTGGAAATCGGTATAGTGGTTTCTCAGAAAATTGGGAATAAACTTACCTCAGGATCCAGCAATACCACTCTTGGGCATATACCAAAAAGATGCTCAGTCATACTACAAAGGCATTTGTTCAACTATGTTTATAGGAACATTATTTGTAATAGCCAGAAGATGCCCCTCAATCAAAGAATTGATAAAGAAAACATGGCAATTTACACATTAGAGTACTACTCAGCGGTAAAAAACAATGACATCTTGAATTTTGCATGCAAATGGATGGAAATAGAAAACACTATCTTGAGTGAGGTAACCCAGACCCCCAAAATGAATATGGCATGTACTCACTCATAAGGGAATACTAGCTATAAACAATAGTTCATGATCCTAGAGAAGCTAAGTAATAAGTTGAATAGAAAGGAAAACATATAGACCCACCTGGAAATTGGAAACAGACAAGATTGCCTGACAAAATGGGAGCATGGGGCCAGCGGGGCATAGAAGGAAGGTAGAAGGGGAAGGGAAGGAAAGAAAAAGAGAGTTGAAGGAATGGGATAGTCGATATGGAGGAAGGACAGAGATGAGAACAAAGAAAGTGATATCTTGATTGAGGGAGTCATTGCAGGCTTAGCAAGAAACATGGCTCTTGAAAAATTCCCAGGAATCCATAAGGATGACTCCAGCGAAGACCCTAAGAATAGAGGAGAGGGAGCCTGAACTGGCCTTGCCCTGTAGCCAGACTGATAATTATCTTAAATATCACCATAGAACCTTTGTTCAACAACAGATGGTAACAGAGGCAGAGCCCCACAGCAGAGCACTGGACTGAGCTCCCAAAATTCAATTGAAGAATAGAAGGAATGAGAATATGAGGAAAGAGGTCAAGACCATTAAGGGTTCATCCACTGAAACAGTTTACCTGAGCTAATGGGAGCTCACCAACTCCAGCGGGACTGGGAAGGAAAAAGCATAGGACCAAATTAGTCCCTCTGAATGTGGTTGACAGTTGTATGGCTGGGACAGATTGAGGGGTCACTGGCAGTGGCACTGGGACTTATCTCTACTGCATGTGCTGCTTTTATTGGATTCCATCCTCTTTGTATGTATACTTTGCTCAGCCTAAATATACTAAAGAGGGCCTTGGACCTTCCACAAAGCAATGTGCCTTACCCTCTCTGAGGATTAGAGGGGGTGGGGTGGAAGGGTGTGCGGGGGAATTGTGAGGAGGGAACGAGTGGGAATTTGGATGGGTATTTTTAAAAAATAACTAATAAATTAAAAAATAAAAAGCACACACATTTAACAAGGACAAAAATAGGAAAAAAGAAAGAAAAATGGCTAAAGAAGATCTTGTCAGGCAAATTGTAGTAGTTTAGGAACTTGGGTTATAAATCACATACATGGTCAGAGAACTTTGCCCTATTTATTTTGAATTTTGACTTTGTACTTTTCAGAAATTTAATGGTGTTGAGTGAGGCATTAGGGCACATTTTAGAGCTTGGATTCAGCTTCATTTATTTGCTGGTCTGCCTCAGAGTGCTTATCTTTGGTTACCTAGCAACTAGTAACATAGGCCTAAGAGTAGGTGGCATCCTTGTGCTATAATGTTGAGCGAATGTGCATCAACCACAATCTTTGATGGCAATGTAGGTAATGTATTAATGTGAAAATAGATAACCTGTGATTTGGCTAATGAAACAATCATCCATTATCTGTGTCTCTAATAATATAGATTGAATTTATTTTTAAAATGCACTGAGTAATCTTCTGTGGTAATCTGAGGAGAAATAATTTGGTGGTTACTTGTTATAAACTAAAACAACTGCAACTTATTTCTGAATAGACAGCTTCTTTCACATAACAAATTTAAAGGAATATGTTCTCAGCAAGGAAGTTAACTGTCTGGTCTTAGTATACAGGCTGCTGTTTAAGATCTTGGAAACTTCTGGAGTTGTATTTTAATGATGCCTTGCTTCTCTTTTTGGTATTTAACCTTATTATGTTGGAGAATATAAATTGTATTACTTTAAGAAAAAAGTGTTATTTCTAAAAAGTTAAGGGTTGCTGAAATGTAGTTTTCATATTTAAATTTTTCATTCTGAGTAGTAAACTTGTTTTGTTACTTTTGTAAATGTCTAATGACAGTTTGTAACATTAGCCACTTACTGAATATCTCTGTGATGTTTGCCATTTTTATCACCAGAAGAATGTAATTAGAGTATTTTTCTATGACTCTATTGATGAAAAGCTGCAAAACCTCAAGTATATGTCATCAGAACTTCATTGTTAACTGTAAAGTGTTTTATAACTAGGTATGAAACATAACTACAAACTTATTTTAGAAAGAGAACAATCAGTTTGAATTTTTAGTACCTTGTTTGTAACTCAATTTGATCATATTAATACCCAAAATATGTTTATCATCTTAACATGACTATGAAAGATGTTAAAGTCTTATGAGTAAGATTCAGAGGTCATAAGCAATTTAGGATTTTTCTGAGAAATATAAGAAACATAAGAGTAAATATAAAGGGAAGAATAATGGAACTGCAGGCAGACCTAGCAGGGATGATCTTATGCACATCTTACATTTGCTCAAGGCAAAACATGATTTTGACTTCTCTGGAGCAACAACTCTCAAATTTCTTCCATGGGTTAATCAAGAACATCAGCATCATTTGACAACATTAAGAAAAAAAGCAAATTATTGATCCTAACTCCAAGTTATTATCATACCAAAAAAAAACACTAGGATGAGATCTGTATTTTCAGAGACCTACAAGTAATTTTGGCTCATGAAGAAGTTTGAGAATACTCATTATATCGGGGCTGAACTGCCCAGTGTGGTAGCAACATATGCTACATAATTTAATCAAAATTTGCTGGTTGTGATAAGGTGTCTTCTGAGTGGCCAGCATATACAGAGCCTGTGGTCATATTAGATAGGGCAGATGTGGAACAATACCATCATCATAGAGCATTTTGTTTTGCCGCATTGTTACAGATAATGGATACCTCAGTGAGAACTTTTTGCATAATAGAAGACTTAGCATGGGATATAGTCTTTTATTGTTGAATAATAATAAATGAAATAAGACATGGCAACATCTGAAAATTGCTTGTGATACATCACTCTTCCTGTCAAGTGCCAGGGAGCTCCTACTGGGTAACACCAGAGGGAAGCCAATATGGATGGAGTGGTGTAGGAGGTCCTTCTGTTTGTGTGTTGCTTTAATTGGTTAATCAATAAAGAAACTGCTTGGCCTGATAAGGTGGAACTTACGTAGGTGGAGAAGACAGAACTGAATTCTGGGGAAATGAAAGCAGAGTGAGAGAGCTGCCATGGAGCTGCCAGAACAGACATGCTGAATCTTTCCCAGTAGGCCACGACCTCGTGGCGATATATACAGATTAATAGAAATGGGTTAAATCAAGATGTGAGAGTTAGTCAATAGGAGGCTAGAGATAATGGGCCAGGCGGTGATTTAATTAATACAATTTCTGTGTGGTTATTTTGGGTGTAAGCTAGCCAGGTGGCCGGGACAAACAAAGAGCCACCCTCCTCATGCAACAACAGAGCTTTTCAGGGATTAGGAAAAGGGAAGGGGAAGAAAACTGTGTATATAAAACCCTGAAGATATGAATCTATAACACTGTTTTTTGAATTGGAGGAAATAGGGGAAATGGAAAGTTTGAATAAGACTGACTTTTGAATGAGTGAGACAGAAGAATGTCAATGACAAGAAAATTAGAGCTTTAATAATTAGATTATGGAAAAGTATATGGGTTTATATAGTTTTATTAAACTAGTTGCTTATAAACTCTTGCAGAAACTTCTCTTTACCATACAGGCTTTATCCTTTTATTCTCCATGACTATCTACAAATTGTTAAAATAACTACTTTTAATGAAGAGACGGAACAGTCTCCCACTATTTTTTATAAATGCTTTTCAAAGACTAAAGAAAGGAGAGAAGAAATTTTACCCATCGATTCATCTAGTGGGATGTGACAAAAAACTCTCCCATTTTTTGCTATAGAATTATTTTTTCTAGTTTTAAGGTTTACAATGGAAGAAAGCAGGCTGTAATGTCGCTGAAAATTATAGTTTTCTCTCATGCAATTTGAACATGAGAGTTTGATTTTGTGATAAGACTGCAAATCCATTATTTTTAAGTCAATTGGAAAATAATTTCCAGTTTTTTATAAAATCAACTATTGGGGGGAGGATCCATTGCTGCTTAGAGAGTGAAACATTGGTCTAGTTTTTATAATCTTACAATTTTCACATCAGAGTATGCACAGTTTTTCATATTCATTTGCTCATATCCTTGTAGATTAATTTCCTTCCCATTAGATTACTTTATTAAACAATATTTAAAAATCACATGAGACTGTCTTATATGTTTGAGATTAATTCTTTGCAGGACTTCAATCAACACCACATGAGACATTATAATAAAGGAAGCAGCATTCTGTCCAGCGTCTAACATCCAGAGTTGTATTATTTTAAAATACCATTTTGAATGTCGTATAGATAAGGAACTTTGGTTGGTTAAAATTTCCTCACTTATATACTTTGATAATTTTTTTCTTCTGTATTTAGGAAAAACTCCAGCACAGATTTTCTTGAGGTTTGCTTTTTAGTTGTTACTTAACAAACAGCATTTCTTGTTGGTGGAAAAGTCAAATAGCTCATAAATTGTTAAATAAGTAAAATAAAACATATGACATACAATTAAATCTCTGTCTAATTTGCGGTGTTCCACTAGATACTTTTCTTGAGATCTTGGGTAATATCCCAATGAAGAACTGTCGTATTGATAAAGACTAGAATTTAACTGGGAATTGTTGGCATGATGTATACAAAAGTGCATGTTACTCAGTTATGATTGTTAGGGAGCAGAGTAGAAGGGAGGTACAGAAAGCAGAAACAGAGCAGTATAAGTTTGTATTATGCAAGACTTATACACACACATATAATGCATATATAGTTTATGTACTGCATATAACATATAGTACCTTATATATACATATATGAGTATACAGTATATACTATTTGTATATATTGTATATATACTAATACTATATATTGTATACACACATATAGATGCACAGTATATATTCTGAATCTCTACACTGTGGAACTGATTTTGACATACATATCCATAGGTGAAGACCTAGCAAGGGGACAAGGGCACTGTGTAAAGAGAATCATAAGGACTTACATAGGAATGAGTTGTTACACTAACTGTACCACTTTATATTGGCAACTAGTTCCATGCCAAATACTGATCACAGAAACATAATGCTCCTAGGCATTTCTAAGCAGCAGGGAGGCCCTCTAAGCAGTAAGTGGTTAATTGCTCTCATTTCCAGCCAGTCTTACTAGTTTTCTAGTTTAATGGCACTGGCTGTTCCTTAGGTACATTGTGTGTGAGTGTGTGTGCATGTGTGTGTGTGTGTGGGCGCGTGAGCGTATGTGCACACATGATAACCATAGGACCAGTGCCAGACACATAGATTAGGGTTGATTCAAAGTACTGATATTATATACAAACTAAAGGATAGATGATGGATGTGTCTGACAGAAGAGAGCTAAATCCCCTGGAATCAGTTAGATGTCATGT
Source organism: Alexandromys fortis (assembly GCF_014885135.2). Taxonomy (NCBI): domain Eukaryota; kingdom Metazoa; phylum Chordata; class Mammalia; order Rodentia; family Cricetidae; genus Alexandromys; species Alexandromys fortis. The sequence goes on along the minus strand of NW_026067916.1, from coordinate 1,777,453 downwards.
TTAGCACCCGAGTGCTTTGTCAGCAGCCTCCACCTTTACATTTCTCTTTAGACTTTCAGATGGGGCATCCTAGCATCCAAGATGTTCTTGCCTATATTCCTAACGACACTGACTTCACAAGAACATGGAAAAGTTTCCTGCTGGACACGATGGGTATCTGCTATAAGGGAGTCAGCCTGTGCTTGAGTTCTTTGCGTCACTCAACCTATTGCCACAAATTATACTTACAATACATTGGCTCCATTTATCACATTTATTTATTTAAGATAAACTTTATTGTTTCAAAGGAGAATTGAAGATAGAATTTCAAAATCATTTACAAAGCTTTACATGCAAAATCTGTTTTAATTTCTATCGATATGCATATAGGTACATGTATGAGTTGAGTGCATAGTATGCACATAACTCGGGTGTTTTCCCTCAGGTTCTGTCCTTTATTTATTTGTTTGATTTTTATTATTTTATTGAAAAACAATTCTGGTTGGCCAGTAGCCAGTCAGGAAGTATAGGCAGGACAACCAGACAGGAAGTAGAGGCAGGGCAATGAGAACAGGAGAATTCTGGGAAGGAGGAAGCCCATTCCTCTGCAGTCCTGTCCAGACACAGAAGAAGCAAGATGTGACTATGCCACTGAAAAAGGTACTGAGCCATGTGGCTAACACAGATAAGAATAATCAGCTAATGTAGGTTAAAAGAGTTAATAAGAAGTCTGAGCTAATGGACTTAGTTTTTAACTAAGGTAGACCTCTGTGTGATTTTTTGGGGGGACTTAATGATTGTGGGAACCAGGCATGACAGAAACTCAGACAACAAATGGGCACCAGGTATAGCATAAGTTGCAAAACAATCCCACACCAGTTTGGAATTATGATTAATAAAAGGGGATAACTTACAGATCACTGTCCTAGACCACAGCCCTCTGCACAACCAGGAACAGAGTCTAGTAGCTGGAAGCAGAGCCTGAAGCGAGAGAGAGAGAGAGAGAGAGAGAGAGAGAGAGAGAGAGAGAGAGAGAGAGAGAGCAGGACTATCACTGCTTTTTAAAGTAAAAGTATTGATTTGAATTTCTGATAACTAAGGATGTTGACTATTTCTTTAACATTTTCTCAGCCAGTTGAATTTCCTCTTTTTAAATTCTCTGTTTAGATCTATAACCAATTTTAATTGGGTTGTTTTCTTGATGTTTAGTTTTTAGAGTTCTTTATATAGTTAGGATATTAGCTTTCTATTGGGTTTATAGCTGCTAAAAATACTTTCTCATTATGTTGCCTACTGCTTTGTCTGAATGATGATGGGCTTTGTCATAGAGAAACTTCTCAGTTTCATGAGGTCTCATTTGTTAATTGTTGTTCTTAATTCCTGTGCTATTGGTGTTCAGTTCAGAAGGCTTTTCCCTGTGCCAATGAGTTTGAGATTCCTCATTGTCCTTCATTTTCTTTTATATCAAGTTCAATATATCTGGTTTTATGTTGAGTTTTTTTGATCCAGTTAGAGTTGAATTTTCTCTGTGATAAGAATGGATCTATTTGAATTATTCTACATCAGACATTCAGTTTGAGTAGAAACATTTGTTAAATATGCTGCCTTTTTTTAAGTGTGTATTTTTGGCTTCCTTATAAAAATCAGGTATACATAGTGTACTTTATTTTTGCTATTCAATGTGATTTCATTGATCAATGTTTCTGTTTTGTACTTCTATTGCTTCATCTCTTTAACACAACTTGAATTTGACAACTGTGATGCCATCAGCAGTTATTTTATTATTTAGGACTATTTTAGCTATCTGGAAGATTTTGTTTTCATATGGAGTTGAAAGTTGTCCTTTGTTCTGTGAAGAATTATATTGGAATTTTGATGGGGATAGCATTGACTCAATAGATTGCTTTGGGTAAAATGACCATATTAATCCTAGTGGTCTATGAACATGTGACATCTTTCTATCTTTTGATAGCTTCTTCAGTTTCTTTCTTCAAAGTCTTAAAGTTTTATCATATAAAGCTTTCACTTACTTGGTTGGAGGTACCCAATATATTTTACATTTGTGAGGCTATTAATAAAATATGCTATTTCCCTAATTTCTTTCTCAGTCTATTATTCATTTGTATAGTGGAATGGTACTGATTTTTGTGTGTTAATTTTGTATCTGCTACTTTGCTTAAGGTATTTATTAGCTGTAGAAGTTTCCTATAAAAATATTTAGAATTGCTCATATATACTACCATATATAAATAAAAATACTTTGACATCTTTCCATCCTATTTCTTTCCCCTTGATCTCCTTCAGTTGTCTTATTTCTCTAGCTAAGACTTTAAGTTCTGTATTCAGTAGGTATGGAGAGTGTGGTCAACCGTGTCTTATTCCTAGTTTAAATAGAAATGATTTGAATTTCTGTCCATTCAGAAACTTATATTTATGCTGAATAACTATATGCCAAGTGGGAACAGGCTAAAGTCATCTCAGAGGAGGGAACCTCAATTAAGAAAATGCCTCCATAAGAGCAGGTTGTGAAAAGGCCAGTAAGGCATTTTCTTAATTAGTGATTGATGGGGGAGGGTCTAAACCACTACAGGTGGCGCCACCCCTGGGCTGGTGGTCCTGGATTCTATCAGAAAACAGAGCGAGAAAGCCACGCTGAAAAGGCAGTAAGTTGCCCCATTCCAGGGCTTCTGCATCAGCTCCTACTTCTAGGTTTCTGTCCTCTTTTAGTTTCTGTACTGACTTGGTATGATGACGAATAGCACTGTGGAAGCGTAAACCAAATTAATTCTTTCCTCCCCAGGCTTCCTTGGCCATGGTGTTTTCTTGCGGCAGTGGAAACCCTAAGACAATGTTGCTATGGCCTTACATTAAGTTGTCTTTATTATGCTGATAGATATCTGTTATATTCCTAATCTCTCCAGGGATTTTTATAATGAAGGAGTGTGGGAGTGTTAAAAGGCATTAAAGAGATGATCCTGTGGTTTTTGTCTTGCAGTCTGTTTATATGGCAATTTATGTACATTGAGCTTTCCTGTATCTCTGGAATGGCACCTATTTTATTATGGTGAATGACCTTTACAATGTTTTCTTGGATTCACTTCGCAATGATTTTATTGAGAATTTTTGCATTTGTGTTCATAAGGTAAATTATCTGTAAATTTTTTTTTATTTTCCCATGGTTCAAATATCAGGGCAAACGTGACCTCATAAAAATGGTCAATTTCCTTCCCTCTATTTATTGTGGAATAATTTGATGAGCATTGGCTTTATTTATTTATTTATTTATTTATTTATTTATTTATTTATTGGAAAGTCTGGTAGCATTCTGTACTACAAACAGCTGACCCTGAACTTTTCTTGGTTGTGACTTTTATTTATTGCTTCTCTTTCACCAGGGATATAGGTTTGTCTAAACTGCTTATCTTATTGTGATTTAACTTTGCTAGGTGGTATAAATTGAGGTAATTATCCATTTCCTTTAGATTTTCCAGTTTGGTGGTGTAGAAGTTTTTAGAGTTATGTCATTATGAGTTTCTGAAACTGTTGTTATGTCCCCTTTTTCATATCTAGTCTTATTAATTTGGATGTTCTCTCTCTGCCTCTTAGTTTTTTGCCTAAGAGTTTATCAATCTCATTGATGTTTTTCTCTAAGAATCAAGTCTTTGTTTCATTGATTCTTTGTATTTTTGTTTGTTTTTATTTTACTTATTTATTTGTTGTTTATTTTGGTTTTTCAGACAGGGTTTCTTTGTGCAGCATCTTCGGCTATCTTGGAACTTGCTTTGTAGACCAGGCTGTTCTCAAGCTCCCTGAGACCAGCCTGCTTCTGCCTCCCAAGTGCTGGGATTAGAGGTATGTGCCACCATGCATGGCTTGTTTCAACTTTGTTAACTTTAGCCCCAAGTTTGAATATTTATTGCTGTCTACTCTTTGGGGGAATTATATCTTCTTTTTGTTCTAGATTCTTTTAGTTGTACTGTTCAGTTAATAATATTTTTATACTTTTTATATATGGTCACTCAGTGCTATGAAATTTTCTCTTAGAATGGGTTTCGTTGTGCCCCATAACTTTGTGTTTATTGTGCATTTTCTTGTGGTTCTAGAAAAATCTTTAAATTTTTTCTTAATTTTGGTCTTGACCTGTTTTTCATTCAGTAGTGAGTTGCTTCAATTTCCATGGGTTTGTAAGCTTTCTGTTTTTTTTTTTTTTTGTTGTTGTTGTTTCTTTTTTTTTTTTTTNCACACTAGGAGAACTTAGCCTCAGAAAAACCAAGTAAATAAGTGACATACACACGGAAACTCCAATCTCCTCACAGTGGACATCGCTAATCATTGGGAAAGAATGGAATTAGCCATTTATAGTGCTGAGAAAACTGATTATCCTTACTAAAAGAAAAAAAAAAAGGAATTTGATTCTTCATAATCTGTTAAAAATAAATCCATGTGAGTTGGGTAACGGAACAGGAGGGGCAAATAGAACTTCTGGGATATAGTTTATCAGACGTCCCTGACACTTTGGCGTCATGATGAACACACAGTAAAGAAAGAGTTAAATAAATTAAGAACACATTCCTCACAAGATCTCCTGGAGTAAAAAGATAAGTTAGATCCTGAAAGACATTTCGTAAAACTGACTCTGAGGGTTAAAATCTATGCTTTGTAATCAAGTAGTGGGCAAAAAGACAGGCGCTCATGGAAATCCTTAGCTCCACTGAAACCTGGAAGACTGCAGAGAGATGCTGTTACATGTCCATGAGGCCATCCCCGAGGAAAGAAGACACAGTGCCTGTTGATGATATTGGTGTCCTGGAGTAGAATTGTTTGCTCTGGGCTTGACATGACCATCACCAACGTGAAGCTGGCGCCTGTGGTGATTGGCAGGAGACCGTGACCCACAGTTATGACTCAAAGAACTGGAACCAGACAGCAGATAGCTGTGTATGTCAACATTCCCTTTTGGTGGTGGTGGGAAAGACCTTCACAGCAGGGATTCCGTCTCTCCTCTCTGCCCGAAGCTAAAGGTGGGGTTTTTGGTGTTAGACTACACGGGGCTTCTGTCAGTAACACCAATAAACTCATTTATCAAGGTGGAGTTGATGGTCTTTTTTGCTTGTTTGTTTGTTTGTTTTTCGAGATAGGGTTCTCTATGGTTTTTGGAGCCTGTCCTGGAACTAGCTCTTGTAGACCAGGCTGGCCTCGAACTCACAGAGATCTGCCTGCCTCTGCCTCCCAAGTGCTGGGATTAAAGGCGTGTGCCACCACTGCCCGGCCTGATAAGATTTTTGTTTTCGATCCTGTCTATCTGGTATTTTGTTGAAAATATTTTCTCTGCTTTTGACCTAGGTTTCTTTTCCTTTCTGTCTTTTTATTTTTCATATATTTGTTCTTTTCATAGGTCGCAGTTTCTATGATGTTTTGTACCTCTGTATTTTGTCTGTTGTTGTTTGTTTGTTTCTGATGTAACATTTTCTTTCATCAAATGTTATATTCCTTCTACATTTTCTTCAAAGCCTGAGATTCTCTCTTTCATTTTTTTAATATTCTACTGCTGGAATTTGGCTCTGAGGTTCCTGTTCAAGAGTCTAAACATTTTACTTCAAGTGTTCTCTTGATCTACCTTTTCTTTATTGATTTTATTTCTACTTAGGTGTCTTGAATTGTTTTCTTTACTTCATTCCACCATTTTCTTCCTTCCTTCCTTTCTTTCTTAGAGTGAGTTTACACACAATTCATAAATGGATTTATTCATATTCTATTTAAGGATGCCTAAGATATTCATAACACTTATTTTGAAATCCTTACCTGTGCTTCAGCTATGTTACAATACTCAGGGCCTACTGTGATGGAGTTACTGGGTTCTAGTGAGACCTTGTTCTGGCTGCTATTGATTATGCTCTAAACATCTGAGTTTGGAATGGTTCTAATTCTAGATGTTGATATCTGGTATTATCTTTGTTGTGTGGGTCTTCCATTCCTTGGTTTCTGCTGCCTTTTGTGGTTGTTAGGAGAATGTGGTTGCTGTGGTTTTCTTGGTAGTGAATGCTTCTGATGTCCTTTCAGGTGTGGATACTGCAGGTCCCAGATAGAACGTGTTTCTTGGTTTGGGGAGCAGACACTAAAGAATGGGGTTGGGATAGAGAGGGGAGCTAAGTTGGTTCACAAAAGAGAGAGAAAGCATGGTTGCCATTAGGATCTACATAGACCACTGGGAATGGGAACAAGGAACATGACAATGCTGCAGTTGGTAGTCTGCTACAGAGCTGGAGAATTTGACTTGGAGGAGAGGAGGGAGAGTAAAGAAACCTGACTCCCTATCTGGTCTGGACAGCATATCTCTAGGGAATCTGTTTATATTTGAAACATGGTCTTTAACTAACCTGGAATCCAGGAGGTTGTCTGGCTAGTGAGTCCCAAGTATCTGCAATCCACTAAATAGGCTACGTGGATCTGCCTGTCTCTGCCTCTGCAAGGTTGGATTTACAAGGATTTACCACCACACTTGGCTTTTTAAATGTGGTTTTTTGGGGTACAAACTCAAGTTTTCAAGCTGGCAAAGCAAGCACTACCCCAAGTTAGCTGTCTCTACTTCCTTTAATTATAGCCAATCAAGCTAATTAACACACTGTTATATCTTCTTTAATAAAAACATTATTTGAATGTTATATAATAAGGTATTATATAATAGCCCTTCCTTAGTTCTTCCATCTTCTAGTAATTTAATGTCTCTGGGCTTTGTTTTCTTACTATTCAAATAGAAGTATTTGCATTCAATGAGATACAAAGTTCTTACAAGTTCTGAGACAAATCCTGAAAGTTAAGGATAACTGGAGTACTTTTCTGGTTTTTTTTTTTTTCTGAAATTGAAGTCATGAAAAGCAGCTACCGTGTTGCTTTTTAAAACATCCAGCCAACTCAGTGGGGTGAACAGACCATTGCAATAGTCTTGACATACAATGCAATTTATCTTCTGATATTTCTCAAGTGGCTGTCTCTCATTCTTCCATGCAGTGGTTTTGCAGGCATATAGTCTTTGAAGCAAGTGACGTTTTTCTAATTTTGAATAAGGTTAATCAGTCAAGTGAGTATTGATGAACAAGCATTTACTATAACCATGTCTCAGGGAAAGCCAATCTGGATCGAACATGTGTCATGCCTAAGAGATGTCTTAATTAACTTGCTGCCACTGTCAATGAGAGTTCAATGTTGTTTCAAGAAAGTCCCACAAGCAAAAGCACATGACTTTTTCCTATATTCACTGTTTGCACTGGTATTCTAGGAAAACGCTATCTTTTAATCTTTTATATATCTTATCAAAGCTGTATAATTGATGTAAAACACTTAAATGCTTGCTTTCAAGTCTTTGAAATGCTATACCTATAATGTTTAAATACTTTGCCATTAATATGTTAGAATATCAGAAGATGAAGCACAAAAGGTAGGGTGGATGACCTGATTTTGCTACATTGTAGTGTGCTGTAGCTGTTACTGCAGCTTTCATTCTGAAACACCTAGCTTATACATATTTTATTTTGTGTCCAATTTTTTAGTTTATTTGGAAAATATCTGTAAGATGCAATATATTTTATTTAAAATATCACATTTGTTATAAATTGATTCTTTCTTAATATGACAATATTATAAAAATTAAAGAATAATAAAGACAGAAAATTGACAAAGTATACTAATATTAAGTACAGGGCTTACTAAGTTTTACAAATATACTATCCAGAATAAGTTATGAATCATTTCTTAGATTCATGAAGTTTCTTCAGTCTTGAACTACCTGCTTGGAGGGTAGGGGATAACCACCACTATGATTCCATACCTAATTAATCTTACAGAATTTTAAAACAGTCAGATCCAAAGAAAAAATAGAAGTTTCCTCTTCCAGACTCTTGTCAAAAGGGGGGGGGAGTTGAAGAAGAAACATCAATAAATTGCCAGAGTTCAAAAGCAATTTTAAAGTTCCATACAGCAGTGAGAGTTTAATAATAGTATCTTGAATTTGAAGTGTTCACTCTTTACTAGTATGAATACACTTGTAGTCATAATTTCCCTGCAAATTTGCTGTAAACTAAATGCTATTATCTTCACTGTACAAGTTGCCTGACCCCCAACCATGACTGTTAAATAATAAGTCTGTGTTATGCTAATTTTCTGTTAGTAGATAGTAAGTTAAAACAAATTCAGCAACTTAAACCAACAAATTTAATACTAACCATTTCCAGGAGGCAGGAACCTAAAATAAAACAATAAAAGTCCTTTGATTTTTTTTTTTATGTTGAAAAGTAAATGAACTGAGAATTTCCCTAAAGCTAATCTCTTTGACTTTTAACAAAACTCAAGTTGGAGTGCTGGGAAAAGTCACTTTTCTGAATAACTCACAATCAGCTGATTGGGAATCTTGGGATCCCTGCAAAATCTCTCAACAAAGTGGTGCAACTTTGTTGGAGGAGTAACATCTTATGACACTCAAATTCACCATTGTCTTCAAGAGTTAGAGATTACACAAGGGATGTATGCTCCTCCTATCATGGGTCAGGAGCATCAGGCTAGACTATAAAAGATGTAACAAAGATGCTCCCACATTTCCTTCATTGTACCTTTGTCCTTTGCAAGAAGATGAAGAATTAATTATATGAAGAATGACTATTTTAGCTAACCGAAACTGTTACCTGTTGACTGCTTGTTATATTGCATTATGCAGTTTAAAAACTATAGCCATTCACGAGTGAAGGGTCACCTTAAACCTTCTAATCCTAGTATTCGGGAGGCAGAGGCAGGAGGATCTCTGTGATTTTGGAGCCAGCCTTGTATACAAGAGCAAGTTACAGCATAACAGAGACTACACAGAGAAACCCTGTCTCAAGAAAACGAGAGAGAGAGAGAGAGAGAGAGAGAGAGAGAGAGAGAGAGAGAGAGAGAGAGAGAGAAAGACTTTAGTCCCATTTTGTAGACATGGAAGCTGAGGCTTGCAGAAATAAAGTGTGTATAAAACAATAAACCACTCTATTTAGGTTTCATATATTTGTGTTTTTATAGACTGTATTACATACCTGAAAGTAATTTGAACTAGATTTTAAGGATAGGTAGAGTTCAAAAGTAATGTAATCAGAACTACAGTAACAAACAAATGAATAACAAAAGCACAAAAGCAGAGGAACTGACTTGGCAAAGAGTCAGTCAGAAGTGTTGTTTGACTAGTAGTAGCATTCCTGATAGCTGAGCTCTACCTAGTGAATTTTGACTCTGCCTTGGAATATTACTATTGGCTGGTAATTTATTTTGCTAGCAAAGACTTATATTTCTAACCACTGTTCGTACCCATATGGAAGTCTGTTCTGTGTCATGTTAGGGATATACACATTCCCTACATAGGGCTTTTTCTTCTGGGCATTTGGGAGTGACCGCTTTGCAATTTTCTGAAGAAGGAAAGTCAATTTCACCAGAACACATCACAGTGATTTTATCCCTTTGCTCGCTTGGAAATCTTAGGGTTGAATTTGTGGCCCACCGATAATATATTCCCGACTTTACGATTAATATGAATTTCTTTAGAGCAAGGACTCTCCTTCTTTTAATGTATTTTATCTTTGTGAGCTGCCTTAAATTCTCTTTGAAACCAGTCAGAGTATGAATACGTAAATACATGTATAAAACGTAGGCAGGCGGTTTTACAAGAAACACTGATGAATTTGCTGATAGGCTGGGAGCTCTGAAATATGATTTCTTGATGCTCAGCTATCAGTCTTCCTAAGCAAAAGGGAACTGGAACCCTCAATCATTAACTTGGCTTTTGCTGTTGTCAATAGATCCCTCTGACATTGCATTATAAAGCATCCAATCTGAGCCTACTGATACAGATTCAATTCTGCTCTCCCCTATTTTTAACTTAAAAAGCAATTGAATGGAAATAAGGTAAAATGAGAGTTTTGAGAAATTAAGATCCTTCAAAATTCTTTCCAAAGCTGTGTCAGCTCAATGCAGATGAGGGCTGGCCTCCACAGACTCAGGAAATGGTGTACCAGAAAAGCAATGACAAATAAAAGCAGAGTGCTTCATACGCGATCACAGATGTAAACACTCCAGAAAAATGATGCTTTACTACTCTGTTATGAATATAATGAGAGAATTTTTGTGATGAGGTGTTATTTGAAAAAGTTTGCAGCAGCAACAACAAAAAAGTTAAGAGTATAACTTGGCAAAGCAAGTAAATTAAAACATCAAAGGGTATTAAAATTCCAGGAGAAATAAAAAGAAGTGGTGTAGAAGCTAGCTAAAGGATAATCTAATTTTAATAAATGGAAGAATAGCACTCTGCACTGTGAGAATTTGGAAGGGGCAAATGTGCTAGGTTGCAATGAGGACTCCAGTATATCTGAAGGGAGTGGCCAATGTACACACATCAGATACAGAACAAGGAAGAAAGCAAGACAGCAAAAAACCATTGATCTAGCGGTACAAGACTTGCTGAGAGTTACCAACCATTTGCACAGTTGATGTATGTGATGATAAGGTGAATTTTGGTGTAGCAAAATATTGAATTGGAACAGTAACAAGATGCATATGGTGCAAAATCAAAGAAACTCAGTGAAACTAACAATTTCTAATTTTTATAGATTTAAAAATGTTCATTGCTTATTTAAAAAAAAACAGAAGACTTGTTTGATCATCTTCATGATGCTGATCAGTCTGGGTACCATCTATATTCCAGGAAGTACCTGTATTAGTTTTTTCTTCTGAGTACACTATTAAATTGATAAAACTTTAGTGAATTTAGACAAATTTTACATATGTCATACAGTCACAATTCTAATTTGTTTTATTTATCTGAAATCGAAAAGTTGTCTTCCTTGCCTAGTCACCTCCTTTTAGATTTTAGCATTCTTCTGCATGACTGTACACAATCCTAACCCTCAAGCCAGATCTTTCAAAACTCTGCCTTCGCTGACTTTATACTGCATTTATGTGTGTGTTTGTGTATCTCTGATTCTTTCATATATGTGTGTGCAGATATATATGAATATTTGTATATATGACTGTATATGTATATATACATATATGTTATGGTATTTAGGGGCACCCTTGGAATGACTGTGTTCAGCCTGTGATCTGTAGGCTGCATGTATCTTAAGACAGCTCTGAATTTGACCCAACACACTTGAGAGCTACCGCAGAAAGTGGAGTGAGGATCTGAAAATGGACACGTCCTTCAGCAAGACTTCATGTCCTCGAGGTTCTGAAACCTTGTCAAATAGCACCACTAACTAGGGAGCACGTGCTCAAATACTGAGCCAGTAGAGGTAATTTCTCTTCAAACCAAAGCACTTCACATCACTTTCCTGTCTGCAAACTAGGAGGGAAAGCACAACTGGAGGTAGACTTGCTGAATCTGCTCAGAGGCTCTCTCTGCATGGCACCCCATCTTTTCCCCCACAGGATGTCTCATGTGTCTAGACAGAAGATCAGAAATAAAAGTGGGTCTGGACCCTGATTCCTGCTTGCTCTTCATCTGGCCTATGCATCTCTACCAAGAAATTGGAGCTGAAAGATTTAAGTTTTGTTCCTGCTTTGTCTCACCACACTTCCCTATGTTATAGCAAGACAGTCAGGTCATTAATCGGAAGCTTGCTTTAATACAAAAACTAAATTCATTTATTTATTTATTTACTTAATTAACCTCTTGTAGGTTTTCTATATGTGTAATATGATTAGTAAAAACCCAGAGACAAATATTGGGGTTCAACCTGAAAGACAGAAAAGCAAAACAGTCAGTTCCTGGCTCTTACCTCTACCTCAGCCTGAAATGATGATCCTGCCTCCAGGATCCTCAGAGTGAGACTGTGTCTCAAGCCTGTCTGCTCCCGTTTTATATTCCTCACTAGTGCTGAAATTAAAGGCATGCACCACTACTTCCTCGTTTCTATCGCAAATTAGTGTGGCTACTGAGATTAAAGGTGTGTGCCACCACTGCCTGGTCTGTAAGGTTGACCAGGGTATTTTATTCTCTGACCTTCAGACAAGTTTTATTTATTAAAATACAAATTAAAAATCACTACATTCATACATCATTTTTATGGTAAAAAGATCAAAAGCATGTTTTAACCATAATAGATTGAGAAACAGTTTTGCAGTTTATAAACAGACTAGAGCATCATAGACATATTGTGTATAAGTTCCTTCAATGACATTAGCAGTTTTATTCATAAGAGCAGTCCTGTAGCCTTATAATTATTTTCAGACTGGGCAAAATAAATGAAAACACTTATCATGCCTGCCCAGAGCTTTTGACATACTGCCATAATGTGACTTGAATGGAAAATTCTTACAAGTAATTACCATCTCTAATTTTAAGACCCATGGCTGTTCGACCAATTAATTAACAATTTTATGATTAGTAATATTCTAAGTCAAGAGAAGAATGTTGAGCAATTTAAAATGAAAGTGGAAAAATCAATGTGTTTTGAGCAAAGATTTCTTAAGTACAACTAGAAAATATTGGTGATCTGCCGAATTGTGGTGTTTCAGAACAGATTTCAATATCACAATAGAAAACACAAATTTGTTATCAAGCTCTATCTTTACAGATAAAAAGTTCATTTTAATATTTCCATATGTTTTGAAAAGCAACAGACTTTAAAAATTTATGTTCTGTTAAAGACAAGAATATTTAACAATATGTCAGTGTCAACTCTAGATATATACCAAGACCAAGTTTGGGATATACAACCATCTTTCATCAGAGACTAAATGACAGAATAAAGGTTATAATCATTAGTATTTACAGGGTGAATACATTGCATTGTAGCAACTAATTATAAGGTGATCATAAACTGAAGAATTGATCATTGTTAAGCAGAACAAAGTTCTTTCAATTTAAGCTTACCTCTGACACATGAAATTGGACAGTTTGTTTCAAAGTATAATTAAAAAATCATTTAGTTTGTGTTTTTTGTATGATTTAAGCACTTCTCAGGTTAGGCTACAGGATGGAGGGCAATTCAGTCACTGCAGGATCCCTAGCTAGTATGATTTTTGAGACAGTGTAGAGTCAGAGGTTCTCAACCTTCCTTATGCTGTGACCCTCTGATATAGTTCCCCATTTTGTGGTAATCCCGAACAAAAAATTATTTTCATTGCTACTTTGTAATTGCAACTTTTCTAGTGTTTTAAGCAGTAATATAAATATCTGTGTTTTCTGATGGTCTTAGGCAACTCCTTTGAAAGTTCCATTTGGTAATGATCTCAGGTTGAGAAACGCTGGTATAAAGGAAGCAATTTGCTTTAGCATTATTGGTTTAAAGATCTTCAAACAATCCCACTCTTTGCTTTTCTAAATCATAAGTGCTTTCAGCTATAATTCCAAAGCAAAGTATGAAATGATATATAATGCTTACAAAGGCAAATTTACTTTACTTTTTCGAATTATATTGTATTCTTGAAGTAGGAAGTAAGTACGCAATAGAGAGCCAATCATGCCAATAGCTGCATTGCTGACTCACAGAATTCTTTATGTTGTGATAGACATACAGTGATTTTTTTCTATGAATGGTATTTATTATTCTTTTGTCATTTAAACTGTAGCAGAGTGAAGTGTATCAGATAGTATATAGTTCAAATACCACAGTTGTTGTCAAATGGCATGAGGGCGATCTTGATGGGTCCCATGGTGGATGAGGACCATGGGCAGGAGATAAATACACCATGCAGACAGAGCTTGACTCTGGGGTTTATTGAGACGAGGGTAGAAGGGAAAGAAGGGAGAGAGAGGAGAAGTGAAGAGAAGAGAAGAGAAGAGAAGAGAAGAGAAGAGAAGAGAAGAGAAGTGAAGAGAAGAGAAGAGAAGAGAAAGAAGAGAAGAGAAGAGAAGAGAAGAGAAGAGAAGAGAAGGAAGAGAAGAGAAGAGAAGAGAAGAGAAGAGAAGAGAAAGAAGAGAAGA
>NW_026067916.1:1760145-1761882 GCF_014885135.2 Alexandromys fortis | reverse complement strand
AGAAGAGAAGAGAAGAGGAAGAAGAGAAGGAAGAGAAGAGAAGAGAAGAGAAGAGAAGAGAAAGAAGAGAAGGAAGAGAAGAGAAGGAAGAGAAGAGAAGAGAAAGAAGAGAAAGAAGAGAAGGAAGAGAAGAGAAGAGGAAGAAGAGAAGGAAGAGAAGAGAAGAGAAGAGAAAGAAGAGAAGGAAGAGAAGAGAACCAGGAAAAGTCCTGCCTTCTCTTTCAGAAGAGCAGTAGGAAGAAGAGACAGGGGAGTGGGTGGAGCTTGTCTCTTAAAGGCACCTTTGCACCTTCATGCAGATTAGGAACCTGGCCTGGCCAGGATACAGCCTGGATACATCCTGCCAGATGACAGGGCAGCTGTCATAATGCCTAAATCCTAACAACAGTGTCTTATTACTTCCTAAGACGCTATTTATTATACCACCAAAACAGATATTTATTTTGAATATTTGCAATATTTATGCATTTGAAATACTATTTTGATGAGGAATGCATAAATATTTAAGAGATGCTTTTGGACTAATAGAAAAGTTCACTGAGTTTCAGAGCTTGCCAACCATGATAAATACACTCATAGTCTATAATCTCGAGCTGTGGAAATGCCACCCTTCTACAGCATGCGACGCAACAAAAGGCCACTCAGCAGCACTGTGTGTACTATAAAAGTCAGATCCACCTAACGCTACACTGACAATATATAAATTGGGAGCAAAACTCCTAGAACCAGACAATTCACGGAGAGTAACAATTTTGACAGAAGGAACCTAAAGACAACATAGCTTCAAGTTTCATAATACTGGCAGCAGCACTACAGACTGGGAGAAAAGATGCTAAGGTGAACAAATTGAAGCGATAAAACTCAGTTGGATTAGTGGTGGAATTTTTGAATGAGAGTATCTGATAACCCAACGGTATGGACGACATTGAATTAAAACTAATATAAATTTAAATGCAATTATTCTTTATTTCAACTGATAATAGAAGATTAGGGGTACATTCTGGTCTTCTCCATTTCTTCAAATCACTGTTAAAAATGCGATGCTGAAGTTAATTTTTACACATTTTCTAAATGTAGAGGGAATGAATGAACCATATGTTCTTCTATTGAAATCTCTTCTCTCAGCTTTGCAGTAACCACGTGTAGGAAAGTGTCCTTTTCCACCTCTGCCTTATTCTCGGCTGTGGATGCCTGAGGCTCAAACCAAGGCTATTTGGCGGGTGGGATGAATGTACTAATACATAGTGTTGATCAGTGTGACACATTGTCAGCAAACAGTTTTGGGATTTAGCTGGGCTTGGTTTGAGGATTTCATAGTTTAATGAGATTGGCATTCAGGTTTTAGGGATTTCAGATCTATTGAGATAAGCAGACTTGAAAATCAATCAAATTAATATGAAGCAATAAAATTTAAATGAGTGATAAACAGCATCCATTGCCCAACCTGTTCAGGTTGGAGAAGAGTTTGTAGGGGGCCTTTTTTAAATTACTGTGATAAAAGTTGTGCAGAACTTGAATTTCCATAATTTTTATTTTTTTAAAATATTTATTATGTATACACTACTCTTTCTGCGTATATGCCTGAAGACCAGAAGAGGGCACCAGACCTCATTACAGATGGTTGTGAGCCACCATGTGGTTGCTGGGAATTGAACTCAGGACCTTTGGAAGAGCAGGCAATGCTCTTAACCACTGAGCAATCTCTCCAGCCCTAATTTTTTTTTCTTTTTTTTTAAT
>NW_026067916.1:1691536-1756240 GCF_014885135.2 Alexandromys fortis | reverse complement strand
TGCAAACAGCAGAATGTTGGATCCTGTTTTCGTATCCAATCCCTTAGCCTGTGCCTTTTTATAGGTGAATTGAGACCATTAATATTAAGTGATATTAGTGACCAGTGGTTGTTTACTCCGGTTATTCTTACTGTTTTCGGTAGTAGAGTTTGTGTGTGTCCCTTCTTTGAGTTGTACTGGTGAAGGTTCGCTAGATTCCTGAGTTATTGTAGTCAGTGTTGGCAATGTTGGATTCCTTGGGTTGCGATTTTCCTTCTATTACTTTCTGTAGCGCTGGATTTGTGGCTACGTATTGTTTAAATTTGTTCTTATCCTGGAATGTCTTGTTTTCTCCATTGATAGTGAATACTAGCTTGGCTGGGTATAGAAGTTTGGGTTTGCATCCATGGTCTCTTAGTTTTTGAAGAACCTCTATCCAGGACCTTCTGGCTTTCATGGTTTCCATAGAGAAGTCAGGTGTAAGTCTGATCGGTTTACCTTTATAAGTTACTTGGCCTTTTTCCTTTGCAGCTCTTAATATTCTTTCTTTAACCTGTATATTTTGTGTTTTGATTATTATATGGCGAAATATTTAGTTCCTGTCCTGAAGGAAATACTGATTTTCTTTTATAACAATGGGAAGACTATTAAGAAAATATATAGAGAAAAACAGAAAAATCTTGTGCATAACAAGAAAGAAAATATGTTAAATGATGCTTACTTTAACTATAAAACAAACTTTAATTAAAATTATGAGGAGATGGTACTTTTGGCTAGATATTTAGCAGACATCAAAATGCTTGATAATGATGTTGCCGAGGGTTAAAATAATTTGTATCAATTTTTTTTTGGGTAACATTTTGACAAATTCTATCAAAAGTTATGTCTTGATCCTGATTTCACTGGGATTGCTGTGAGTTTTTCTTCATTTAGTTTGATATTGACTGTTTGCTTGATGTATATTGCCTTTATTATGTTTAGGTATGTTCCTTGTATCCCTGCTCTCTCCAAGACCTTTATCATGAAGGGATGTTGTAGTTTGTCAAAAGCTTTTTCAGCACCTATTGAGATGATCATATGGTTTTTATTTTTCAGTTTGTTTATATGATGGATTATATTGACAGATTTTTATATGTTTAACCATCCTTGCATCTCTGGGAGGAAGCTGACTTGATCATTTGATTTGCCAGTATTTTATTTAGTATTTTCGCATCAATGTTCATGAGTGAGATTGGTCTGTAATTCTCTTTCTAAGTAATGTCTTTCTGTGGTTTGGATATTAGCGTAATTGTATACTCATGAAAAGAGTTTGGCAATGTTCCTTCTGTTTCTATTGTGTGGAACAAATTAAGGAATATTGGTATTAGTTCATCGAAAATCTTGGAGAACTTCTGAGCTGAAACAATCTGGTCCTGGGCCTTTTTTGTTTGGGAAAATTTTGATCCCTGTTTCTATTTCTTTAGCATGCATGGGTCTATTTAATTTTCTTATCTGGTCTTGATTTAATTTTGGCAAGTGATATTTATCCAGAAAGTTGCCCAATTCTTTTAAGTTTTCGAATTTTGTAGAGTACAAGTTTTTGAAATATTACCCAATGGTTCTCTGAATTTGCTACACGTCTGTTGTTATCTCCTTCTTTTAGTTTCCTAATTTGTTAATTTGGATATTCTTTCTCTGCCTTTTCGGTTAGTTTGGATGAAGGTTTATCTATTTTGTTGATTTTCTTGAAGAGCCAACTTTTTGTCTTATTGATTCTCTGTATTGTTTTTTTTTTTTTTTTTTATTGATTTCAGGTCTTAATTTGATTATTTCCTGCTGTCTAGTTCTCCTGGGTGACTTTGCTTCTTTTTGTTCTAGGATTTTCAAATTTTCTGCTGATTCACTAGTGTGGAATTTTTTTCAGCTTCTTTACGTAAGTGTCTAATGCTATGAACTTTCCTCTTAACAATGCTTTCATTGTGACCCATAAATTTGGGTATGTTTTGTGGTCATTTTCATTGAACTTTAGGAAGTCTTTCATTTCTTCCTTTATTTCATCCTTGACCCACTAATTCTTCAGGTGAGCATTTTTTAATTTCCAAGTTTTGAGAGTGGAGTGTTGAAGTCTCCCACTATTAGTCTATTAGCAGGTGAGTTTTAATATGTGATTTAAACTTTAGAATTTTTTTTTAACATGTGAGGTGCCCTTTTATTTGGGGCATAGATGTTCAGTACTGAGATTTCTTCTTGATAGGTTTTTTTTTCCTGTGACTAATTTGTGTCTCTTTTGATTGATTTTAGTTTGTAGTTTGTTTTGTTAGATATTGGGATATCTATACCAGCTTGTTTCTTAGGTCCATTTGATTGGAAAAATTTTTTCCAACTCTGAAGTGATGTCTGTTTTTGAGGTTGAGGTATGTTTCTTGAATGCAGAAGAAGGATGTATTCTTATTTCATATCCAGTCTGTTAGCCTGTGTCTTTTTATGAGTGAGCTGAGTCCATTTATATTAAGGGATATTAATGACTGGTGATTACTAGTTCCTGTTATTTTAGTTTTTGTTGTTGGTAATGTTATTGTGTGTGTGTGTTTTCCCCTTCTTTGGAATTTGCTGCTTTGAGATCATCTATTGTCTGTGGTTTTGTGGATGTAGCCAACTTCCTTGGGTTGGAGCTTTCCTTCTAGTACTTTGTGTAGGGCTGGGTTTGAATATGTATTGGTTAAATCTGGTTCTCTCATCTAATATCTTCTTTTTTCTTTCTATGGTAACTGAAAGTTTTGCTGGGTATAGTAGTCTTCTGGACTGACATCCGTGGTCTCTTAATGTCTGCATAACACTTGACGAGGACCTTCTAGCTTTCGTTTTCTCCATTGAGAAGTCAGGTGTAATTCTGATACATATAAAGGTCTGCCTTTAAATGTCACTTGATCTTTTTTTTTCGCATTTCTTAGTATTTTTTTTGTCCATTCTTTATGTTCAGTGTTTTGATTATTACAGGGCAAGGAAATTTTATTTTGTTCTGAAACATCTTTATTTCCCCTTTTAAGAACTCTTTTTTTTTAATTTTTTTTTAAGGAAACGTCTTTATTGGTCTAGTCTATTTGATGTTCTGTAAGCTTCTTGTATCTTTATATTCATGTTTTTCTTTAGGATTGGAAAGTTTTTTTCTATGATTTTATTGAATAGATTTTCTATGCTTTTGAGTTGAACTTCTCTTTCTTCTATCCCTAGTATTCTTTGGTTTAGTCATTTCATGGTGTCCCATATTTCCTGGATATTTTGTGTTAAGCTTCTGTTAAATTTAATGTTTTTTTTTTTTTTTGACTGATGAGTTCAATTCTTCTATTGTATCTTCAAAGCTAGAGATTCTCTCTTCCATCTCTTGTCTTCTGCTGGTTATGTGTGCCCTTTTGGTTCCTGATTGTTTTTCCATATTTTCTGTTTTCAGAATTCCTTTGATTTGTATTTTCTTTATTGTCTCTATTTCAGATTTTAAATCTTTAATCATTTCTTTCACCTGTTTTATTGTTTTTTTTTTCTTTTCTTTAAGGATTTTTTTATTTCTTCCAATTTTTTGTTTGTCTTTTGCTCCATTTTTTTGAGAAAACTTTTCATTTCCTACTTAAGGGTCTCAAACAATCTCCTAAAGTTATTTTTTAGACCATTTTCTTCTGCTTCATCCATATTGGGGTGTTAAAGTCTTGCTGCTTTAGAGACACTAGTTTTGTTGGTGTCATGTTGATCTTCGTGGTGTTGAGTGTGTTCTTACCTTGTCTACCCATCTTTTCCTCCTATTGGTGTAGTTGGGATCATGTCTCTGGTGACCACTCTTAGAGCTGGCAGTGGATCCAAGGCTCAGACGGTTGCTTCTTGTGCTGTAGTTGGGACTATGGTTCCAGTCAAGCAGCATGTCGCTCCATGTTTCTGGAGGTTGCTCAGTACATTCACAGGTCACTCTTCAATCCTGTGGGTCAGTTGGACCTGCTCTCATGGATGTCACTTGCTTGGGCCTGCTCCTGTGGAGGTTGCTGCTGGCTTGGGTCTGCTCTCTCAGACGTTGCTCTTTCGTACCTGCTTTGGAGGTGGTTTTTGCTTGAGCTTGGCCCTGTGGTCACTACTTGGATCTGCTCCAGCAGAAGACACTAGCTCAGACCTGCTTCTTCAGAGGCTCACGCCTGCTCCCTCAGAGGTTGCTCCCTCTTTCCTGCTCTGGTAGAGGTCGCTGGCTCAGGCTTACCCCTGCTGAGATCACTGGTTTAGGTCTGGTCCTGTGGAAGTCCCTGGCTTGGGCCTGTTCCAGCAGAGGTTGCTGACTTGGGCCTACTTCCATGGTGTCCTCATCCAACCATGTCGATTGCGATGGGTGGGTTACTCAGTCTAGGGGTTTGTAACCCACCCAGCAATCAGTTATTCCAGAGTCTCGAAGGGGCGCTACCTGGAAGGGAATGAGCTAGGACAGAAGAAGGAGGCCAAGCAGATTTGTCAAAGCCCCCTTTATTAGGATCATGGTTGCTGTTTATGTAGCCCCTGAATGAGGACTTGGGGGGCAGGGAAACTGGATTCTTGCCAAGTGTTCCAGGTCACGTGGTTCAGGTTCGTCACGTAGGCCAGGAGGTTACATTCGGACAGGTAGGCCAAGAAGTCAGGAGTTGCCACACCTGGTTCCCTGGATAGCTGGAATGTGAGGCGCATTCTGCTAACAGATAACAACTAATTGGTTGTGGGGCAGGTTCTGTCAATAGAACATAATTATGGGTGTGGGGTTCCCTGCAGACTCCCCAGGGTGATGGTTCTTGTAATGATTTTTAGGGGGGAAGTGGCTCGTGACACAACCATTTTGATTTTTCAGTAACAAAGAAGAAATTATTATAACAAAAGTACAACAGTTAATATTCTCTTGGACGTTATAATATAGTTTCTTAACGAGGTCTATAGATACAGTAAGAAAGAACAAGAAAATTATGAATTTGGTTTTAACATGTGTATAGGGAGAGGACAAGTTGCACAAGACAGACACAGACAAACTAAACACTCAGGCGAAAACACTGGAGGCATGTCATTAGAATGAAAGACTATGAAAGGAGGCAAGTCGGAATGTGGAGGCCAGGGAAGGTGGGAGAGATCAGCAATACACAGACTCCAGATGGTACAAAGTGTTAGGGAAATTACTCTTCTCAACTCCTTTCTGAAGAACTGGCTTAGGGTGTCATTATCACTTACTACTGTTGCTGTTATTCAGAACCTATAACCTGTGTCTGCTCCTTATCTCAAGCGTTTCCCCAGTGAAATGTTCGCTCTCATCTGTGCTTGGAGAGATGCCTAGATCTGAACTCCAGACCCAGCCTTGTGCTTCTGAATGTGTATTTTATTTTTTTTATATTGTTGAGGGCTTTCCCCCTCTTTTTCAGTACAAAATATGTCATTCCTAGAAAGGATTTTAATAAAGAAAGTTTGATGTTTTATTGCTGAAGATCTTTAGAGGTCAGTGAAAAAATAATGATCCTCTTTTATAGATTTTTCATAAAAGTTGTTTGTTGAGGGGGAGCATACTAGTAAGATGTTGACATTAGAACATAGGCAGGTATAGCATCCTATTACTGTGGAATAAGCTTTGAAAATGCTTCCCATTATTCTTTGTGTAAGTGTTATTTATTAAGATATATTATGATTAAAAGTAGTTAATTGGGCTTTACACTAGGAGATAAATTTGCAGGAGGTATAGTAAGAGAATATAAGCTTCCTAGGAATTTCCTGCACCAGGAGTCCAGCTATTATCCTGCTTCACCTACACTGCCAGGGCTGCTTTCATTCCCAGGGATTTTACTCCAGGTGTCCAGAACCTGTGGAGTCATGACAACAAGTAGTTACCTCTGGCTTTCCTTGCTTATTCCCTCCAAAACCACTGTGGAATTTCTTGCACCATTTCCACTGAGGAAAAGAGGTATTTGAACCTTATTAAGAATTAAGTGTTTGATGAAATTTTTAAAATCACAACACTAGAAACACTAAGCATCTGGTTTACGTATCAGTGTAATGCTGACTTTGCTTTTTTTTTATTAAAGGATATTTTCCTTATTCTATTTTCTGGAGTAATTTGAGAAGCATTCATTTTTGTTCTTCCTTAATGGTCTGGTAGAGTTCTGCAGTACATCCACCTGAATCTTTTTTGTTTTGCTATAAGTGATGTTCTTGCTACTTGTGATAAATATCTTTAAATTTTTTAAAAAAAACCTTTCTTTGGGTTAACTGTGGTATGTCACATGCATTAAGAATTCACTTACTTCTTTTAGATTTTGCAATGTGGTGGAATAAATATTTTAGAAGTATGTTGTTGTAACAAACCTTTTGCAGTTTATTGGTGTCTGTTGTATTATCTATCTCCTTATTCATTTTTAATTTTATTAACTTAGTTCTACTTTGTTTTAATTTGACAGATAATTTTCAGTCCTATTAATTGTTTAAAGAATTAGCTCTGTTTTTAATTGCCTTTTTGTATTATCATTTTTGTTTTCTTGTTTCTATCTCATAAACTTCTGCCCTGGTGTTACGTGTACTTCTCTACTGTTTGGGGATACTGTTCGTTCTTTTTCTTTTTCAAGGTATATTTGGGTTTATTAAATCATAATTTGCAACCCCTCAAATTATTTTATGTGAAACTATAAGCTTTTTTTCTTGGTGGTACCTTCATCGTGTCTCACAGATTTTTTTAAGCTGTGTTTTCATTTTCATCTAATTCTAGGATTTTTTTAATTTTCCCTTTTTTATTTCCCCATTAGTCCAATTATCTTTCAGTAGAGCATTTTTAGTCTTTATAAATTTCTGTGTTTTCTGTAGTTTATACTACAGTTGATACACAACTTTATTCCATGTGATCAGATACAACATAGGATTCTATAATTTTCTATACTCATATATGTGTATATGTGTGTTTGTTTATCCACTGTATTCATGTGTACATGCATGCTCATGGAGGCCAGAGGTTTATGTCTTGTGTCTTTATTACTCACTCTATGCCTTACTTTTTGAGATTAGGACTCTCATTGAAACTGGAAGCTCACTATTTCAGCTATGCTAGCTGCTCAGTGAATTCTAGTTATCCTCACGACTCTGTTTCCACATGGGACTACAGGTGTGGATCACTTTGCCCTGATGGCTTTTATGTAGGATCTTGGGATCTGAACTAAGGTTTCTATGCATGTGTGACAAACATTTTATTAACTAAATCATCTCCCCAGCCTATAAGGCTGCATTCTTTCTGAACTATACAAAAAGAATATCTTTTTCCTTACCCTTTACAGCTTCTCAGAGGCACCTGCATAGGTCAGCTTGAGGCTTCTTCCTCAATATTCAAAGTTCATACCTCAAATTCTGGCTCCAGAATTACATTTCCTTTCTCTGACTTGGATCACTTTTGATACTTTGGCCTACCTACATAGTAAGAGTTAATTTGCTCATCTCAAGATCTTTAATCTAACTACACCTGTGGCATCCTTTTTACCTCTCCAGGTTACGATTTGCCAAAATCAGGTTAGTACAGTTCTATAAATAATGTCAATCCTGGACTCTTTGATTCGTGATGATTAAACAGTTGTATTTTCTCAGCAAAGAAAAAGTGTTAGAGGTGCTGAAGAGGAGATAAAAAATTGGAAGGCTTCTCTATACTTTTATCTGCTTAGATGCATGTCACCAAAGTAAGAGTGCCTGACTTAAGAAAATGCAAGAAACTTTGAAAGGCTGCATGTGTGGCACCCTCTGATGCAGAGAACCAGAGGAGCTTCAATGCCCTTCTTCCTCAGACGTCTCTCTGCAGGATGTCTCTTTGAAGCTGCCACAGCCATAGGTTGCTGAGTAAGGGACTTCTCAAAGAAAACACTGATCTTTTCATTTCCTGTCAATGAAGAGTTCAAGATCAAAAGAATGTTCTGTCTCTGTTGTGGCTTGTCACATGTGTATTAATAGGACTTTGCCATCCCTGTACCAAGAGTTTAGCGCAGAATAAGGAAGCTGATGCAGAATAGAGTTAACTTATTCAGCTTTTAGAACTCATTTGTGTAATTATCAAATAACTCATGGGAGGTATGGTAAACCTATGCATTTTAGTAGGCTCTGATTTTTGAGGACATCAAAAAGCTTTAAAAATTATTGTCTCCCGTCTTCATTTTTTTTTTTTTTTTGATTTTTGAGACAGGGTTTCTCCGTAGCTTTTGGTTCCTGTCCTGGAACTCACAGAGATCCGCCTGCCTCTGCCTCCCGAGTGCTGGGATTAAAGGCGTGCTCCACCACCGTCCGGCCCCGTCTTCAAATTTTAATTGGTAAAGTGAGCCACCATTATCTCATTTGCAAAATAAACACATTGTTTATACATGTTACGAAACCAACTAGCCTGAAGAGTTAATTTTATTTTAGATAAATAATCAGTTAGTAATTGTGGAGGTTGGAATAAGAATATCATCTATTGGCTTATATATTTGACTGCTTATTTACCTGAGAATAGCATTATTTGAGGAGACTCGGGAGGAAGGGCCTTGTTGGAGTAGGTGTGGCCTTGGAGGAAGTGGATCACTGGGGGTGGGTTTTGGGGTTTTAAAAGCCCGTGCCAGACCCAGTCTCTCTGCCTTTCTTCTGACAAATCAGGAAGTAACTTGAGTTATTGCTTCAGTGCCTGCCTGTGTGTCATGACGCTCCCCACTGTGATAATAGACTAACCCTCTGAAACTGTAAGCAAGTCCCCAATTGCCTTGATCATGGTGCCTATTTGCAGGGATAGAACAATGACTTTAATGGGTTTAATTATTAAATCTGAAAATGTTTGCAAGAAAAAAAAATTCCTTTAGTAAACTTATTTTTCGTTTAGATGTACCATGCCATGATCTGTGGGAACTTGTGAACTGGAGAGCAAAGTTGCCAATGTCTGTGAATTAAAGGGGTCTGTAAGGCTGAGGCCTAGTACCAAGAGTTTAGGTTCATTTACCATAACATGGAGGTATTGGAATAAAAGCAAAGGTTTAGGAATAGTGACAAACTTGGATGTGCAGCATGGGCATATTTTTTTTATTGAATTTTCTTATAAACAGGGATGATTTGGGATTTAGCTCTAATGACTGATAATCAGAAGTTGTTTTTCTTAACTTTATTATGGATCTTCTAATTTGATTATCAAGTTGTTACTGCTTGTGGCTCACTGTTTTTTTTTTTCCCCTATTTGCTTTAATTTTTTTTCAGTTTTTGACAATTTTGGCCCATGTCTGAACACATATAGTTCAGTGAGTTACTCTAGTAACATTGAAGATATTATTATTAAACTATTTGTTTAAATGTGTCACCCACTGAGTAGCCTGTATCTTCCAATTAGAAACAACAACAATAACAACAACAACAACAAATATAGCCTTTCCTTCTAGCCAATTTCCATTTCCATGTGACTCTACCAACCCACAAAACCACTTTCTACCAGGCAGCCAGAGACACCACACCAAAGCTGGGACTTAGGAGGAGACTTTTAACCTCTATTCCAGTCTCTTCCAATAAACCCACAGTCCGGCTTCAGCATGCCCATAAGAGCCTCTCCTCAAAGCCAACCTTGGGACTCAGTCTCTTGGTTCAAACTCAGGTTCCTTCTAGTTCTTACTTACTGCCTCTTTAAGCCTTTTTTCCAGGACATCTGCTTTTCTTTGTGCCTTCCAGGGGTCTTACAGAGCAGCCCTCTATAGCCACTGCACTTGCCTGGGACAGGAGCCCCATAGCTGCCATATTGTTTAAGACCCAGGTTAGGCAACAGTAACCAAAGAAGAGAACACCCACGCAACAAAGAAGAGATCACTTAACTATACAAGAAAAGCTTTCAAATTTATAATCCCAGATACCTGGATATCAATGCAAAAAGACAACTTGAAACAACCAGAACAATATATTACCTCCTGGAACCAGAAACTATACTGCAATACACCTTGAGAAAATCAGTTTTATTAATTTATGAGACAAAAAAGCACTTATGAATATGCTCCAGGACATTAAAAAGTATAGGAATAAGCACCTTAGTGAAGACTGTGGAAACAGAAGCAGTTGGATGAAATAAGGAAAACAAAGATGAAAGTAAAATTTAATAAAGAAAACAGTTAAAGTAAATACAAACTGAAATGAAACTGGAAGCGAAAACACAATGTCAAACCAATGCCTCAGATATCAGAGCATCACCCAGCCCTTACCAGATAAGCCTCTACTTGCAGTAGATGGTAATAAACACAGGCACCCGCACCTAGACAATGTGTAGACTGTGCCACATCTTGAAGCACTCAGTCTAAATGGGATGTCTTTATCCAATCCCGCTGTTTAAGGTTCAGAAAAATATATGGAAGAGGAGATGGAAATATTCTAAAACAAAGCGGTGCTCGTTGGATCCAAGGAATTAGTGTCTTCCAGACACAGCAGAACTGATACAGATACAAAGTCACAGAGATTATGCTGAAAAGCACAAGACCAACACAGAGATTTAAACCAGACAAAATTCCAGCACTGAGAGGATGTGGACAAAATATCCCACACCCTAACAGAGATACCTATTGGGAAAGAGAGAATAAGTTTCCTCCAATGGAGTCTAACTAGGTATATCAACCACATCCCATGGAAGGATCTCGGACCAAAACTGGCTGACATAGAACAGATTCCATTCTTTGTGTGTGTGTCCATGCGTATGCATGTATTTATGTGTGCTCTGGTTTTGGTATTTTATGTCTTATTGTTTGGTTTTATTTTGATTTGAGGTTTTATATTAAAGATAGAGGAAAAAATATGAAGTTGTGTTGGTTAGCAAGGTAGGGAGACTCTATGAAGAGTTTGAAGCAGGAAAAGAATATGATCAAAATATACTGTATGAAAAATTAAATAAATAATAGCAGAAAATACAGAAATAGAAAACGTCTGTATTTTTGAGATTATATGTTTATTAAAATGCTTTTCTAAAAAATATATATAAAATATATAAAAAATTTAAATATATTAAATTAAGGGATGAGACACCCGTAGATAGATGAGAAAAACAGACCCTTAGTTTTCAGAATTGTTCAGACCGAGAAGGCATATGCTGAAATAGAAGAGATAGCTGACAAGTTGGTCTGGAGTTAAGCTCCTTGCAGCACTGTTGATGCAAAGGTTATAACTTCTTAAATTAACCCCACAGTACCTTTGGAATGGGACTTCAGTGGATTGAATGGATGAATTATAAGTAAATTACTTTTTGTATACATCCCAGTTTAGTTTAGAAATACATATCAGGCTAAAATCTAACCAACAAATCATCCCAGTTGCAGCAAGTATATTACGATAGTCTCAAACAATTATGGTTTCCAGCCATCTGGCTGAAGTAAAGATGAAATTTCCCCTAGAGAAATGTAATAAAAGACTTTTACTGGAGGAAAGATTATCAGATACATGGGGAGATAAGGCAATCTTAGAAAAAACCAGCAGAAATCTCATGTCAAATAGAAAAACTGAAATTCAAACATCTTTAAATATTTGAATTATAGAAAAAT
The DNA here is from genome assembly GCF_014885135.2 of Alexandromys fortis. Lineage (NCBI taxonomy): Eukaryota > Metazoa > Chordata > Mammalia > Rodentia > Cricetidae > Alexandromys > Alexandromys fortis. The sequence goes on along the minus strand of NW_026067916.1, from coordinate 1,744,754 downwards.
ATTTTGAGTGAATGTATTTATTTTATTTCAAGATGTTGAAAATATGGGCAAAGAAACAACAGATACAAAAGTTACACTACTGATTTAGGAAAGAGCCAGCTATAAATTTTAGCACTGAAAATTGCATTTCAGTACTTCCCATTAAAATATTATTAAATATATAAATTAAAAGTAAATATATCTACATTAACAGTAAAAGCACTTTTCATAAAAATATCTGAGAAGAGTTAAAATGCAGTTGGACAATAATATGGATTTATTTGCATTCTTAATTTATAAAGAGCTCCTAGGAATCAATGTGAAGATGATTCAGTAAACTCTAAACACAATTCGTGAACACGATTTCATGAAACAAACTCTCCAACTAGCCTATTAACACTGCTGAAAATGCTGAGCTTCATAATTAGAGAATTACCAACAAGCACCTCAATGGAATAGAATCATTATGTATTTTAACTACTATCAATGAACACTTGAGCAAACACAACTGTACAATAAAGAGCTGGTCAGAATCTAGAATTAAAACAAGACCTCTGGTAGTAATGTATACATTTTTAAAATATGTAAAGATCACTTTAGATGACTTTAGCAGTAGTGGTGCAAACTTATGAATTCTAAATTTTGTTCCATCTAAACCTAACAATGATATGAATAGATACAGCCTAGTAAACATGTACAAAAAGTTTACAGCAATATAATATATAAAATACAGATAATAGAAATAACATAAATGTCCAAGAGCAACCAAACAGACAAACAGAATGAAATGTTGCTATGGAGTACCTGAAGAGGAAAAATTCCTGAGATGTCTGAATAAATTACATGGAATGTTTTTTAATTTTTACTGCCAGTGGAGCTGTCCCAAGCACAATAGTGGGAAGCAGCCTTAACTTCCAGTTTGTTTGTTTGAGTTTAAGAAGGCAAAAACTATGTTGAGACATATTGTAAACCACTCTTTTGGGGTGACTTCTGTTGTGGTCCAGCTGCCACAGGTTTGTATGTTCCAGGGTAGGGTGTGTGGATTAGAAACGTTAGGTACAAGGAACAGAGATAGGAAAGAAACATGGAGACGTACGATAGAACTGGGAGGTCAGCTCGGTGGATACTGAATTTGCCCGCATTTGTATCTGATGTGCTTTTCTACCCACACACAGAAGCGGGAGATGGGGGACAAGGCAAAAGACTGCTTAAACATGACATAAAGGACAGCCAGAATTACTTGCTTCAATACTTGAGACATCAAGCCATTATTTCCTCTTGAAGGAGCCATATCGGGAAATTGATTGAAATCAAGCAAATGATAGATGGATAGAACAAAAGGAAGGACATGATCAGACAATTATGAGAAAACACATCAAACATAATACCCTCAGGCAATGAATGTATCAGTTTATACCTATGCTGTTTTTAGCTTATGAAAAGTCATACTCAAAACACACGTTAACAATTCTACATCAAAGAAAAAAAAGAAGTAAAACATGCAATGATATATACAGGTGCACTTTGAGGTAATGAAGCATAGAGAAGGTACGGCTCTGAGGAATGTCACAGTTAGTGGAAAGAGGAACCATTTTAGGTGTCTTTTGGCTCACATTGGTATTTTCTTCTCAATTATTTGTTAGTTACACATGTCTTATTTATCTTTGTATATGTGATATTTCATAATAAAACTGTTTTTAACAGTAGGCAGTGCCTTTTTTGTTTTGTTTTGTTTTGTTTTTCAAGATAGGGTTACTCTGTGCAAGCTTGGTTGTCCTAGAACTGACTTTGTAGACCAGGCTGACCTCAAACTCACTGAGATCTGCCTGCTGCTGCCCCCAAGTGCTGACATTAAAGGTGTGTGCCTCCACTGCCCAGCCATTAGTGCCTTTTTGATGAAAAATGACCTTGAGGTGAATCTTTGACTATATTTGTTTATTCACTGTGGTTGTTGTTTTACTAAAAATTGTATTTTACTTCCAACCCTGATATGGCATTATATTGGCTACTGTAATTGAATAAGAGAATCAGGACAGAAGGATGAGTGTAGCTAAATGACATTAATAACTAAAAATATGAGGCATAAATATTTCTACATATGTGTAATCATATTCAATTTTATAAATATTTATTTTATGTGTATGACTACTTTTCATGCATGGATATATGTGTATAATTTGTGTTCGGTCTCTGAGCATGTAAGAAGTTAATTCGTGTTCATTCCCTGAGAGTGTAAGAAGTGGGTGTCAGATCATCTAGAACTGAGTTACAATGATGTAAGCCACAACAAGTTGCTGGGAACTGAACCCAGATCCTCTGCAAAGGTAACCAGTGTCTAAACACTGAGATCCAGTGCAGCCATTTATGTATACATAACTGTATGCAGTTTTAAAGCTGCTCTTCATGAATGGCTTGCTATCGCCGTGTATCCTTTGTGGTGAGAAAAAGGTGGAATACTGGATTTGATTTTAAAAGTCCATTTCCTTTTGTATTAAATATGAATGGACACAATTCTGTATTTTGTGCAGCATTGGATTTATTTCATGAGTATGATGGATTTATTATAATGAGATCTGCACAAAATGGGTTGTGTGTGGAGAAAGGCCAGCTGTATGCGATGCTGTTGTTGAATTCAAGACTGCAGAAAATGACTAATAAGTAAAAACTTTAGATTAGTGTGTGTTTTGAGTGTATTATTCCTCATAAGTTAAAAACAGCATAGGTGCCGGGTGGTGGTGGCGCACGCTTTTAATCCCAGCACTCGGGAGGCAGAGGCAGGCGGATCTCTGGTAGTTCGAGGCCAGCCTGGTCTACAAGAGCTAGTTCCGGGATGGGCACCAAAGCTACAGAGAAACCCTGTCTCGAAAAACAAACAAAAAAAAAAAACAAAAAACACCATAGGTATAAACTGATACAATGCTTGAGAGTATTATGTTTGATGTGTTTTCTCTATATTGTCTGATTGTGTCTTTCATTTTGTTCTATCTATCATCCATCCATCCATCTATCTATCTATCTATCTATCTATCTATCTATCTATCTATCATTTGCTTGATTTGAATCAATTTCCAGATATGACTCCTTCAAGAGGCAGAAACCCTGAAAGTTTCTAAATGTGTTAAAGGTACAGTCAAATTGTACTGCTCTCTTATAATTTATAAACTTGTAACTCAAAATTGAGTCTGAAGTATAGACTCTTTTGTTTAAAAGATGAATTAAATTTTTTTTTTTATTTTTTGGCATACTTGCTTCAATCCTAATCCAATCCTAATTGCATCTGAAGGCATGGATACTGAGTGAGAAAGCTAGAATCACATCCTCCATTTGGAGGCGCTGTGCTATGCTCCTGGTAAGTCTATGGAGTGTCTGACATGCATGCATGCAGCAGAATTACTCTTACATTGAGCTGTTGTCATGGAGCAAATGCATGTCAATCTGAGCGTGCCTTCAGGGTATCACCACAAATGACTTTTCTACAGTTAATTGCTTTTTACTGCCAGAAAGAAAGGGGTAGAAGAATGAAGTCATGATCATTTAAAAATGCCATAATCATTGATACAGCATTGCCCATTTTTGAAAGAAAAGGACAATAATTAAGTCTTATATTTGTTAAAATATAAGTTAAAATATTTGTTAAAAATAGCTTAGTCTTATATTTGTTAAAAACAGTAAATGGGGCCAGAGGAGAGGTAAAAGGAAAGGGAAAAGAGGAGGAGGGAAAACTGCAGTCAGGATGTAAAATAAATGAATGAATTTAACTAGTAATAATAATATAAAAGAAAAAGTGTTGGGTCAAAAGAGATGAAATGAAATATTAAATTTGTTAATCTGTTACTTAATTTTTGAGAGAGTATTTCAATCTTTAGGATAAATTGGCTTCAGATTCACCTTGTAGCCCATGTTAATGTCAAATTCAAGACACTCTTTTGACGTTAGCTTCTCAAATCCTGAAATTATAAGTGTGAACACCATCTCGAGCCTCAGTTGAATACGTTATGTGCCTGAAGAATAGTACTTGGTTCATAGTTGCTTTTAATTTTTCCGTGAACCTTTTCCATCCAAATATCTGGGAATCTTGATTTAGAAACTAAGACTATTATAAATCAGGAAACGGTTGAATTTCAAGGCCCATCTAAGGAAGAACAGATCCAAAATATATTCACAAACACCCAAAAAGCTTAAAAACAAGTCTATAATTTATAGTTGCCCTGAGGCAACAATAACTAATCTGCTGAAAATTTGCTTATTTTATGCATCTATTTTGCTTGTTTTACTACTTTGCTTTTCATAAAAAACACATTTATTTCAGCAACTGTCATTTCTCCTGGCATTTATGTGATCTCTGAGCTATGTGAGAAAATACACATATTTCTGCCTTACAATTTTTATTGAAAAATGATTTCTTTAAGAAATTTATTTCTTTTTTGCTCCATACTAGAATCATTTTCATTTTTCTTTCTGGCCCCCATCATTCACTTCAGAAAATGAACATTATAGTTTCTTTAGTTCAGCATCTGCTTTAAATCTTCTCCAGTTGTGGGTTGAATGACATTTTATTATTAACTGTAAAGGAGAACAAGTGGAAGCTTTCAGAACACAGGTCACACCAAAAATTATTCAATGATAATACCCCAGTAGATTATATTTAAATGACATCCCCCCTCATAAATACCCCACATGATTCATGACTGGAACCTAATCAGCTCTCATATTGTTCCTAGGAGTCAGTTGAGGGGTATGAACAAATGATTATTCTCAGATATATGGTAACATGAGCAGAGTAGTTGAAGATGGGTGGCCTTTAGGGACTTATTTCAGAAGAGAATCAGAGTGAATATCCTATTTCATAGAAGAATCACTACAGATGGAAGTATCAGACCGTAGTGCCAATGACTGGTAGTGGACGTCTCTTGCTCTCAGTTGCTTGACTTTAGTTCCAGTGTTTTCTTGCCAGAGTTTATACATTTTTATTCAGCTTTGAAGAGTGCATTTCATAGATGACTTCGGGATCCCAAGTGTCAGGGAAGGTTCCTATTGTAAGCCTACAGCTTCAGGAAGTGGGTTCAATAAGTAATCAAACAACTAACAAACAAATGAATCATTCTTGCACGTATTCAGCTGTGGTAGATTCCCTGTTAGAAGATCTCGGACATGGTTGTTGGGAACAGTTATCCAAAGAAATGTACCGCAAGAACAAGGGAGGGAGTTCAACAACCTGTTACAGTGTGTTCTGCTTTCTACTTTGATGCAAACATGGACAGTGTCAGGCAGAGGCCCTGGTTACGAAGTGATAGAGTGTGGCTTGTCAACAAAATCAAAGATTGCTACTGAAAATACAACCTCTGGACCGAGGTGTAGATGCTGGAATTGTGTGCCAAGTGCTGTAAAATAATGGAGCAATTTATACTGACAGGAAAACAGATCTTCTAAAGCAGTGATTTTCCGTCTCACATGACTATCCCTTCTTGAACACCAGAGCCAAAGATGTAGCAGGTAGCATAGCTAGGCTTCAGAACTGCACTTTATTTGGAGGAAGGCTTCCTTAGCACACTGCAGATCATCCTAGGTCATCCAGGATGGAAGGAAGGCTTTAATTCTTCTATAGGCTAATGAGAAAGATGATGTGCTCCAGACAACACCAATATGTTGAGCTTAGATTTATATTCAACTGTGGGCAATGCATTAGCATTTTATCTTTAGGAAGTGAAGTGACTGTTCCATTAGAGTAACACATACACATCACCAACATTCTAGAACTATGTGCTAACAAGGCCCAGACAATAAAAAATGTGTTACTGAATAGTGTGGCATCATAGAAAGCCTATAAAAATAATAGTTATAGACAGAGCTTCCTGCTGGAGGCCATACTGGAGGAACAGCAAGCAACTTTGGAACTTTTGGAACTAGCTCCTAGTACAAATATGCTGGATGATCTCGGAGAGGCAGAGCGCTGAGGATTGCATGTCCTGAGGACCTCATGCTGTTATTGAGCATAACTCTGCTTATTATCCTCATGGTCACCGTATCCCTCATAATCTGAGTTGTATGAGAACTCTCATGGAGTTTCTAGCCCTTCACTAGGCAGTGTTACTGGTACTTAGAATAATAATTATTGAGTTTTTCCAAGCATTGCTACTGGAGCAGATTAATAATTCAACCACCACCCTTAGAAGGAATTTAGACATGTTGATTGTTAGTAAAGTTAGGTTAAGATGTTCTTGTTAACGAATATAATATAGAAAAGAAAACCTTGGGGGGAATGCCTTAAAGTTTAGAAAGACACATTTACAACAGTAGAGTGAGGGACTCTTTGAGGTCAGGGAACAAAAACAATGGCAGCCCTGGCTATTATTGGCTCGCTGGTATTTTTCTTGCTGGGATGGGTTGGTGATCAACAGTGATGGTTAATTCACTGTAGTCATTTCTGCCCTCAACTTCCTGGTTTTATTTAATAAAAACTGTTGATGAGTGGGTATACACCCTGAGGACGTAGAGAGGACTCACTGTTTCTCTTACACAAAAGTTTAGATTTGTGGTTCTTTTAAGATTTATTTGTGAGATTACCTTTTAAAATAAATAGTAAGACAATTGCTTCTTTCTTTGTAACTGCAAAATGCAGCCTACTAGTAAAAGAGCTGGCTGATAAAAATATCTTGCTTACTTCCTCTTTGTTAATCTATAAGAAGTTGCTTAGACAAGAATGTACATGGGTCCTTGGAAATAATTTGTTTTTTTTTTTTACCTGTTATATTTAAAATGTTTCATCATGGAAGAAAAAATGAGAAACATACTTCTTTTTCACTTGTATTCATTCTCTTGAGAGCTAGAACGGAACCACATTATAAATTTTATAATACGTTCAAGATGTAAGAAAAAAAAGAATGAAGCTAGTTAGAAGGAAGACATAAGGAGAGATTCAGAAGGGATATACTAGGAAAGAGGCAAAGAAATAAAAAGGATAGAGAGCCCCTAAAGATGTGTGTGTATGTGTGTGTGTGTGTATGTGTGTGTGTGTGTGTGTGTGTGTGTATGTGTGAGTGTGTACCTTTTTTGCCTGCCCCAGAGAACTGTTTTGCTCCCTCAGAGAAAAAAGTAAATTGAGTGATTAGCTGTCCAACCGCTTGCCTTTCCCTCCGTCCCCGAGATGCTGAAGGCTGTTCTTTACAGCAGCAGGTTCCCTTAGTAATCAGATCTTACATCAACATGGCACGTTTGCCTCAAACAATTAACCAACATTTAGACATTATCGTAAGCCAAAACCTCGTGACTTTTTTATGATTCTGTCTAGTATATCATATTACATTTTGTCATCCTGCCTCCTGAGGATTCATTTGAGCTGTATAATTTCTCAGACTTTGTCCAGTCTTAGTCACCTTGACAGTTTGATGAGTGCTGGTCAGATATTCTGTAGATTGTCTCACAGTTGAGATTTTCTGTGTTATTTTTTTTAATAATGATTTTTCTTGGCTTGTGGGTTTGGAACAGAAGATCACAGAGTTTAAGTACCCTTCTCATTATATCACGGCAAAGATACAGATCATCATCATGTTTTATGATTGCTAATACTGAACTTTCTCCCAAGGCGAGTAGTATTTGTTAGTCTTCTCCACTGTAACACTGATTTCCTTACTTCCCCATACTTGGGAAAAAAAATCACTCTTTGTAGTACAAACTTAAGACATGGAGAACTGCCACTCATATCCTTAATTGTGGTGAACTTTCTTAAACTATGTGCCTATCTTCTTCAAGGGATAATTGTCTATTTTCCTTTTACATATGTATTCAATTAATTGATGTATACATGTATAATTTATATGTGTATATTTTACACATTGCCTTACAGTCTACCATCTTTATTCAGCTTCTCAGATTATTTCAGCTTTTGCTATTGTAAGTCTTTTAGATAACTTTTTGACTTTGACAAATTCTCATACTGCAGAGCAAACACACCTTTCCTTTCTTACATGACAAGATAGTCTATGCCTATGTGTGTACTACTCCTTAAGAATGAGAATCAGCCATTTCTTCAACTAGACCTTGTTCTTTAGTTACATGATTAAAAGAAAAGATCACAAATTGTGCTGTTCCTTACAATGGTGGGGATATTCCTATGATATCCCAGCTGATGGAGTCCAGGAAATGATTGTATACAGAATTCATATGCAAATATCTACACATATTTTTGACAGTATGTACCTTTATCTATATTAGCACAAGCATGATTCAGTATCAACACCTCCAGTTGTAATCTGCCAACATATGGTTTGTTCTAGCTTTCTTCGTTTTTGTCTAAGTTTGAACTCAATGAGATCCCATCTTGTATTATACATGATTTATTTTTAAACTTGCTTGTTTCCAGATAAAATATATGTGTTTCATAATTAATAATTTATATCACTGTGGGAAATCTTTTTTATCAACAAGAGTACAGTGCTTATGTCCAGTTATTTTTGTCTTTCTTCTTACAGAATCTATGCATTTTCACAGACACTTAAATTACCAATTCCTTTCAGTAATTTTGTTTCTTGCAGTTTTACTAGGATTATTTTTCTTCTCAGTTAATATTTTATCTTGGTTACCTCAAATTCCTAATAATTTATCTCTAAGTTTAATTCTTTTCTCTAGAAAGATTCCATAGCTTAACAACTCATCACATCCATCACTGAATTTCCACATAGAATCATTTAACCATATCTTCTTCTGAAAAATCTCATTTCAATTTCATCTCTCCATATTATATTATTTCTGAACTTCTTATAGCTAGTGATGTATTGTCTTAATAAACTTTTTAAAAAATAGCTTTCAAAATACTGCATAGAATTATTGTAAACTGGTATGTTGTAGTATCTCAAGTTGTTTGTAGTTAGTGATGTTAAGTGATTTGCTTGTGTCTTTTTTCCCTTGAGTCTTCTTGCTTTTCATAGATACTTTATACTATATACCCAAGTACAAATCAGATTGCTGGAAGTTTGATTCAGATTAGAATGAAGACCCTTCGGATCTATTTGAAAAACATTAAAGTTTTAATAATATCGAGTATTTCAAAAATATGAATATACATTGTCTCTTCATTTGTTTAGATCTATGAATTCTTACATCAGCATTTTGTAGTCTCCTCCAAGAATGTAATACACAATTTGTTAGATATTTGCTCAATATTACCTTGTATTGATTCTATTATAAGTAATGTTATTCCCAAAGATTTGCTTAAAATTCTTATTTGATTCTGTGGAGGAAAGCAATGATGTTTTTTCTATTACCCACAATCCTATCACCTTGGTGTACTAACTTACTAACTCCATTAGTGCTTAGTTAAATTTTTGGGGTTTGCTATCTGTTAATCATACCATCTGCAAACAAAGCTAGGAATTTTCTTTTCAATATTTATAATTTTATTTCATTAAATAGTCTTATGGTAATAGTAAGAATTCTAGTACATGTTGAATATAGGTGAAACGAGAAGTTATCCTTGTTTTGATTCTATCATCAAGGAGAAAACATATAGTTCTTTGTATCATTAAATAGATGTTAGTTCAAGATATTCAGCAATATTCTTTTATTGCAAAATGAGTAATAGCTATATCTTTATGTTCTGTCTCGAAAAAAAATATTCCTTTCTCATACAATACAAATACATTCTGCGTACAGCTTCCTTTCCCTCTTCTTCTCCCAGTCATCCCCCTTATCTCTCCTCTCTCCCAGATCCACTGTTCCTTACTTTCCCCTCTTAAAAGAACAGGTATCCCAGTAATATCAACTGAACATAACATAAGAGAATTCACTAAGCCTAAGCACAAACCCTCATATCAAAGTTGGATGAGACAACCCATCAGGAGCAAAAGGTATCTTTGAGCAAACAACAGAGTCAGAGACTCCAGCCCTCCCAATTATTCGGAGTCCCAGAAAAATCTCAGGCTAATGAAGCACAGCATGTATGCAGAGGACCTGGTGCAGACCACGCAGACTCTGTGGTTGCTGTTTCAGTCGCTGTAAGTCCCCTTGGAGTGTCCTTAGTTGATTCTGTGCGACGTGTTCTCCTGGTGTCCTCGACCTCTCTTACTCCTACAGGTCTTCCCTCACTCTTCTTCTGCAGGGTTTCCTGAGTTCTGATTGGATGGACCCAGTGGAGATCTCTAATTTAGATGTTGTGTCTCTGCATCTGCTCACATCAGCTGGTGAAGGAAGCTTCTTTGATGACAGTTGGTCTAGGCACTGATCTATGAGTATAGCAGAATGATACTAGGAATTAGTTCACTGATTCTTCCCTACCCCACACAGGGGTAGGAAATGAGGGAGGGAAGTCATGCTTATTTTAGCATGGAAGTCTCTGAGCCATCCATCTTCTGGATCCTGACCATTTAGGCATGTCAGGCATAAGTTTCCTTTAGTGGCTTTCTCCACAAGTTAGATCAATTATTGCCAGGCTACTCTCACAAGCTCTTGATGTGGGAAGTCCTTCTGTATAAGTGTTGCTTTAATTGGTTAATGAATTTGAAATCTTCTTTGGCCTGTGATAGGACACAGTAGAGCTAGGCAGGAAAACTAAACTGAATTCTGGGAAAAAGAAGATGGAGTCAGTGAGACGTCATGTAGTGCCCACAGGAGACAGATGCACCAGAACCTTGCCAGTAAGCCACAGCCACATCACAATACACAGATTAATGGAAATGGGTTAATTTAAGAGGTAAGAACCATAAGAAGCTAGAACTAATAGGCCAAGCAGTGACTTAATTAATAAATTTTCTGTGTGATTATTCATGTTTGGGCAGCTGGAACAAATTAGCAGTCTCTGACAACAGTTTGACAAAAGAGAGAGAGTGAAGTTGTGTTTATTTTACCCTCGGTTTCTGAGTCATCCATCTTATGGATCCTGACCATCCAGATATGTCAGGCATGGGTTTCCTCTAGTGGGTTTGGCCTCAAGTTAGACCAATTATTGTTGGCCTACTTCCACAGGCTCTGAACTATAGTTGCTCCATGGGATCTCCCAGGGAGGACAGGTTATGGGTGATAGTTTTTGTGTCTGGGTTGGTGTCCCAGTTCAATCACTGTGAGCCTAGGCTGGTTACAGAAGATGGCTCCATATCCTCCATTACTTGGAATGTCCTTAGAATCAAGCTCATAGGTTCCAGGAGTTTCCAATGCACTAGTCTTCCAAATCATTCCTTAACTCCACACCTATTAGTCGTCTCTTTCCATATGTCTCACTCCCCGACTTGATCCCTCTTGTTTCAATCTCCACTTGCTCCCAGTCCACCCAAGGAATCTATTAGCTCTTAGGTAAAGGATAATCACAATGCAATCCATAGATCAAGAGACTTAAGATAAGGAGAAGAGGGGGAGAAGCACATGAATCTCCATGGGACAGATAAATAGAATAGATTCTGATGTTTTTACTCAGCTGAAGTAGTTCCCTTTTATTACTAGTTTTATGAGGTTGTTTACAGTATTGTTTGAGTGGGTATTGCAGTTTGACTTGGCCATGCAATTTTCCTTATCTACTTTGTTAGTGTGGTGGGTTCTATTGTTTGAATATTAAGCCAGACAATTATAGATGAATGAACTTTAATTGCCATGGCATACAACTTAATTGATAAATTATTAGATTTTATTTGTTAATATGTTGTGGAAATTTTTACATGTATGTTTATAAAATATATTGCTTTAAAACATTTTAAATTATTTTATTATTTTTTATTTAATTGTGTGTGTGCATGTGTGTGTGTGTATGTGTGTGTTATGTGTCTTCAAAGTAAGAAACTTTAAACCCTTGAAACTGGAGTTACAGGTTGTTGGGAGCCTCCTCACATAGAGTTAATGCTGGGGCCAGAATTCAAATCTTTTGGAAAGGCAGAGAGCATTCTCCTGCTTTGCCATCTTTCCAGTCCTTTTGTTTAATTTTTTTTATAAATTAGCTTACTTTGTAGGAGAAATGGACCTACAACTGGTTCTTCTGCCTCAGTCTTTAATCCTGTGTGCTAGGATTAAAGGCATGATTAGCTAAATGCAACTTTGCATTCTTTTATCATCATTATTGCTTTTCTCCAACGGTTATGGTAGACCCACTGAATGAGTGGAAGTTCTAAAAGTGAAAATAAAAGAAATAGAGGTAAGAAACTCTTTACTTGCATGAGAAAATGCAGTTAAAATCTCTTTCAAACAATGATCAGTTGTCCCAACTCCCAGCCCAATAGACCAATCCTGGTAGCACTTCTCAACAACAAGCAATGATAGCACAGCCTCCTCAGCCAATGCAACCTCCACAGCAGCTGAATGTCTTCTCAGCATAGAGTTTTCTTAAGCCTCATTAAGGAAAACTGGAACTACTCAATGCATTATGAAGTACTTCTGCTCCTAGTAAGTTCTAAGACAGATCATGGCTCTTTTTTTGTCTTCTTTCTTTCTTTGTTGTTAACAGCAAATACAAGGGTGTCATCTGACCCTGGCCCTTCCTTGTTTAGAAATTTATCTAAAATGGATTTGATGTTTTGGGTAAGTGTATAACAATCCACTTATTTTGCTTTCTTGGGGTATGTTTTGATAATTTATATTTCCAAAAATTAGTCCATTTTATCTGGTTTATCAATTTTGTTGGCATGAAGTTGTCCATATATTGCTTTATTGTGTATTTAATGTTTAGAGAATCAGCACTGACATGTTTTCATTTCAGACAGTTGCTCTTTGTATCTTTCCTTGAGCAGATATTTATAGCTTTGTTCTTTTCTTCCACAAAAATAACAGCTTGATATTTTCACCTACAATATGTTTTTTTTTTTTTTACGATTTTCATTTTTGTTTTCTTCTGACTGCTCTAGGCACACATTTGGTTCTATATCTAGTTTATTTTGTGTGGCGTTATGATTTTACTCTAAACGTTTTGGTTGTTCTGTGGGTAAAACCCAAGGCTCCATGTATATCAGGCAAGAGTAATACACCTGTTATTTATATATATACCTTTTCCTCTTACTGCAACTGTTTAATGTTGCAATTATCTCTCTAAATTCATTGCTTCCTACAAATTATATATCATACATATACATACACTTATAAGTATTGTGTATAATTTTAGGTAAATACAAAATGATGCCTTGAGGCTTTATCAAGCAAACTTGATATCATATTATTTGTTCCTCTTTTGTTCTTCCATCTTCTACATGACATTCCTCCCTGCTTGCTAGTTGCAGCCCTCTCCTATTCATTCCATTTTCTGCTTTCTATAGTTATTCATAGTAATATGCTCCCATATATAAAATTGAAGCTAGGAATATAGATGAGAGAGAATATGCACTGTTTGTCTTTCTGGGTTGGGTTACCTTACTAAATATAATCTTTCCTTATAATTGAGTTAAAAAGCCTCAATTATTATCCTCTGCATAAAACAAATTAGCTTTGAGTAGTGCTTTCTTTGCAGCCTATCAGAACACTGTTCAAGAATGGAATCATATGAAGGGAATTCTGAGTACTTGTGAGAAAACTTCAAGAAAACAAGACAATAGTTCTTCAAAACTCAGTTTCTTCAAAAACAATCAATTGTTTTTGGAATATGTTTTTTTGCTCCTCTACAGTATACAGTTAACAATGAATTCACTTTTGATTATTCATTACAACTGGCTATTGCTATTTCTTTATATGTTTATATTGTAAAGCAAGTTTTTCCATGTGTGACTTATCCTTGTGATTGAACACTTTACTTATGTGATTCTTCTTGATGCTCACAGTATAAATTTTCTCATTCTCTGAATAAAGTTGGCTATTGCATAAAACTTTAGCATGGATCATTTTCAGGCTCAACTCTCCCAGGTCCACCTAAAACAGTAAACATCTTGTTTGCTTCCAATTTTCAGGAGTATCTATTTGTGTTTTTCTTTGGCTTTACCTTGTTATTTGGCTTCTTTAGGCTTGCGAATTTTGGATTAATGTCCTTTGTTTATGGCTAGAGTCCACTAATGAGTGAGTACATCCCATATTCATCTTTTTGGGTCTAGGTTATCTCATTCAGGATAGTGTTTTCTATTGTTATCCATTTGCATGCAAAATTCAAAATATCATTAATTTTTACTGCTGAGTAGTACTCTAATGTGTATATATTCCACACTTTCTTTATCCATTCTTCCATTGAGGGGCATGTAGGTTGTTTCCAGGATCTGGCAATTACAAATAACACTTCTATGAATGTAGTTGAACAAATGCTTTTGTAGTATGATTGGGCATCTCTTGGGTATATTCCCAAGAGTGGTATTGCTGGATCCTGAGGTAGGTTGCTTCCCAAGTTCCTGAGAAACCACCACACTGCTTTCCAAAGTGGCTGCACAAGTTTGCATTCCCACCAGCAATGGATGAGTGTTCCCCTTATTCCACATCCTCTCCAGCATAGGCTATCACTGATGTTTTTGATTTTACCCATTCTGACAGGTGTAAGATGATATCTCAAAGTTGTTTTGATTTGCATTTCCCTGTTCGCCAAGGAGGTTGAACATGATCTTAAGTGTCTTTTGGCCATTTGAACTTCTTCTGGTGAGAATTCTCTTTTCAGTTCCGTACCCCATTTTTTATTTTTTATTTTTATTTTTTTTTTTGAGACAGGGTTTCTCCGTAGCTTTTGGTTCCTGTCCCGGAACTAGCTTTTGTAGACCAGGCTGGCCTCGAACTCCCAGAGATCCGCCGGCCTCTGCCTCCCGAGTGCTGGGATTAAAGGCATGTGCCACCACTGCCCGGCCGTACCCCATTTTTTAATTGGGTTAATTAGAATTTTCATGTCCAGTTTCTTGAGTTCTTTATATATTTTGAAGATCAAACCTTTGTCTGATGCGGCGTTGGTAAAGATCTTCTCCAATTCAGTAGGATGCCTTTTTGTCTTAATGACACTGTCTTTTGCTTTACAGAAGCTTCTCGGTTTCAGAAGGTCCCATTTATTCACTGTTGCTCTTGTTGTCTGTGCCACTGGGGTTAGATGTAGGAGGTGGTCTCCTCTTCTCATGTGTTGCCGTCTACTTCTCACTTTCTCTTCTATCAGGTTCAGTGTGGTGGGATTTATATTGAGGTCTTTAATACATTTGGACTTGAGTTTTGTGCATGGTGATAGATATGGATCTATTTTCATTCTTCTATAGGCTGACATCCAGTTATGCCAGCACCATTTGTTAGAGATGCTTTCTTTCTTGCATTGTATATTTTTAGCTCCTTTGTCGAAAATCAGGTGTTCATATGTTTGTGGGTTAATATCTGGGTCTTCAATTTGATTCCATTGGTCAATGTCTCTGTTTCTATGCCAATACCAAGCTGTTTTCATTACTGTAGCTCTGTAATAGAGTTTGAAGTCAGGGATGGTAATGCCTCTGGAAGTTCTTTTATTGTATAGGATTGTTTTGGCTATCCTGGGTTTTTGTTTTTCCATATAAAGTTGATTATTGTTCTATCAAGGTCTGTGAAGAATTTTGTTGGAATTTTGATAGGGATTGCTTTGAATTTATAGATTGCCTTTGGTAGAACTGCCATTTTTACTATGTTGATCCTACCCATCCAAGAACATGGGAGATCCTTCCATTTTCTGGAGAGCATGAGGGTGGGGGTAAGGGTGGGGATGTTGTTGGGGAAGGGGAGAGAGAGAAAGAAGAAAGACTGGAGAGAGCTTGAGGGAGTGGGAAGGTGGAAATGGAGGAAGGGTGGAAATAGGAGCAGGGAAGAAGATATCTACATTAAAGGAGCCATTTTAGGGTTGGCAAGAGACTTGCTTTTGGAGGGGATCCCAGGTGTCCATGGGGATATCACCAGCTAGGTTATTGGGCAGCAGAGTAGAGGGTGCCTGAACTGGCCTTGCTCCACTACCACACTGATGATTATCTAGAATCTCACTATAGAATCTTCATCCAGCTACAAATGGAGATAGAGACAGAGATCCTCATAAGAGCAATGGACTGAGCCCCCAAAGTCTAGTTGAAGAGTAGAAGGAGGGAGAAGATGAGCCAGGAAGTCTGGACCTCGAGGGGTTGGTCCACCCACTGAGACAGTGTGCCTGTTCTAATGGGAGCTCACCAAATCCACCTGGACTGGGACTGAATGAGCATGCAATCAAACTGGACTCTCTGAATGTGTCTGAAAATGGGGCCTGACTGAGAAGCCATTGATAAAGGCACTGGGACTTGTTTCTACTGGGTGTACTTGCTTTTTGGGACCCTAGTCTATTTTGATGCAAAGCTTCCTAGGCCTGGATGTAGGGGGGAGGGCCTTGGACTTCCCACAGGGCAGGGTTTCCTGCCCTCTCTTAAGGAGGGAGGAGGAGGGAGAAGGGTGAGTAGAAGAGCAGGAGGAGAATGGAGGAGGCGAGGAAGTGTAAATTTTTGAATGGAAATATAAAATAAAAAAATTTAAAAAATAAAGTGTATGGATTGGAAAAATAAAAATAAAAATAAATGAAAAAAAAACAGTAAGCAATAACAGTAGCCCATCTCTAGGTATAATTTCTCTTCATCTGTGAACCTGTAAAACTCAAAAATCAAGTTATGTATACAAAAAGATAATAGTGAGACAGGTAAAGTTTCAGTAATATTCATGTTACACTGATAACTTAGCTCTTGATAGCTTCTGAATGAACTCATTCTTTTTCATAAAAGTTAAAGATATGTTCGTAGTTGAGCAGATTTATTAGAGCATACCTTTTTCTAAATTTGGAAATTTTTCTTCTAGTACTTTACTGAAGACAAACTTTGTGATCCCCATTATGGTATTCTTTCCATTCTCTATAATCATAGTTCAGAGGTAAGTTCTTTCAATGGTCTCACAAACTGCCTTGTACTTTTCATACTTTTGAAAACATATCCATAATATTTTCTGAATGACATATTTCCCCTATGTTGTCTTCCATCACTAGCTTTATATTTCTACATATTTATTCTATGGGTGAAACTTTCCTCTATTGTTGTAACTAGCTTGTTCAGTTTCTCATTTCCAAGATAGTTGCAGTTTTTATTTTCTTAAAAAGTTCAAAATCTATTTACATGTTTTGTATTGACTTAATTATTTTATTCATGTCCTTGTGTTTTATTTTTTAAATTGTTTGAACATACTCATAATGATTCTTCTGAGTTCATTGTCTGCTTGAATCATTGTCAACAGAGGCCATTACAATGGGACTTTTATATTTTGACAGGATCTGTAGTATTTTTGGTGTTTCTTTTTCTGCCTAGAAATAAACAGAATCACATTTAAAAAAAGTTGCAGATATAATACCAATTTTGTCCATTCTGCATCAGATTTGGGACAGACATCCAATGTATCTATCTACTCTTATAGAAATCCCAAGTCATATGTGGCTCTATACATGTATGTAGCTTCAGGATTTGCTTCAATGAACAGTGTGTTTTTCTATAGCTATTTCTGTGACAATTCCCTCTATTTTCTTGTTTTCTGTTGATATGGCCAAGGAGGTCAATGGGTCATTTTATAATTAAGAACACATTTTGTGGCTGAATAGTGTGAATTTGAGATCCAAAATATTAGGCAAAGGTTGTAAAGCTGCTCTTGTATTTTCTTTAGAATACCTTTCACTCTAGATCTCTTAATTTTATCATCCTTTGTTATCCTCATGTCCTAAGGATTTACATTTTGACTAGTAATTTCTTTTCAGTCTTAATTTCTATTTTACTAGCTGCAGGAAAAAAATAAACAATAATTTTCACACTTCATTTAGAAATCAACTTGGATTTAAAATCTAAATTTTCTCTTTGGCTATTCTGTCTTCTTCTGTGCCCAGACTTCATATAGTTTTTAGGTTGGGTCTTTTTTTTTTTTTCATTTTACTATTAAGTTCAAGCATTCTAATAGTCATTATTCAAGCACTTAAATAATACCCATTTCAAACCTTCTTCAAGTAATTGATATCTTAGTCATCTCAGTGTAGAAACATCTGTCACTTCAGACTCTCTATTGCTTTAACATTTAAAATTTTATTTGATATCTTCCTTTATTTGATCAAATGAGTGATTTTTAAATATGAAACCTGGGCATAATTCTGTTTCATAAGAATATTGATCTTCGTTAGTGCCTGATTTTATAGTTGACTGCAAACAGAGACTGCTCTTTTATTCCTGGTCGTTCAGACCCAAATAATCACACAGAAACTATATTAATTACAACCTTATTCAGCCAATAGCATAGACATATCTGCCTAAATCTTTTATTTTAAATTAACCCATGTCTATCTTTCTGTGTATTTCTATGAACTTACCAGGTAAGGTTTCAGTGTCTGTGTCCTTAGTGAGTGTCTTCTGTAATATGGATCAATCATAACTCTTAACACTGTTATTTCTTTCGTAGCCTGTTGGCTTAAGACCATCGAAAGTCCAAAGTGGTCAGGGGGAAATCTAAGTTTCCAGTTTGACCAAATGTTTATTATGGCCCCATGTGGGAGTGCTCCCAATTCTGGAATCAAAAACTTCTAGGTTAGAAGAATTTGAAGCAAATAGTTTCCAAGTGGGTCACTAAGGGTGATAGTGAATGGAACGCTTCCCTTTTCCACCCCTTACCTTCTTTACCCATGGATTTTGGCTATGGGAGAAATTGTACCATATATTGTATGCCAACTCAAAGCATATGCCACCTTCTAAAAAAGGTGCATCTTTAGAAGCATATGCCTCTGGACTCCAGGAGGCTGCCACCTAATTGGATGGAGCTGTAGCTGTGTCTTCCCAAGGCCATTCTACATTTTATCACGCCATCTGCTTCAGGATGATGGGGAACATGGTAAGTCCAGTAGATTTCATGTTCACAGGCTCCGATTCAGACTTCTATGGGTGTGAAATAAGTGCCTAGGTTAGAAGCAATACATTGTGGAACACCATGATAGAAGATAAGGAATTCTGCAAATATGAAGATTTTTTTGGTAAAAGCATTACGTGAGGAATAGCAAATCCGTAACCAGAGTAAGTATCTGCTCCATGAAGGATAAGGCATTGTCCCTTCCATGAAGGAAGTGGTCCAGTGCAGTCAAGCTGCCAGCAGGTTTCTGGGTTCTTATTTTAATTCATATCTGGGGCTCAGTGTTGGTCTCTGTTGTTGACAAATCTGGAACTTAGCAGCATCTGTAGCCGGACAAGCCTTGGTAAATTGAAGTCCATGTAGTTGAGCTTATGTATAATTCCCATCTCTGCCACCATGGCATTTTTTATGTGCCCACTGGGCAATGACAGGGATGTTTGAGGAAAGAACCTCATTGTCTAGAAAACAGGTCATCTCATTTACTTGATTACTAAACTCCTCGGCTGAAGTCACCTTTTGATGACTGTTTACATGGGCATAAGTATTTTTCATATCCTTCTGCTGTTTGGAGAGATTTATCCACATATTTCTTCCCTTGATGTCTTTCCTATCAATTTTCTTCTAATAATGTTCTTTCCAAGTCCTGGATCATCTATCCAATCCATTGGCTACAGGCCACAAATTTGTGAATAATCACACATCTGACCATTCCTCGTTCCAAACAAAATGTATGACCATGTATACTGCCTGAAGTTCTGCCTACTGTGAAGATTTTCTTGTACTAGTGTATTTTAGAGCTGTCCTAGAAATAGATTGTAATGCTGCAGATGTCCATTCCTTATTCCCAAATAATATGGAGAACCATCAGAAAACTAGGTCTTACTCTTCAAAAGTCAACGCATTATAGGGTGGAGTGACATTTCATTTGTATTTTAATAAATAAAGTTTGCCTGAAATTCGAAGAGTAAAATAGCTGAACTGATCACTCTTACAAAGCAGGCATGGTGATACACACCTTTAATCTCAGTAGCCACACCAGTTTACCATAGAAACTGGGTGGTAATGGTGCACACCCTTTAATCCCTGTATACAAGACCTGAGGAGACAGCTCTCACACTGTCTCATTCTGAAATTCCTGGAGGCAGGATCACCATTTTGAAATGAGGTAGAGGTAAGAACTGGTGGCTGGCTGTTTTGCTTTTCTGACCTTCTGGTTGAACCCCAATTTCTGTCTCTGGGTTTTTATTAATCATGCTACAATTGGGAACATGCTATGAGGCTATAAATGAATATTTGGCAGCAGACAGAAGATGAAACTTTGGCATTTTGGCAACTCCTTCCTGTAACTCACTAATTTCCAGTATATACTGGGATCCAGAAGAAGCAGACTCTAGTGAAGGAATGAACTTACTAGTGAGAGGGAGAGCAAGTAGGCAAAGAACAATTTTTCCTCTTCTATTTCCTTTGCATAGGTTATTAGAAGTATGTGTGGCTCAGATTAAAGGTGAATCTTACCACCCAAAAGGATCCAGATTATAATAGTGTCTTTCCACTTCAAATGATTTAATTTAGAAAGAGGAATCTCTCACAAGCGAACCTAGCCATTTGGGTTTTAGTTAATTTCAGAATTAGTCAAGTTCACAATCAACAAGATTCATCACAGACCTTGTTGCTGAAGAGAACACACACTTGGCTCATAAGGCAAGGAGAAATTAACTTAGTGTTGACCACAAAGTTTCCTCTGTGATAGCTCACTTTCATAATGCTAGAAAATGCTAGGTAGGCTCCCGGGTTAAAAATATTATTAAAGGCTGTACCCAGCTGTGAATCCTGTGAATTTTATAATTATGGGCAAGAGAAGATTTTTCCATGAGAATGACCAACTGTTTTCTGACTGGATTTGAAGATATACAAGAGAAAGTACATACCTGGTTCTTTAAATATGGAAAGAACCCAGGACTTGGATGTTCATGGGCTACAGGGGAAAAGTTACTATTAAGTTTTTCTGTCCTGGCAGCGGTTTCCCAAATAACTGCTCAGAGTCTTAATATAAATTATAAATGCTCAGTCAATAGCTCAGGCTTATTACTAACTATCTCTAACATTTTAAGTCAGTCCATATTTCTTATTTATGCTCTGTCACGTGGTGGTACCTTTATTAGCATGGCACCTTCATCTTCTGCTCCCTCTCTGTCTGACTGAATACACTCTGACTCCGCCCTTCCTCATCCCATCCTTCTCAGTTTAGCTTTCCTGCCTAACTTTATTCTGGTCAGCTATTGACCAGTCAGCTTGTTTATTAAACCAATTCTAGTGACACATAGTAACACAGTATAAGGAAATATTCCACAACATAACATTTAAGGTCTCTTTATATTTTTAACAGTTTATACCCATAGATTATTACTACTCTCAGATCTTATGGGCGAGGTTTCTTCTTTCAGTGGAAGGAAATTACTGTGAAACTCACAGCTTGCAGGTGATGTTTCAGCCAAGATTAGGATAGAACTTATCAAGAACATATATATATATATATACATATATATATATATATCTATATATATATATTTCTAGATATTCAATTTAAAATTTTATGAGAGAAAATAGAGCTAACAATATATGTTGTGGAGCAAGAGTAACAAATAAATAAAAGGGCAAAGTAAGCTTGCTTATCAAAATTTAAAACCATTTGTAGTGTCCTTAGAATATAATGGGATAGTCTGAGGTGAGGCCTTAAACGCTCTTAATGAATGCCAATGTAATGTCAATTTTAATGATTTTAGAGGCAAACTCTGAGTTGAGAACCAAGAGGAGTGATCCTGTAGAATTAGAAAATAAAAGAGCTACAACACAGACAAAATATAAATGTAATTTATTTGTAGTTATTACTCTACTACTATTTTAGTATATTTTGGGTTGGTCTTCAGTAGTGCACAGTCTACCTTTTCCTGACAGTCTAGTTATCTAATTTGACAGAGGGAGCTAAACTTGGATGCGAAGAGTATTAGGGTTTCATTCTGTACAACCTCATGAAGGACACAACGCCACTGTTCTTCCATTCCAGCATTACCAGCCTGTTGCCAGTAGCCTAGCATTCTCTACCGTAGTTTATACACCCTGGTGCACTCCCTTCTCCACCTTAGCTAAATTGAACATTGCTGCATATTTGAGGAGAACTCATCTGGCGTTAGAGAAAGAGTTTAATTTAGCAAATTCTTATGAGTTCTTAGTGATATGTGTCTGATCCTTTGAAGGCATTTGACTTTGGGGGGACATTCCTATTCCTTATCTCTAACAGCGCATGACTATTTGAATGTGTCTAGCTTTCCTAATCTCCACAAGCAATTTCATAGATCGCCTCCTACATGAATGGCAGGTACAATATTTATTCTCCTTGTGTTATATGCAGATTCCACACAAGGAATTAGAAAAACATTGTCACTTTTACTTTCTTATATTAATAGTGTAGTAGAAGTTAATGTTTTTTAATCTTTGATTCTTCATACATAGAATGTATACTTAGCAACATAGTTTTTAAAAATCCATAGTCAGTTTTTTTTGTGTGAAAAATTACATATATTTTTGTATTTTTCCAAGTTTTTCCATAGTGTATTTTCACGAGGTAGAGAATATTTTTCCATCATTCATTACTTTTTTTATTGTTTTCATGCTTCATGTTTCTCTGTCTCTCTCTCTCTCTCTGTGTTTGTGTTGTTTTTGTTCATGTGGTTCAGTGCATGTATATTTATAGGTGCATACGTGAATATCTGTATGTGGCAGCTAGAGGCTGGCACAGAGTGTCTTACTACATCACTGTGTAGCTTATTATTTATTATTTGAGGCAAGGTTAATGAGATCCATAAAACTGCTGTCTCTACCTTCCCAGCACTGGGATTATGTGCACTCACTTACTCAGTCTGTATTCTTGTTTTTAAATTTTTAGGGATGGTGTTGAGTATTCAAATTCAGGCCATAACACTTGTGTGCCAAACACATGAGTGACTGAATGGACCACATCCTCAGTCCCTGGTGCTCCTCTTTTTATTTCCAGCTTTCTACAAAGCTCCAGAGAGAAGCTGATGATTCCTAGGTGTTATACAAGCATTCACTCTGTCATACAAACAGTGTGCCTATTGCAGCTCTCTGTCAGGAATCTTCCAAATAAACAGAAGCTTTGTAAAAACCTTAGTTGCTGACCTGTGACAAAGCCTCAGCAAAATCTCAAAAGTTTGCTTTAACTTATAGAGCAACCAGGAAGATTCATCTCGCATTTACTTAACTGTTTTATGTGCATCAAAGAGGTTCTCTCTTTGCCCTCTGAGAGATGACTTTGCTTGTCTTATGAGAATGGCTAATTGTTTATGGGTGTAGATTCACTGAGCCTTTAAAGAAAGTACTTCTCATTATTTTCAATTTTGGCATTTTCAAGAACATTATCATATTGTATTTCTTTGAAAGAAATTGAGCTTTGTCCAAGCTTCCTAGCCAGGACTCTATATCAAAACAGATAAGGGAGGAAATGAAAACTGAGGTTTTATCATGCATGACATTGAAAATAGAGAGTGTTCACTGTAGGCACCCTGTATGAACACATGAACATATCGGGCCTACTTACATTTGGAGATGTTAGATACTGATTTTGTAAACAATAACTGCAATATTATCTGAAATAAGATAATTTGTTTTACTTGTTCAATTAAAGTGTTATTATTCATGGACCTATAAGATACGTTATTACCAAATCCTTTTTTACTTGACAATTATTTGGAAAACATGTGTCATACAAAAATGCCTTAGCATCCTAGACAGTTGTCTTTAAGAAACAGTGAATTCTTTCACAAGATTCCTAATTTACATAGGTAAACAACTTATCTAATATTTTATTTTTAAAATAACAATCAAGTATTCTGGATTTATGCTACCTTGTTCTTCTGCTGCATAATTACGTGCTTGTTTTTTCCTAACATTTCAGCCCTTTCATTTTTACTAGGTTGAGAGATATAGCTTTTAAAATGAATTATTATTTTACAATCACTTAGGTTTCTTAAAAGGAAACCTGAGGCAAGGCGTATTAACTCATTTTTCTCAGTGCATATGTGAGTGTCAGAAGTGGAATCTAGAGATAACCAGGTGAGTGTGAGAGTTGAATCAGGCACAGAAACAGTGGAAGAGGAACAGTGCAGAATTGCCACCGATAAGACAGGAAATAGCTGGCTACATGGATGATATGTGACTTAGAAGAGGACAAAAATATTATGTATTTGTGGTCTCCCATTTATTAGTGCACAAAGTTAACACCAAATGGCATGGACATCTTTATGTGATGTTACCTGACTATTAAATGCTGACTTTGGGAAAGCCAGATTCCACATTTGTGGGGCCAGCAGTTCTAGCTAACAGTCTTCTGTTTGCCTATAGCTTGTTTGGCTGCAATCTTACAAGTCTCTTTCATCAGAAGATGGCCCAGTTTGGAAGGTGTGTGGTGTTTGGTGTAAGCAGAGTGACACAGGCTGTCGTCTGAAGGTCTGGGAAGTCTGAGGCTGCCAGGATGCTTTGGGTCTTTTTCCAGTCACAGAATCATCTTCCTTTCTCTATCTTCCAAGACTCCCTTTTCCTGATCATTCCATCCACTTTCACTTCCCGGGAGGTTGTTAACATCTAAGATTCACTTTGTGTTTTATATCATGGAATAAGCAAAGCACCCACTTGATGGAGTGATGGTGTTTTCTAGATCTGTCTGGAGGTCTTTCTCTTGTTGTCTCGATAATCATGTATTAATCTAAGTTCTTTGGCATACCTCCCTTCTCTTTTAAGAATCTCTTTAAATTGCAGAATTTAGGCAGAGTTCCTATCAGGGTCAAGTGGATACAAAGCGACATTCTTGAGCTAACTGATATTTTCCTAGGTACAACAGTTGAAAGTGTGCAGATTTAAACCCACCCCAGCATATCCACACTAAATGACAGAAAGATTAGAAAACCCAAGAATCTGAACAGAGTTTTGTAGATGGAGCGGCGGGCTACTTCCCGCCGCCCTGGAGGGCTCCAGGCCACTGGCTAGCTTTATCCAAAATAATTACAAGAAAACTGTATTCTTTTAAACACTGCTTGGCACATTAGCTCTAGCCTCTTATTGGCTAATTCTCACATCTTGATTAATCCATTTCTAATAATCTGTGTAGCACCACGAGGTGGTGGCTTGCCAGGAAGGATCTTAACCTGCGTCCATCTTGGAGAGGAGAGCCATAGCATCTGCTTGACTCTGCTTTCTTTCTCACAGAAAGTTGTTCTGTCTATTCCGCCTACCTAATTTTCTGTCCTATCAGGCCAAGCAGTTTCTTTATTAATTAACCAATGAAACAACAGATAGATAGAAGACCCACCTACATCATAGTTTCAAATGCATATTTTGATTAAATTAACTTTTACTTTATACAAAAGATAAAGGGAATGTATTTTTATTATAGAAATTTAAACATCAAGACAGCATTTATCTCTTTTTCTTTACCATTTTATCACATGTGAGGAATTCATGAATTTTAGGCTTTTCTTGAATCTTGTCTTAAGGCTAATGAAAGTTCATTTGTGCATTTGCATGGAGTAGACTGGAAAATAAACTGATAATCTAACCACTGGTTCTTTTGCACTTTCAAAACACAAAATCTATGAAGCAAATGGTTTTAGGTGCTTCTGTGATACATGTTTGTAGGCAGTTAGTTTAGCTCTTGCTTTCCTTCCTTCCTTGTCACCTGGCGGTCTCTTTTGACATGATCTGATGACAGTTCTGCTGACAGAGGCACCAATGGCAGCACACTCAATATTCCACCTCCTGAGACTGCCCAGATCCTCTCCCACTTGCTGAACAAGCCGCTGTCAGTGTCAAAGGAAGGAGGTGGGTGTCTCTGCCTGTTGAGCAAGTTCAATTTCAAGTCTTGAGGGGAGAATTTCACAGCAGGCAAGTGAAGCAATTTTATTGCCTCTATTTTCAGAATCTCTTTTCAAATTACAATAATATAGCCATGAAGCATGTAAGGAAAGACAATCTTTATGGAGGAAAATGGAGCTTTTATCTACTATACCAAAAATACAGGTAAAGGAGACACTTTGTTCTTAAGGTTCATTTTTCAATTCTAAATTCAACACTCCAGGAAAAGCTGCATTCTTCTAGAATAGAAAGAAATGCTTGTATAAAATAACTCTATAAATGTTAGACTCATTCAGAGCTATAGTACCCTACAATTCATCATTTTTTGGAGCCATGTGATGAATCAATCCTTCATATGCCCAAACACATTTTGAAGGTATTAGGGGAAAAATGACTGTTTGCAATAAAATTTTTTAATTGCAGAATTATTATGTTCTTCTTATTGTTTATCAAGCTTAATAATTGTTGTAGTTAAGCTTCTTTATCCTTTGTGTATAGGAGGGCTACTGAGTATTTTGAGTTGATCTTGTATCCTGCCACTTCGCTGAAGGTATTTATCAGCTGTAGGAGATCTCTGGTAGAGTTTTTGGGGTCACTTATTTACACTATCATATCATCTGCAAATAACGAAAGTTTGACTTCTTGCTTTCCAATTTGAATCCCCTTGATCTCTTTATGTTGTCTTTTTTATTATTTATTTATTAAAGATTTCTGTCTCTTCTCCACCGCTGCCTCCCATTTCCCTCTCCCTCCCCCAATCAAGTCCCCTCCCACTTTAAGATACCATCTCTATGTTGTCTTATTGCAGATTCCCTCTTCTGACTTGCAGGAATACAGGTGGAACACTTATACATAAAATATAAATAAATAATATAAATGATTACTTTTTACTGGTAACATTTATGATTATACTATTATCTTATTATTATATTATTTAAGCCTAATGGCAAAAGAACCTGACCACAGTTTTGTATTTGAACCAATTAATCAGTAATTACACTTATCTATCTCAAAAAGACCTATTGGTTTATGTCTCTGTTTCCCAGGAGTTGAAAGGGAAATGGAATACCTATGGGTATTCCAGATTTCTTTCAGGCTCAGATCCAGTTTTCTTTCTCTTTTTAGCAGGAATGTCCATTCCAGTAAGCTTTTGTTTCATAACCCTTCTGATTTCAATCTAAAATCAATCTCTATCAATTACAACTATCAATGCAATGCTACAGAATGTTATAATTTATAGTAGCAAGGATTCAAGTAAAACCCTAGGGAATATATATATATATATAGTTATATAAAATGTCTCTCCAACAGGTCTGTCCAATTATTCTCTCATTTTGCTCACTATAAGCTGAAAATTTCTGTAACTTTCCAGTCCTGATTATTAAACTCTCCTGGATGTTAATAAAATAACATTCATAATTTTGTTAGGATATTTGTGCTATATGAATTTTAAACTCAGTCCCTCAATGTTTTGAGCTAAATATCAGACAAAAGTAAAACCTTGTGTTTGAAAAAACAGGACAGTTAAGACTAAATAGGTTTTCCTTTTCTTTGCATCTCTTTCTCATATACTAAGTCACCTCTTAAGGTGTCTGCTTCCATCTGAGGCGTTTCCTGTCATTTCCATTCAGTGGTAAAAAGGATAGAGATCAAAGTACATAGACCGAATCAGCTTTGGACATACTTGGAAATGCTGCACAAATCTCGTTTCATATTTCTCTAGGCAGATCTTAGTTATATATTCACTTAGGTCTAAAAGAGGTTGGGAAAGCACCCATCAAATCCTCTATCATAATATTCAAAACAATTCATGTATCTTTTCTTAAATCTCTTCATTTTCCTATAACTCTAATTACTGTAAAGGTATGACCCTTGACTCACACTCCAAAGCATATGCCATAGTCACAGAACACGGGGAAGTTCTCTCGGTTCTGTGAACTGTGGATGCTCCCTTTCTCTTCCTTTCTTTCTTGGTTGTTTTGTATTTTTCTTCCACTTCAGTTGTATACTACTGTTTTGTACAAGGCAATAAATATTTCTTACACATTTTTTCTTGTACAAAACAATTTCTTAGTTTGAAAACCAAATAATTTAGTTAAAGACCATACAGTGCTTCTTCAGCCTACATTTTCTAGTTTCAGCAGTGAGATTTTAACATCCAGGAATTGGTCATTAACATTCTCCTAATTGGCTCCTCATTATTTGAGTCCTATTTATATGGGTCCCCATTTCCTAGGTACTAAAATTAAAACCCCATTAGAGCATTCAATGCCTCTAATAATAAAATCTATGACCTCCCACAGTTCTCTTCTTCTCTCTGCCCCTTAAGTCTCTCCATATAGGCTGCTATTTCCAATCTTTGAATAAAACATGCAATTTTAGGTTTTAGATTTCTTCCCTTCCTCTGCCAAAAATATCTTTCCCCCTCACTCTTCTTTTATTTTCTTTATCTGGCTTCTTGCTGTAACTCTCCTCCAAGGCATAACTCAAATTTCACATCCTTCGGAAAGCTTTTCTTCATAATATCCCCAATCTCAATTAATCAAATACTTTTCCCTTTTTGTTCGCACAGCGATGTTTATAGTTGTTTTCATCCTTTGTCAGTACACATTTGTATTGTAGTTATTTAGATATGAGTCTCTGTCTCTTGATACACAATAGACTCTAAGCGCCTTGATAAGCTGCTGTAGCATCTTCTACAACTGTTTCCAGTGCGTGCACACAAAACCCCTACCTGTGGGACTGAATTTTATTAGCCCAGAGACCTGCTTATCAATGTTCTATAGAAAAACAAAACAAAGTCTTTGTGTGTTTCTCTTTGATTCTTAGGATAGTGAGATTGGAGATAATTCTTCAGGGGCTAAAGAGATGACTCAGCAGTCAAGTGTGTCCAGTTCTCTCAAAAGTTCTGGGTTCTGTTCCTATCACTCCTGGAGGCTTGCCACAGCATCTAGCCCCACCTTCAGGGGATCCAATGCCTCCGACTTTGCAAATTAGTGCATGTATGCACACAAAAGCACACACAGAATCTTAAAAAACTTAAAAACTTTGTTATTAAATGACTTACACGAGAAAGACATGGAGGGCAATTTACCAGTGACTGACAAGTATTCTGTAAATCAGTGAAGTCTGGTGATGACAGAACTGGAGGTCCTATTTCATAAAAAATTCCTGGTTTGCTTTTCCCATGCCATTTTGACCTCCAGAAAAGCCAGCTTAGCTAGCCCCTACCTTAGTCAAAGAATACATCTCAGTCCCAAGTCGTCCAGCTGTTCAGAACAAGGCGCATCCCACCGCTGTGGACATTGCTTCAGGTTTACGCTGTGGATCTTGCTGTCACTTATCCCCTGATGGCCATAACCTTTATTCTAGCAGCCGGACTTTGGCCTTAGTCATTCTCCTTGACGTTGTAGCTTTCTGCCGTGGCTGAAGACATACCTAGAATTTAGATTCTCCTTTGAAAATATGATACTCTTGGCAACGCCTGAAGTCTTGGATCCTGGACACTAAAGCCCCTTCTTATGCTGCCTCCTATGTTATTGTAGCTAGCATCTTTCAGTACTAAGTTTGCTGCCTCAAACCTAATTTTGCCTCTCTCTGTGTTTGTGTTGTAGAAGATTGTTTCAATGCCAGATGACTTGACTACATCAGAAAAGCAAAATTCCTTTGCTCATTGAATATTGAATTGACTGGTTCTCCTGCCAATTTCTTAAAAGAGTGATTCCATATTCTGGACTCTTTTTATTTGGCAAGTTTTCATAGCATCTGCCTGAGTGTTTTCCAGTGGAGAGAATCTTGGATATTTTAAAATCCAATTTGATCTTAGTTATTACGGACATTGTGATTTCTGTTTGCAGTGACTAAAGCCCCATCTTCAAGATGACAGAAGTGATCCTTTAAATGTTTTAAGCAGTCTCCTTTGCTATTAGTGTGTTCACCATCACTTGAACTCTTGTGAGTCTCAACACAATACATGCAAGGATATTCTCCAGGTTTTGTTTTCACCCAGTAGCAAACTTGCTCATTTTTTTTTTAAATCAGGAATCATGTATTGTTAAATTTGTACTGACTTTCTTTTCTCCTTGAATTCCTTCTTCACAAATTTAAGTAATGTTAGTGCTAATTCCACAGATACAAAGAGAAAACCCATTGACTCAAATACAATTAATTAAAGTAAGCAATTAACTAAAGCATGTTTTTAATTCATATACAAAGTTTGTCTTTCCTTAAAGGTGGGGCTCAAAAATCAACATTGAATATTGATGATAAAGGAACACTAACTTACCGCAGCAAGGCTCTGGCAGGCATTGCCCCTTCTCCCCCCTACCCTCTGCCTTGCTGAAAACCATTAGATTATAATCCTAAAGCTAGCCACCAAGGTCTTTTTCCCTCATTTGACCCCTTCCTACTCCTGGGATTAACTACCAAGGTCCAACTATCAAAGTATTAAAGTCCAACCATCAAAAGCCCCCTTTGGCTCTGCTAATTAACATGTCAGATTAAAATTAAATAACTTATTTTTAACAAGGGTTTGTTTCCATGGACAGTCTTTTTTGCCTTGAGAACGTGGCCTTGGAGATTTTTACAGTTCAGAAATAGAGAGTTTCCAAATGGGGGTTATAGTAAGAAAATAGGTAGGGTTACAGAAACAGAACAAAGCATAAAATTTGTTCATGACAACCTAATACAGCAAAATGGTTGCAAGGTGGCCATAACAAGATGATCATAACTATAGGTGACCATAATGACCTTTGAAACAAAGGAACGGTTGCTGTTTCCTGGAGTAGGCAGTACAGAGTCTTCTGTACTTAAGGTTACAGGTGGGGCATAGACTAACCCTTAAGAAGAAGAGCTTTAATCATAAACAGGAATGAATCTAGTTGATCTTTGCTATAAGATAAATTTCAAGCTTAAGATGGAGGCAGGGTGGTTTATCAGTAGACAGAGAACTCCTAAATATAAAATGCTACAATATGGGAATAGCCTATGGGGTTTTGCCATGGTGTCACAAATCCAAAAGTTTGCTTAATTCCCTCAGTTAAACTGTCTATCCTTTCTAAAATTCTTTATCTCTAAAACAAAGATGATAGTATCTTTTATTTTGCTGTGAGAATTTAAAAAGAAACAAATCAAAAACTTATAACACTTGGCATGCACCAAATTCTTTGTAAACATTTATAAAAAAGTCTTCAGATATTTGTTAGATAAAAATCAAGACTGAGCCATTACACTGGAAACTAATTCAAGGGGATTTTTGCCTAAAGAATACAGAACACAAACTTCATAGTGAGACTAATCTATTCGCACAAATTCCAGAAAGGTACATTAATACTTGAGGAATAAAGAGGAGTTATCAAGAGCAATTGTATGAATTGATTGCTTCTATTTAGCAAGATATAAAAAACATGGCTGTATCACAAGATATGTAGGAAAAAGCTGCAGAAGGAAAAAAAATACTCTAATGACCAGCGGTGGAAGAACATGAATTACACACACCCCCAATCCTGTCTGATTTCTTTTTCTGTGTTATTAATATTCTTATTCTGTAAGCCTCGCTGAAAGCTTAAGCACCTGAAAGACCAGGTGAAATGAGAAAAGTTGACATGCTGACAGCATCTGCAGGCAAGCAGGATCCAAGAAGCCCTTGATAAGGTTAATACACCAACGTCCATGGGTAGCTACAGCTTTGAGAGTGCAAGGGAACAGATCTGCATATGGAATCTTTCACTCCAAGAGTTCTGCTCTACAGAACCCCCTGCACATGGGCACAAAGTCTTCACTCCGTGGAAAGATTGCTGGTTCCACTGCTCTGTTTAAAGGAGAGTATATTTCTGTAGAAGTTGGGTTCCTCTTTTGTCACCTCGATAAGTCCTGATTTAACATTTGGTGACTCCTAACAGGGTGGGATTTAAGACACCATTTCCCAATCTCCCCAGCTTTGGGCTACATTTCCTCTCCCCCCCTTACCCGTTTCGTTTCCTTTCATTTCCTTTCCTTTTCCTTCCTTCCTTCCTTCCTTCCTTCCTTCCTTCCTTCCTTCCTTCCTTCCTTCCTTCCTTCCTTTCTTTCTTTCTTTCTTTCTTTCTTTCTTCCTTTCTCTTTCTTTTGAGACCCATCCCATTCTATCACGGGCATGACTGCTCATTCTCCAGGCTTACTAGGAACTTAGAAGCCAGCCTCCAGTCCTGACCTGGAACCTCTGAGTTTTGTTGTCTTTGTCTACTTAATTGGTGCAAGCCTCGTCGTGCAGCTTTATTGGTGTGCCAAAAAATTCAGTTTTGGTCCCATTTTTCATCTGCTTCAACCTATCATCTATCTGTCTGTCCATCTATGGGTCGATACAGATACCTAGCAACCTCCAAAGCAGAAGCCTTTTTCCATTTACCGCACAAGCTCATCTAACATCCACACTCCAAAGGACTAGATTAAAATACAGAGATCTTAGATCCCCAAGGGTCCTCTGAGTTTCTGCCTTCAGCTTTCTGCTTCTAGCTTGGCCTGCAAGGTTGTGGGAATTTTGAGCCTTGAGGATTTTAGACAAGACAAAGGTGTGCAGGACAGGAGATCTCAGATTTCACCAATGTAAGGGCAGGGCTCTTTTCTGACAGTCGGTCCTCATGAGAACCAGAAAGAGTCAGGAAATGGGGAGCCAGGGAGCTGCAACAGGTGTCCCCAATTCCAGGAATATATTACCTAAGTTGCTCATTTTCTAATTGTGTGTATGTGTGTGTGTGTGTTTAATTTTCACAGTTTTTACATGATACAGTTACTGGTTTCTAAGGAGGACATGACCTATTTTCCACTTATGTGTCTCTGACAGTAGCATACTAAAAAAGGTGTGCTAACATTTTGAGATTCACAGTTGTCAACAGAGACTCAAAGGACAGAGTGCCAAGGTCGTCATGCTGCTCCCTGTGAGGAGCCACTCCATAAGGCTCTTCTGGGTCTTTCTTAATGGCTGCTATTTCTGCCTGGAATCTTCAGGCCCATTTTTCTCTGAGATAAAGTTTTCTTTTCCTTCTCAATATATCTGCTTTTATTTGCTGTCTGATCTAACAATGTGCAGACTACAGATCTCTATGTTAAGTTTCCTTTTAACATTGCAGATTATCAAAGACGCACTCCCAATAAACAATAGCATGCAAAATCTTGGTTTATTAAAATATCTTTTATGAATGACTATGCATTTATTGGCAGTCTCATTACACATGGCTATGTTTTTGTTTTGGTTTCTTCTTTGCATTATATACTTAGTAAGAAATTGACTCATAATCAAGTGCTTAAGTAAACTAAAGTTTTTAACTTAGTCCAAGTTCATTTTGGTCATAATAAAACCACAATTTAAAAGAAATTAAAATAATGAAAAAAGACAAAAATCTATTTAGCCAATGCGACCATATAAGTAAAAGAATAGAGATGGATCATGGTCTGAATTTTTCTTTGGGCTAACTAACATGGGCTTTTAAATTTTCAATCTATTTTTAAATCATGGTATACATAATCATGGAATTTTGATCCAGTTGTCATGTCTTTGATTCTTAGCCCAGTTTTGCTTCTACAGAATGTTTCTGATTGCTTGAATGTAGAAGCTAGTTTTAAGAGATGATTGTTCTTACCCCAGGATGCATTTTTTTTCTATTGGACACTTGCCCTCCCTTCAGATAAAAATAACTTACATTTGTGTCGTTGAATGTATTTTATATGCAACTTCTAAATAATTTTGGACATTTTTTTAACCATTAATGCTACTTTAAAAACAAATGAATGAATAAATGGGGTTTTACTTTAGTCAGGTCTTGTAAAAGAAGAAAAACATTTCCAACCTAGTATCTGTCTCTAGGAATACAGGCCTTCTGTTTTTCCTTCTTAGTCAAACAACCACATCCTTATCCTCTCCGCTGTGGTGGCCTAAAATGTCACAGTGGAACTGTTAACCTTTAATAAGTCTTCACAAAAGAGGAGAGGACCAGGGCACCCAAACAAATTTATATTAAATTTTAAAGAGTGCTAAATAAGGGGAATTTTATCTCTGTGAGTTATCAAAAAGCACTCATAAACACTGAGTAAAGATTTCTCAGTATGGCTTCTTCTGGGTCAACCACAGTCCAAGTAGACCCTTATTATTTTTTGTATGTAAGCCCAGTGAACTCACTCGTTCTCCAGGTTAAACTTGATTAAACTGAACTTTGTTTAGGATTTGGGACCTTATGATTAAGGGATAGACATTGCCTATTCTGCCTTTCTTCCAGGGAGAAACGTCTTACAATAGGAGTAGATTCATTTGTTAATGCAATTATATCTCATGACACTAAAAAATTAAAAATAATGTTATAATAATTTAAGATGGGAAATGTTTTAGTAAAGGAGGATTTATGTACAAAGATTAAGATGATGAATAGTTCCAGAATGGAAAAATGAACTAGAAAACCTATGTAGGATATGAAGGTCTGAGTTAGTTGTTTAAGGCATCTAAAGGATAAGATTTGATGATGTATATGTTATTAATGTTTCTAAAGTCAAATATCAATAGTTACAAGTCTTGCCAAAATGTATATCTAATCAACATTTACTTAGATATATGTTGTTATTGAAATATTATATAGTAGTTTTAATAACATGTTGGGTGTACATAAACTTCTGAGTGTTAATAGCTATACTTAGAGGATATCTTAATGTAGTCAGATGGCTTAAAGAGAGAATTCTCCCCCCCCCCCCCCAGATGGCTTCCAATGTTAATGAGGTCCCAGGGCACGGTGTGTCATCTCCAGGTACATTGTGCAACTCTGGAAAGGCATTGGCTCTTTTGCTCAGGGAGGCTGTGATGACCCCATTCAATTATAAACACCATCCAGTCTGCAAAGAGGAGGTATACACTAGGTGAGATTCCCTGCGTGCTTCCAGGAGAAACCACACTCAGGTCAGCCAAGGCCACAACTTATCCTCATATAGATGGAAAACTGGTAGAATAAAAAGGCCAGCGTATTCTGTGGTTCTTCAGAAGCCCAAATGACCATTGAGGACTAGATCTTCAGTTGGTCTTGACAGTATAAAAGTGAAAACTAGTTTTGACTACCGATCTGATCCTAAACACGCGGCATAAAAATATAACCAAGATTGAAA
Organism: Alexandromys fortis; assembly: GCF_014885135.2. NCBI lineage: Eukaryota > Metazoa > Chordata > Mammalia > Rodentia > Cricetidae > Alexandromys > Alexandromys fortis. The sequence continues at coordinate 1,709,978 of NW_026067916.1, read as the reverse complement.
TCAGTACATTTCTTTAAGAGAGTCTAAAGTTATCAGCCATGATACCTAACCATATGAAATGATTTGGACAACTCTTTATTACTCATGACTACCTTTCCTGATATACATATCTGACCCAAATAGAAGATGAGACCTTGGCTTATGTCATGACTGGAATGTTTTTCCACAGTTGAAAGAAAAACAGGACTATCTTCTTAACTTTTGAGGCCAAACCTAAATTTTGTACTTATCAACTATGGAAGAATATCTCTTTTTGGAAGAGCACTTCTCATAGCTGTAATGTGCTCTGCTGCACCCTCACTGCCTCTGTTCCCTTATTAAAGTAGGCTGCCAGATACTCTGTCATTAAACCACAGGCTTGGGAAATTATTCAGGACACCCAAGTGGTATCTTTGAGATGTTGCTAGGCAATCCTGTGAAAGGACCCTCTAGGATTCTATTTCTCTTTTAAATTGTCAATTAGATGCTGACTTTAACTGACTTCTCTTATAAGTTCGCAGGTGCTTTTTCTTTTTGAAGGAGTCTGATATAACAAACAACTAATTACAGTTACTCTCTACAAAACTCTACTACATGGTATAGCCAGGTATATGATTATAGTTTACCTTAATAAGCAAAATACGTTAACAATGATATTAAAACATTTTCCTCATTAATTTTGCATCTTAATGTTAATAGTTAATAAAATAGAATGTGCCTCTTTAGATTTGAATGTGAAATATGAAGAAAATATTAGACAGTGTCTTTTTTCTTACTTTAAAAAATAAAGAATTAAATTAGAACTGATGATAAAATATTTTTAAAAATGAACATATTGTTATCTAATTTTGTTATGTAGTAAATTATAAGAATAAATTTCATGGTTTAGCTATTCCAAGAGCATTTCAGTGAGGTACTTCCCAACCTTTTATCCTGCTGGGTGAGTCGTGAGTAGATAACATTTTAATCACTATGAAAGAAAATGAAATGTGGGTAATATTCTTGCATCTCTTTCTTAGAGATACATTGCTTTATTCCAACATCCTTGATTCTCTCTTACTGGGAACTAGAATGCAGACATGCTGTTGAAGTCAAGTTGATCTTGTTTTCTGGTTCTAAAACATGGTTCTGATTGCTTGAAAGTATAAACTAACTTTAAAAGAAGCAAAAACACAATTTGAGTACTTGGATTGCTCCACAGTCTTCTGTATACAGAATTACATGCAGTTTTCAAAAGAAAAGTGAGCATCATTTATTGTTTCCTGTGCTAGGATTTTTCTCGTCTCTTCCTTGCAGATCCTCTGCCCTCTTTCCCTTCACTACCTTTTCCTCCCTCACCTCTCTCTCTCTCTGACAAATTTTCTTTTTGTTATTACTTTATAAATAATACCAATCAAATGTCCATTTCCTCCCCTCCTCCAGTCCTAAGAGAGGGCAAGGTACTCTGCCCTGTGGGAAGTTCAAGGCCCTCCCCTCTTCAGTCTTAGGAAGGTATGCATCCAAATAGAATAATATCCACAAAAGCCAGTACATGCAATAGAGACAAATCCCAGTGCCGTTATCGTTGGCCCCTCAGTCTGCCCCAATTGTCAGCCACATTCAGAGGGTCCAGTTTGATCCCATGCTTGTTCAGTCCCAGTCCAGCTGGATTTGGTGAGCTCCCATTAGAACAGGCACACTGTCTCAGTGGGTGGACAAACCCCTCGTGGTCCTGACTTCCTGGCTCATCTTCTCCTTCCTTCTGCTCTTCAACTGGACCTTGGAAGCTCAGCACAGCGCTCTGATGTGGGTCTCTGTCTCTATCTCCATTCGCCGCTGGATGAAGGTTCTATGGTGATATTCAACATAGTCTGACTACAGGACAAGGCCGTTACAGGCACACTCTCCTCCACTGCCCAGAAAATCAGGAGTCAACCGACCTCAGGATGCAGCAATACCACTCTTGGGAATATACCCAAGAGATGCCCAATCGTACTACAAAAGCATTTGTTCGACTATGTTCATAGCAGCATTATTTGTAATAGCCAGAACCTGGAAACAACCTAGATGCCCCTCGACGGAAGAATGGATAAAGTGTGGCACATCTATACATTAGAGTGCTAATCAGCGATTTAAAAAAAAACACAATGACATCATGAAAATTTTGCATGCAAATGGATGGAAGTAGAAAACACTATCCTGAGTAAGATAACCCAGACCCAAAAGTATGAATATGGTATGTACTCGCTCATTAGTGGATTCTAGCCATAAACAAAGATCATTGAGCCTATAGTTTATGATCCTAGAGAAGCTAAGTAATAAGGTGAACCGAACCGAAAGAAAAACATATATAGATCCTCCTGGAAATTGGAAGCAGACAAGATCGCCAGGGAAAGTTGGGAGCATGGGGGTGAGGGGAGGTAGGAGAAGGGGAGAGAGGGAGAGAAAGGGAAAAGGGGCAGGGTTAGGGAGAGCTTGGGGGAGTGGGATGGTTGAGATGGAGGAAGGACAGATATGGGAGTAGGGAAGAAGATACCTTAATTGAGGGAGCCATTTTGGGGTTGGCAAAGAGGCTTGGCTCTGGAAGGGTTCTCGGGAGTTCACTAGGATGACCCCAGCGAGGACAAATTTTCCCTAATAGAGTGTAGAAAATGGAGAGCTGCACACAGTGACTATGACTTAGTTTTGTGGTTATATAACTAAAAGTTTAAAAATGAAAATAAATGACATCTGAAGATAGTATAAAATGGATATCCTATTGCTTTTAAAGTGTTAATACAGCATGTAAAAAGAGGCAAACTAATTTACATTCTGTTTAAACTTTTGCAACAAATGCTATAAAGTTTTCAAGTCTTAACATTTTATCAGTAATCTAGACTTGAAGGGTATGTGCATACCCAATGAATGGCCCTCTTCTTATTATTCTTCTTCTTGTTCTTGTTGTTCTTGTTCTTGTTGTTCTTGTTCTTGTTCTTCTTCTTGTTGTTGTTGTTGTTGTTGTTGTTCTTCTTCTTCTTCTTCTTCTTCTTCTTCTTCTTCTTCTTCTTCTTCTTCTTCTTCTTCTTCTTCTTCTTCTTTCTCTTTCTCTGGTCATGTTCGGATGACACATGTGAGTTATTTTCTTAAGACTGAAAATCATTAATTCTGTCTATAACCTCATTAGCATTTTTAATTCTATACTGGATTCCAACCATTCATCCTCAAAAAAATCTTTTATTATTTTCTGACTTTACGCTTTGTACTACATTTTTGACAATTTATTAACAAATAAATAATTTAAATAACATCTGTATTCTATTAATCCGCAAACATTAAGAGGGATTATGTATTCTCTTGAGGAAAATAATATTCCCAGGATGATTACTGAACCCCACTATAATACTGCATCCTTAAGTGCATTTGATGTATTACAAAAATTGCTTTACCAGAAGTTTACAATTGTTTCATCAAAATTCTGTATTTCCACAGATTTTACTTCATAAACTCACACACTTAAGGATATTGTAAATTTATTAAAAATTATAATGAATATCCTACTTTGGTTCTCTCTTGACACTGAGCCACAAAAATGTTTTACTTATCTTTATAAGTACAACTTGATTTTCTTTTGTATAAGAGAACTTATTTGATACTTATATTGTGTCAACAGCATTAATACTATAATCTATCACACAAATCTGGTTGATGATTTATTTAATTTGTTTCTTCCATTTAATGACTTTTCGTTTCTGTCGCAGTATTTAGTTATCATCTATTAGCTCATAGGGAGTGGCACTATTAGGTGTGACTTTGTTGGAGTGGGTATAGCATTGTTGGAGTAAGTGTGTCACTGTGAGGGCAGGCTTTGAGGTTTCCTAAGCTCAGAATACTACCCAGTACTTCAATTGACTTCCTGTTTCCAACAAGATGTAGGACTCTGAGCTCCAGCACATCTGCCTGCATGCTGCTATGCTCCCCACCATGATGATAATTAATTAAATCTCTGAAACTGTACATGAGCTACTTTCAATCAAGAGTTGCTTTGGTCATGGTGTCTCTTAACAGCAATTAAAGCTCTAAGACAGTTTCTTCCCTTTAATTGCATTAACAAGAGAATATATCATTTTTACATTTTATTCAAAGTTCAGAACAAAAGGGTCACTTGAATGTTTCAACCTCATGTACCTGTAATTCTTCTCAAACTGTGTAATTAGCTGTGAATTTTAATTAGATTAAAAGAAAACTGGAAATTATGACATATTTCTCATCTGGGATAAGTATGATATTTTAATATCAAAAGTATGGCTTAAATTTTTATTGTATTTCTCATGAAGTAAACAATATTCTCTGGTGTGTTTGTATCTTTGAATATTTAGAGATAAATAATATCGTTGAAAGATATACTGTCAATGTAGAGTTGCTTACCGCTTTCTCTACAGAATGCAAAGTTGGACGGTCCAGAGAGGCACAGAGGAAGTAGGCCCAAGATTGACTAAGATCTTCTGAATCTCGTTTTCAAGGGATGGTGCTTTAGAAAACATGGGTCAGTGACACATCCTACCAAATCATGTTGTGTCCCTTCCTCTATGCTCTTGATACCTATGGACCAATTGCTTCATCAGAATTAATCATTTGTGAATGCGTCCGAACAGCAGTGGCAGTGGCCTTCCTTGAAACACACACGCACTTGAGTAGTATGTGGCCCAGTAGGCCTGCCTCTCCAGGAAGTTATGCTCATAATAACATAACAAGAGAAAGTACCCATAATATTCCAACATAGCGAGATACATGAGAACATATGGAAACACAGACCCTGAGGGTTTCCTGGCTGTGCCGTACAACACAACACATTAATTGTAAAATGAAAATTGTATTATATCAGGAACCCAGAACTAAAGCTTATTTAAAATTCTGTGTCAAGAGACTCTACATTTTATCTTTAAATATTATAAATTTATATTTTAATTACTGTAAATGTAATAGTTAAGGAACTATTATGATGTATTGCACAGAGAATAATTTTTTGAAATATGAATAGAAGAAGTGCATACAGCTATATGACAAAGCCAATAGAGCATGTAGTGTTGAGGTCACAATTCTATTATACTTTGCTGTAGAGTAATGCATGGCATTTATACCAAGATACAAAAGAAAGAAAAGAAAAGACATAGTATTTTATCAGGATGGATTTCCTTTCAGTCATCAGAAATCTTCACTTGACAAAAGGGATTTTACTCTTAAGAAAAGTGTTTAAGAAAGTGAAAATTTTATAAATCTTTTAACTAAATTCATCATTTGTGAAATCTTTTCTGCACTCTTCAGGCCTCTCTTCTGTTTTTCATAATTATCTTCACTTTGAAAGATACAGATTTTTTTTTCATAAAAAGCACACAGTGTCTTGGAGAGCTTAATAGTGCTAATTCATAAGATTCAGATGACTCATATTTTGTAGAATTTCTGCAGAAATGCTGTTGTGAGGGTAAGGTGTCTTGGTTCTTTATCTTTCAATCCTACTCATGACCGTTTTCATCAGGTCATTATAATGGTCTGTGAACTGTGAGAACTTTTGCTTCTGCAGTTTGAAAACACTTAGTAGTAGATATTTTCAAACAAACTCTGGATCTAATCCTCACCAAACTTTACCCATTAGATTTTGTATTAATATGTGAACCTTTCTTCAAACACACAGAGAGTATAAATAAATATCTGTTTATTCACATGCAGCTTCACATGTGTAATACGGATAACATGAGCAGTTACACAAATTAAGAATATTTAGTAAGAGTAAGTGAAATCAATTTACGAGAAGTGAGACTTAGAAGGAGAAACGCAGTAAGAACACTATGCCTGCAATACACAGTTCCTGAGAGAAGAGTGATAAGTATAAAAACAAATAGGAACAAACTAGTGCCAACACAATAAATTCTTAAAGGGCTGCATGAGCTTTCCCGGTAAGGAAGAGTCACAGGGTGTCTCTGACAAACAGGACTCAGAACATATTGGACAGATTTGGGGATGGAGAAGCATCATGTGGAGGGTTGGGAAGGGAAAACAGACAAGTTGCATAGCTTTGTGACTCTGTTGTAGAAATGGTTGGTGCCATTTGTAATAAGGTAGGAGTCATTCATCTGGCAGCTTACTCTTCTTTTTTTTTCAGATAAAGAGAAGTGCAATTCTTTCTGGAAGACTGCTAGTAAGTTCCCCTTTCTCTTCATCTTTGCTATGCATATCAAAGTTTCAGGGTACATATAAGCTACGGACTTTGACTCTCTAAGAAGTTCAGTATCCTGCCTTCTTTTCCTGTAGAATTTACTTACCACTGAAGAGAGGGAAGGAGACATATCCACATCCTTAGGGCTTAGATGCCCAGGGTATAAGGAACATGGGGTTATTGTAAGACTCAATGAGATATGTTCTTCCACAGATTAAGAAGGTTTATGACTTTCCTCAACAGTGGTTAGTTCAGGAAAATGGAATCCAAATCTCATCTTGAATATTTTTGGTTTCAGTTTGAATAAAGACAGAATACAAATCTCCAAACTCTTTGCTTTGCAAATCTCTGTAACTTTTCAATGATGTCTAGAGTAGAGAAATTGTGGTAAGTATGTAATAACTGCAAGTTCCGAGAAGTCAGGACATCACAGGTATAGGCAGGGTCATCTCTGTTAATCTGAAGAAACTGCTTCTAAACTATTTTAAAGTTGAATTTCCTAGTTATTAGTGAGGTAGAGCAGAAGCTGTTAAGAAACACATCAATTATGAAAATATAAGGAGAGATAATTATCAGAGCCAAACAAAAATAGAAAAAAGTTGCACCATTTAGACTAAGGTGAGAAATTGCTCATCTTATTTCTTGGGGGATAATACTTAAGTGGATATACTGAGATCACATTACCAATTAATATATTCATGTATTTATATAACTTTTTCTATAAATGCTTTGCAAATTTCTACATAACCTCCACAAACCATCTTCTTACAAGTAGTTATTTAATTATGACATAACAGCAGCACTCAGGATCTTACATAAATCATGGCAATGTGCTTTACCTGCATGACTATTTCAAAGTGTCCTCATTTAGTTGTCTGAGATTCTAAGAAAAGACCAACCGCTGGAGTTTCCAGGTACAGATTTTTGTATCAGTTAAGATTTTTGCCTTCTTAATTTTGGAAGCATGAATAAAGAAATTTAAAATTGGTAGTCAGTTTTCTCAGGGTATTTTCACCCTCAATATTTGAGCCCTTATATTTCATATGAGTCTTTACAAAAATGATACATTGTGTGGAAAAATTCAAGTGTTAAGCGAAGGCCTGCAAATTAGCAATCTAGATGGTGCAACATTGTTGCCCAATTGTCCTGCCCAATATTTTGCTCAATGTCTTTTATTGTCTCATAATGAATCTCCATCTTTTAGCCTCTTCATTGGTCCAATATAACTGATAAATCCTTATATTCTCTCAAATGGGCAATTATGTTGAATTGAGAGGAAAAAATGGCAAAAAGCCTTTAACAATATATCCAAGAGCAAAGGCAATTGCTTTGGAAATCATTGCTCAAATGATGAACTGCATAGACATGAATTTACTTAGTGCAATTCTTTTGCAAAATGATATCTAGAATAATTGTGTTCCATTTTGATTGGTCCATTGTATGCCAGGTTCACTTAACTTAATCCTATGTATCTAAAATATTATTTTAACAAGTGATCAATATGAAATTATTAATGAAATATGAATGTGATGGTTAATTTTTGTCAACTTGGTACAAATCTAAGCATATCTTGGGAGAGGAATTTTCAATTGTAGAATTACCTCCAAAAGNATTATATTGTTACAGGTTGAATGTAATTGCTCCCATAAGCTTATAGGGAGTGACACTATTAGGAGGTGTGTCCTTGTTGGAGGGAGTGTGTCACTCTGATGGTGGGCTTTGAGGTCCCCTATGCTCAAGTTTACTCAGTGTGATACTTATTGCACTTCTTGTTGCCTTTGGATCAAGGTATAGTTCCTTCTCCACTCTTAGCTTTTTCTTCAGCACTATGTCTGCCTGCATGCCACCATTTCTGGCCATGACAAAAATGAACTAGACCCCTGAAACTGTAAGCCAATTAATTAAATGTTTTCCTTTATAAGAGATGTTTTGTTCATGGTGTTTCTTCCCAGCAATAGAAGCTATAACTAAAACAGAAGTTGACACCAAGGAGCAGGGTATTCTTTTTTTATTAATTTATTAGATTTTTAATAAATACCAATCCATGTTCCCACTCTCTTCACTCCTCCCATTCCCTCCACACACCCTCCCACCCTACCCCCATTCACCCATACAATCCTCAGAAAGGGTAAGGCACATTGCTTTGTGGAAGGTCCAAGGCCCTCCCTACTATATCTAGGCTGAGCAAGGTACACATCCAAAGAGAATAGGATCCCCCAAAGCCAGGACATGCAGTAGGGATAAATCCTAGTGAGAATGCCAGTGACCCCTCAGTCTGCCCAGCAATTCAACTGTCAACCACATTCAGAGGGACTAGTTTAATCCTATGCTTGTTCCTTCTCAGTTCAGCTGGTGTTGGTGAGCTCCCATTAGCTCAGGTAAACTGTTTCAGTGGGTGTCCCCATCATGGTCTTGAACTCTTTGCTCATATTCTCATTCCTCCCACTCTTTCACTGAACTTTGGGAGCTCAGTCCAGTGCTCTGATGTGGGTCTCTACCTCTGTTTCCATCAGTTGCTGGATGAAGGTCCTATGGTGATATTTAAGATATTCATCAGTCTGACCACATGGCAAGTCAAGTTCGGGCCCCCTCTCCTCTACTGATTATGGTCTTAGCTGGAGTCATCCTTGTGGCTTCCTGGGAATTTCTCTAGAGCCAGGATTTTGCTAACCCAATAGAGGCTTGACCATAGACTCTTGACATTGGGACTATGGTTTAGAAAAGCACTTGAAATCTTTAAGCACTGTTTAATGGGCCATACTAATAGGAGCAAGAAAGATAATGGTGCTGTGAATGTCTCAAGAGGTTTCTGAGAACTCAGTATGTTTCCTAGAGACCTTTCTTGTGATGTTTTCTTGAGGAAAGCAGCTGCTTTTTGCCCTTGTCTGAAGAGTCTGCCTGAGGCTAAAGTGATGAGATTTAGATTATTTCCATTGGCAAAGCAAATCTCAAAGCTGTTGAGCATAGACTTGTGTGGTTACTAGTGTTGATGTTTGCAAAGATTTATAATAAAAAAAAGAGCCAACTGAGGAAGGAAAAATACTAAATATACAATTTGAAGAGAAACTGAGCACCAGAAAGTAGAATGGAACTAAGTTCTGTGTTCAACAACATAAACTGACTAAGATATAGATTAAAGAGAGTGGTTATGGAAAGGAAACAAAGAAATGCTTAGAGCTGGGTATGGTGTTGCACATCTTGGAAGATAGAGGCTGGTGGATCTCTGAGTTTGAAACCAGCCTGGTCTACAGAGAATGTTTAAGGACAGCCAAGCTTAGGCAGTGAAGAAAACCATGGAAAACAGAAAGCTGGTGAAGATGTAATTGAACAAGGGGGGGCCATGTTTCAGCCCTTGCAAGCAGCAGAAGAACTTGGCAGTTTTGGCCATGTGGTCCTGGATTTTTACATAAGGATAAAATAAAGGGATGATGAAATTTGCCTCCAGGACTCAATAAAGACACTGGGGCCAGGCCTGTGTCAGTAGTTTCTCTGAACAGAGACCTAGAGAGGGTATTTGGTGAGCTATGAAGTTTATTTGCAAGGAGCAGTGATATTGCCTTGGAGACCCTGAGATGGTGGAGTTGTCAGAGCCCTGGGTTACCTGCTGAAGAGAGCTTCTAAGAGGGAGTTGAAGAAGCCCAAGAGAAAGAAGAGTGTTGCTGTCAAAAATGCTGAAATCAGTTGGAGATCTGCTTTGACATCAGACAGATATAGAGTTTGGAGTTTGCTCAGCTGGTTTTTACTCTTGCTTTTATCCAGTATTTCCTCGCTATGTTCCATTTTCTCCCCTTTTTTGAGTGGTACTGTATATCCTCTGCCATTATGTGTTGGAAGTATGTGATCTTATTTTGATTTCGTCGGGTATTATAGTTAAAAGATTTTATGAATCTCAGAGGAGATTTTGAACTTTGGACTTTAAGACATTGTTGAGACTGTAATAGATTATGGGGACTTTTGAAGCTGGACTAAATGCATTTTACATTTTGATATTGTTACATGATTATGGGGGGGCCATGGAGTTTCGAATGTTGTAGTTTGAATTTAATCGGGCCCCGTGTGCTCATAGGGAATGGCACTATTGGGAAGTGTGACTTTGTTGGTGTAGCTTAGCCTTGTTGGTGGAAATGTGTCACTCTGGGTGTGGATTTTGAGGTCTCATATATTCTCAAGCCAGGCCCAGTGTCTCAGATTACTTCCTGTTGCCTGTGGGTCAAGATGTAAGAACTCTTGATTCCTTTTCCAGCACCATGACTACCTTCATGCTATAATGTCCCACCCTGATGCTAATGGACTGAACCTCAGAAAATGTAAGCCATCCAACTAAATGTTTTCCTTTGTAAGTATTGCTGTGGTCATGGTATCTCTTTATAGCAAAAGAAACCCTAAAGCATATAGTTTTAATTAAAAATATGTAAAAGAATTAATGTTTTTAGTTATCTCTCACATACACATACACACAAGCGCACACACACACACAAGTTACATCTTACTATGAGGTTGTCTGCTTTGGGATGTGGGGTTCTAATATGTGCAGGAGAGGTAACTGAATATTATCCTTGGATCCAGCCAGTAAGTAGCATTCCTTTGTGATTTTTTTCTCTTCTTTTTCCATACATCCCTACTGAAGTTTCCCTTTTTCCACTCCTTCCAGTTTCCTCTTCTCTTCCCCAGATCCACTCCTCCTCTGTTTCCCTTCAAAAAGATCAGTCTTTTCAGAGCTCTCACCTGAGCATGGCATAAAGAGCTACAGTAAGTCTCTCATATTAAGGTAGGGATAGGCAATCCAGTGGAAGGAGGAGTGTCATGAGAACAGGCAAATGAGTCAGAGACACGCCAGTTCCCACTGTCAGGAGTCCTACAAAAACAACAAGCTAATAGCCATCATATATGCATGGAGGACCTGGCTCAGACTCATACAGGCTCCACGATTGTCATTTTTGCTGCTATGAGTCCCAAATGAGCCATACTTAATTGATTCTGTGGGACTTGTTCTCCTGGCTTTCTCAACCCATTTTTCTCTTAGAAATCTTCCACATAGTCTTCTGCGGGGTTCTCTGAGCTCTGCCTAAAGTTTGGCTGTGGGTTTCTGCTTCTATTCCCATCAGATACCTACACACGTCTCTCTCTGATGATGACTGGGCTAGGTACCAACAGATGAGTATAACAGAACATCATTAGCAAGTATTGTATCCCCCACCATCATAGGTATCTGGTTTATGCATCTCCATTTCCTGATCATCCAGGCAGTGTTGGATGGGTTCCCTATCCTGGGTTGGCTCTCAAGTTAGACTGGTCATTGTTTGACCACTCTCACAAGTTCTACACCACCATTGCTGCAGAGCAACTTGCAAGCATGATAGATTGTAGGTTGAAAATTTTGCAGCTTGGTTCATATAATGTTTCATTATATTCTAGATGTGATATTTTGACGGGTATTTCTTGAATAAAGTTTTCACAGACCATTTTAAGTATTCAGTTAAAAGAATAAAACAATTTCAATTTGGCTGGTGTGATATTTGATGATTCAACTTTACTTGCCAGCTTAAAACAAATTTCTAGGTAAATAAGCTATATGAGAGGTCTCTTGTGTTTCTGCTTCCTTAAGTACTTGGTATGACATGATATTAAATATCAACTGAAATATCACAGATAATTTAACTAATTGTTGGTTTTCTGTTCCAAATCAGGTGTTGGTTTACTGTTCAAATCAAGTGTAAGTGATAACATTGCCACATTAGTTAGAATATGTTTAAGAATTTGTAATAGACTATTTATAATTTTATCATGTGAGACTTTCCATAACCTGCACTTTAGCATATAAAATCTTCCAGGTAAATCAAAACCTGTTAAAAATGCTTTGAAGGTAAATCGTTACTGATAGCCGCGGTAAAAACTGGATGCTATTTTACAGAGCAGCACATGACTCTTTTACAAGTAGTCTTTCAAGGCAGTGAAAGAGTTACCTCCGTTGGTGCAAGTGTGTGTGTGAAATGAGGTGTTGAACGTTTTCCACTAAAAGCTATGCCTAAGAGGAGTGATGAAGATGTGAACACTGAATGGAAAGCAATAGGGAAACCAAACCATATCAGACAGCTCATTGCAGACACCGGTCAGGAAACTGCAAAGCGGCACTTAATAGGTAGTACTAGAGGAAATTTCCCACAGCAACGTTGGGGCGGATGTAGCCAGAACCATACACATATCTATTTCAAAGATCGACCAGCTGTAAAGACATTTTTACTGTGAAGGACTGGGGCAGCCTATCCAGAATAGAGTGCCTGTGCTTCGGGTGGGACAGAGGGCAGTGCCACTCTGAACAAACATGGCTACCCTCAGATTCTTCCAAGAAGATTGTGTGACATGATGTTGTTTTTCATTGTCATGAAACAGATAAAAGAAAACCTTGTAGCCTTGTGAGTTCCTGGTCTACAAGAGCTAGTTCCAGGACAGGCTCCAAAATGCTACACAGAGAAATCCTCTATCAAAAGGCCCAAAAAAATATGCAAAAAGAAAAAAAATAATAACAATGCCGCCTCACAAACTATATTTATTCTTTGTCTATCTGTCTCACTGATTACAGATAAAACAAGATTAATTATCTTTCTTCTGTTTGAATTGTCTTCTATAGATCTGAGGTTTAACAATGGATGAATTCTTTGTGTCAGAGGGAGTTTATGTTTAATAAAAGCTTATATACTCAAAAGTAGAAAGAAAAGTAACATATGTAGATTAGAAATTAAGAGTAAAATTGCCTGTCTTCAGTGCCGTTTGCACCAATATCTACATTTGTTTCACTTTTATTGAACCTAACATTAAGGACTCCCTTTAGTAGTTCAAAAATTTCTTCCGGAAAAGAAAGAATACATTTTTATTACCATAGAAATGATTTTTTATGTCTATTGTCATGAAAGTAGAATTCCTGACAGGACACAGTTTGAATGACATTTCCTCCTACATATCATATGAATTAAATATTTATAAATTATTAAGATGCAAAGGAATCATTACAGCATGTGACACCTGAAAAGTCACCCTGCCACCATCTTTGATAATGCACTTTATATTTCTCCTGTTAGGTCCCCCCAACTTTTGCTATCTCAGGTTGTTTGGGATGGAGTCATTTTCTGCTTCAAGCTGGGAACTGGTTCTTGTCTTTTTAAAATTATAAAGTGTTCATAAATGATGAGCCGGGCGGTGGTGGCGCACGCCTTTAATCCCAGCACTCGGGAGGCAGAGGCAGGCAGATCTCTGTGAGTTCGAGGACAGCCTGGTCTACAAGAGCTAGTTCCAAGNAAAAAAAAAAAAAAAAAAAAAAAAAAGATAAATGATGAAGTTTTGATAGAATGCCAGTAGGGTAGAATCCTAACTTAAGACATATCAAATATGATGATCCCCAGTTGTGAAAGGCTGAAGGCTGGATATGTGTACTCATTGTCCCAGTCTGTAATTCTTGACAAGACAATTTGCTTTTGCTCGATAATTTGAAATATTTAATCAAGTTAGAGTTTCCCAGGTTTAAAGCAGTATTTGGTGACTAGTTTCAAAATCAAATTCTGTCATTTTCTAAAAATTCACAGATGAAAACAGAATATTTCACTACAAATTGTAAACTAAGCAAGCGGTCATTGACTGAGAGTCTGGAAATAGAGGATTTATCCTACACTGGTTTGCCCAGTGTTAGCTCAGTTGGTGCTGATGAAGCACAGGAAGTCTATAGGATATTACCCTCACTCGGCCTCTACCCTATAAATCCTGGTCTACAATGAAAATGCTCATCTGAGTAATAGAAAAACAGCATGAAATATTTTGTAGCTAAGTATGGATTCATGCACATCATTTTTTATTTTTTATGAACAGCCTGGAGATACAAAAATTGCTATTCTCATATCAAATCTGGGAGTGGAAATTTAGAGTTTAAGAGAGTAAGCCATGGTCATAAAGACCCCAGGCACCAATTGGTAGGTGTCAAATCTGAATAAAAATGGATTCCGTAACTCATATATTTGAATTATTGGTTCTCAGCTGGTAGAATTTTTTGCAAGGATTAAGAAGTATGGCTTTTTTTTGATGGAGGTGTGTCCCTGGGGTTGGCTTCTGAGACTTATTCCTAGTTAGCTTTCTCTGCCTTGTGCTTCAGCTACTGCTCCAATGTCATGGCCTCCTGCCTGCTGTCATGCTCCTTGCAGTGGTGGTCTGGGACTCCAACACTCTGTAAGCTAGTCCTCAATAAGCTCTTTCTTCTAGAAGTTGCTTTGGTAATGGTGTCTCTTCACAGCAATAGAAAAGTAGCCAATATTGTAGGGTGTCATCTTCTACTTTGAATTCTTACTTTTCTTTTGTTTGCCTCTCTCTACCTTTGGCTAGCTCACTGCTTTGTTTTAAAGATACTATTTAACCTTTTAAGAGTGACACCTCTGGGAGTTTTCATTTTTCTTTGAGGAGAAAAGAAAAAATTAACAAAGTGATCAAGCAACTTATTTACATTAAAATTGTTATATAGGTTTTAGGGATAGCTCACTCAATAAAACGCTTATTGTTAAGCATGAAGACCCAAACTCAGTTCTCAGAACAGACACTTAAAAAAAAAGTGTAGTGTTGCCTGTTTGTAGTTCCAGTACTATGGAGACTGAGACAGGAGAATGCCTGGGACTCCCTTACCATTCAGACTTCCTGGACTGGTGAGTCCTGTGTTCCCACTGAGAGAACCCTTAAAACAAATGAGGTAGATGGCTATTGAGGAACAACTGTTTGCCTCTGTCCAACCCCTGGTGCATTTAAACATACACACACCTTTAAGTGTGTCCCCCACATACCCCTGAACATGCACAGGCATTTACAGGTGTCTCCCGTATACATCTGAACACAGACACACAAACATTTGTATGTATCTCCCTTATTTACCTGAATATGTGCACATATTTGCATGTATCCCGTAAATATACCTGAACATGGGGATTTACCTGTATCCCCATGTGCACCTGAATATACAAACATATTCACATGTGTCCCTCACATTCACCTGAACATAAGCAGACATTTACATGTCCCACATGTGCACCTGAACCTACGAACACATTTACATTTATCTTCCATGAGAACCTAAGTATACACACTTACATGCATACATACATATATACATACATACATATTAACATGTGTGTACAGAGAAGATTACATTAAGTCAGAATTTTCAGGGAATGTCTGTTATTACAGCATGAAGGAGGCTGAGGAAGGACAGCAAGTTCCTAAAAGCAAAAGGATTAGCGTGTGTGTGTGTGTGTGTGTGTGTGTGTGTGTGCGTGCACATGTGTGCCTTCTCATCAGAAGACAATTTCAAATATTGGTCTTTCTCTTCCATTTCCTTTGAGATAGGTTCTCCTTTTCATCTGACTGCACAGGCAAATTGACCCATGAGATCCTGTGTTTTCTCCAGCTCCAGTCTCTCTTCAGGAGTTTGGAGACTACAGGTGCTCACACTGTACATCCTTTTGGTTTTTTTTTTTATTGATTTTTATTGAGCTCTACATATTTTTTCTTCTCCCCTCCCTGCCTCTCCCCTCCTCTTAAACCCTCTCCCAAGATCCCCATGCTCCCAATTTACTCAGAAGATCTTGTCTTTTTCTACTTTCAATGTAGATTAGATCTATGTATGTCTATCTCTATTCTACACAGCAGAAAAAAAAATAACGACATCTTGAATTTTGCAGGCAAATGGATGGAGCTAAAAACCATCATATTGAGTGAGGTAACCCAGACCCAGAAAGGCAATTATCACATGTACTCACTCATAAGTGCTTTTAAAACATAAAGCAAAAAAAAAAAAAAAAAAAAAAAAAAAAAAAAAAAAAACAGCCCACAAATTACAATCCCAGAGAACATCCTGTTTTTATAAGGATTCTAGAACCTTGTTTTCATTTCCAACACTTTTGTCCACAGAAGCATTTCCCTGGCCAAGTTGATATATTTTTAAAAAGTTAATATTTATGGTATGTTTTGCAAAACAGACTCAATAGCACGCCCATTGTCTCATAGAGAGTAAAGTGTATTTTGTGGGGCATTGCTACCATATGGAGTAGAAAATTCCATTTTAGCTTCCCTTTCTTTCTTTCTTTCTTTCTTTCTTTTTTGCTTTTTTTTTCTTTTAGAAAAAGATGAGTAAAATCCACAATCCAGAGGGAAAATAGATAACAATATGTGGATCTCCAATAGGTCATTATGTCAGACAAACTCCACAGGCAAAGAAAACAGGCTGAGATATGACTAATCATGAAATTTAGATGCTGATTATTTATTTATGCTAAGTGTTGTTTTGGCTTCTGTTTGTCAAACAGTGGTTCAGCTGTTACAAGAAAATGAGGTTTGGAGTGAAGAAACAATGGGAAACTCAAGAACTACCTCTGTATTGGAATATGTAAGCAGATCATACAGAATAATATTTTATCAAGCAACAAGGGAGAATATAATGTCTGCCTCTTTGGGTGTGTTAAATTTCAAGCGGCAAGCAAGCCTTCATCCTCCTGTCTTAGTCAACAACCCCATAGAACTCCTAAGTGTTTGGGGAGCAAAAAGATCTGTTTTCAACATTCTCTCTCTCCCCAAATTTTATTTCCTACAGAAGCAAGGCAAATGAAAGCCTCATCTGCTTAACTACCTCATGCTGCTCAGAGCACCACTGTTTGTAAATTTTCAGGTAGAAATGGAAATTGTGTTTATTTCCCTGATTTTTATTTGCTATTTTCATGCCCCAAACCTGTGTGTCTCCTGATCAAAAGTGACAGCTAGAAGCAGTAGCCAGTTTAAGAGTGACATACCGTGTTACATTCAGCACATCACAGGTTTAGAGAATTAGAGAACACAAATATGCAAACTGCAGAGGGAAGAAAACCATATATCTATAGTTTATCTACAACCATGCAAAATAAAAGCAAACCTGCATCCTATGACTTCAATACATTTCAAAATTAAATTACCAGGGTTAAGGAAATTATCCACCTTTTTCTCCTCTCCTGAATACTTTAAAATTGTTATTCTTCTATGAAAAAAATGAAGTGAAAGAACATGCATACAAGTTAAGAAGAATTAGAACAGTTCTCATCAAGAGAATATCTGATTTGTGTTTTCATCTGTAAAAAGAAAATTGCCTTTGAATTTAATTTCTTCACACAGACCATCAGAGGCATCGTTTAAGTGCTTGGAATCATATCAAGTACTGCTGACCAGCTCCTTTCACAGGCTGGTTTGATTACATTTGACTCCTAAATCTATATTCAGATATGTCATCTTCATTATGTGTGAAAGAAGATTCATTGTTCTCTGTTCTTTGCTTTATTTTAAATTGGTTTTTGGAGAGATGTTTCTTTGTAAATAAAATCACGCAGAATTAAACCTCTTTGTTCTGTGTTTGGAACTTAAGGAAAAAAATATGAATTGGTCCTATTCATTTAGAATATATCTTTATAGATTCTTACACTGCCCTGCAACAATTCCCCGAGACAAACATTTGCATGCAGGTGGTGGTTAGAGAAGGTAATCATAGAAAGATGAATTGAGAGATGAGGAAAGTAAAGGTCAATAATGAACCAAGCGCAAGGCCTAATGGCCGAGTTGGCCTTTGATGGGGAATATCTAGGTCTCTCCTTCAGTGACATCACTGTGCTCTTATGAATATGCATTTCTGTAGTCACATGCATCGTGTGTGTGTGTGTGTGTGTGTGTGTGTGTGTGTGTGTGTATAAAGAACAGTTCAACTGGAAAATAAAAAGTTGCAGACAATACCCTAAAGTTGCTATACGTCATGGATTACAGTTAACACTTGAAGTGTTAACTACTTTGGACCCTCTTGCTGCATAGGTTTGAGGACTTCTTAAACTGTACAAGAGTGTCAGAGGCATATATAGCAGAAATCAGGGGGTGTTCAGTGTGACACTGTAACTCTAACACTGTAGCTCAATAGGGAAAGAAGCTTAGTACCCTGCCCAGTTTTATAATCCGCAAAAGTCTATGCACATTATATAGGCCCTCATAAACACTGTCTGAATTAAGTTCTATAGTATGGCTAGTTGACAGAATGTTAACAAAGGTTTAGGAATTAAGTAGGTAAATGCAAAGTTTTTCTAGAACAATCTACCTTATTAGATTCCTTGCCTGCTACCTCAGTTCCTTTTCATTCAAAACCAAGCCTTACTTAATACTAAAAGAACAATTCTGACCGCGGACTATTTCAGTGATGCCAGGGGAAAAAAAAAAAAAAAAAAAAAAAAAAAAAAAAAAAAAAAAAAAAAAAAAAAAAAAAAA
>NW_026067916.1:1682685-1686512 GCF_014885135.2 Alexandromys fortis | reverse complement strand
TCAAGTCCCCCTTCCTCATCAGCCCTAAGAGCAATCAAGGCTCCCTGCCCTGTGGGAAGTCCAAGAACCACCCACCTCCATCCAGGTCTAGTAAGGTGAGCATCCAAACTGCCTAGGCTCCCACAAAGGCAGTACGTGCAGTAGGATCAAAACCCAGTGCCATTGTTCTTGAGTTCTCAGTAGTCTTCATTGTCCTTTATGTTCAGCAAGTCCAGTTTTATCCCATGCTTTTTCAAACCCAGGCCAGCTGGCCTTGGTGAGTTCCCAATAGATCATCCCCATTGTCTCAGTGTGTGGGTGCACCCTTCGTGGTCCTGAGTTCCTTGCTCGTGCTCTCTCTCCTTCTGCTCCTGATTTGGACCCTGGGATTTCAGTCCGGTGCTCCAATGTGGGTCTCTGTCTCCTTTCATCGCCTGGTGAAATCAATCTGTGAAATGCATCCCTACTTACTATGACTGCTCTGCCTGAGATGAAGTGTGAGTAGGGCCAGTACTATGCCATTCACTGGCTATATTAGCAAAATATAGAGAAACTCATCAGTCTGGACCTGAGGCCTAAATCTGGACCTGAATGTGTAAAGTAGAATCTAGCTCTGGGTGTGATTTTAGACCAGTAGAGTCCACGATCTTTCATCAGTATAGGAGTGGGTGAAATGGCCCATGGGCTAAATTCAGAACAGTGTGTCACATTTTTAAATAAAAATTGTTGTTACATAGCTAGATCGATTGTAAAAGCATCATTCCTGTCTATCTGCTTTTTTTCTTCCTCCTCTTCTTCCACCGTCCTCTCCCTGCTTTTGCTACTAGTAGAACTGAACTGACTGTTTTGTTTTTCATTACATATCATTAATTTCAACTTCCAAGCTAATATTTAGGTTCAGTTCTTATGTTTTATCTTTAAAATATTTACTTGCTGTATGAAAGGGCATCTCTTGGGTACAAATTCCAAGGGTGGTATTTGTAGTAATATGATCGGCGGGACTGCGTCCCCAGCACCCTGGCCGCCTGGCTAGCTTGTGCCCCGAAATAACAACACACAAATTGTATTCATTTAAACACTGCTTGGCCCATTAGCTCTAGCCCTTACTGGCTAATTCTGATATCCCCATCAACCCATGTCTAATAAACTGTGTAGCACCGGTCTTACCGGGAAGGATTCAGCATGTCTGACCGGGCGGCTTGCTTCATCGTGTCTGCTTCAGAGAGCAGAGCTATGGCATCTGACTGAGGTGTCTTACCTCACTTACTCTTCCTCCCAGCATTCTGTTCTGTTTACTCCTCCCACCTATGTTTTAACCTATGAGGCCAAGCATAGGTTATCTTTATTACTTAACCAATGACCTTCCTCCATCAGGTATTGCTGGGTCCAGGGGCAGTTTGTATGCTCACCTTACTAGACCTGGATGGAGGTGGGTGGTCCTTAAGACTTCTCACAGGGCAGGGAACCCTGATTGCTCTTCAGACTGATGAGGGAGGGGGACTTGATCAGGGGAGGGGGAGGGAAATGGGAGGCGGTGGCGGGGCAGAGGCAGAAATCTTTAATTAATAAATAAATTAATTAATTAAAAAATATTCACTTGCAAACATCAAGAATAAAAACAAACATCCACACATACAAAACAACAATATCCCTCATGTCATGACATCATTTTTGTCTTATTCACATGGATGAAGGGCGACTCTAACTAGCTGAACACATTTCACATTATGTTACCTTATAGGAAACTGAATATATCTGATAAAAATATATGCAATAGTGCCAAATAAAGTAACTTCAATATATGACATGTCATCAGGACATTCAACCATTCAATAGTATTTAGACAATTCTATTAAATTTCCCTAATAAGTGAGTGTTCCCATTTCTTAACCTACTCACGTTTCTTCTCTGTTCAACCCTTCATGTCTCAAGCAATGACCTCAAATTTTATTGATTTACCAATACAAAAACAAGCAAAACATTTTAATCCCACATCAAGCACACTTATGATCACTTTCTCGGAAGCACTCAATCCTACTTCTCCTCTTGACACTATAAGGAAATGTCTATGGTTCCATGAAGGAACAGTTCTATGCTCATGGCCACTCTCTCTAGCCTTCCTCTCTTCCAATCCTTATTCACACTCTCTCTCTTGTCTTCTCATACCAAACAATTTCTTCTGCTATGATAAATAGTAACATTTTATAGGACAACATCCACATTTTAAAATTAGGATGAAAAAGGATTTATCTTTATTTTTAATCATATGTATGTGTATATATCTATATGTTAGTTTATACATGTGAAAGTTATGTTCACAGAGGCCAGAAGTAATTGGATCCCCTGGAGCTGGAGATACAGGCAGTTGTAAATATGACCTGGATACTCAGAACTGAATTTGGGTCATTTGGAAGAGTTGAGCCATCCCTCCAGCAAGACCCTCTTCACTTTTATTGAAAACAGAGCCTAGAATGAGGAGTAACTTTGTTGCCTATTTCTCTATTCTCGTCCTTTCACAGGGGAACTATAACCTAGTGCCCTCAATGACATTCATCTCCCATGTGCCCTAAACTTTCTCTCAGGTCAAAGTTTTGTCCTCTCTCCTTTGCTTACGTTGTGTCTATTAAATTCACAGTGCTCTCCAAGTTTATTGGAACTGCACAAAGATTCCAGGCCTCAATCTAAATTCTGTTTTACATAATACTATATTTGCCACATTTTTCTCAGCTTTGGAGCTGAGGAAATCTTTCCTTCTATCCAGCCTTTGAAAACTGAAGTGACCCAGAACTCTTGGTTTCGCCTCTATTATATTTCTCCTTTGAAAGGTGTTTTATATCATGTTACCCAGTTGATTTGCTTGAACTACAATGAATTGGATGATGAGATCCAAACATATGTCCTCATGTCGAACTTCCCCTGATCTCCTAATTCATAATCCAAAGTGTCATAATCCAAATGACTAATGGGCATCTTAAATTAAATATGTCTAAAATAGAACTTTTTGATTTAGCCCACTGCATGATTTTCCATCAATCTTCCTCATCCCAGTAAAAGCACCATCACTCACTCACTCACATGCTAAAGCCAAAAGAACCTGTGTTTGCTCTCCATGCCCTCAGTATATCATACACACACACACACACATACACACACACACATGAACACACATGCATGCACACACACAGCCCCCCCACTATTAAACTATGTCATATCTACTAATATGCTATTATATGCTGCTTAAGTTGTACACATTATCAATATTATCACTCTGGTCTGAAGTAGCCTCATCACTCACTAGGATTACCACAGAAATATTGAAAATAAATAAGTGATTTTTTTTTAAAATTTCTGTCTCCTCCCTGCCTTCCTTTTCCCTCCCCTCCCCCCACTTCCCACCCACTTCCCTCTCCCTCCCTCTCCAGTTCAAAGAGCAGTCAGGATTCCCTGCCCTGTGGGGAGTCCAAGGTCCTCCCCACTCCATCCAGGTCTAGGAAGGTGAGCATCCAAACAGGCTAGGCTCCCACAAAGCCAGGACATGCAGTAGGATCAAAACCCAGTGCCATTGTCCTTGGCTTCTCATCTGCCCTCATTGTCCACCATGTTCAGAGAGTCTGGTTTGATCACATGCTTTTTCAGTCCCAGTCCAGCTGGCCTTGGTGAGCTCCCAATAGATCAGCCCTACTGTCACAGTGGGTGGGTGCACCCCTCGTGGTCCTGACTTCTTTGCTCATATTTTCCCTCCTTCTGCTCCTCCTTGGGACATTGGGAGCTCAGTCCGGTGCTCCAGTGTGGGTCTCTGTCTCTATCTCCATCCATCTCCAGATGAAGGTTCTATGGTGATATGCAAG
>NW_026067916.1:1661798-1681996 GCF_014885135.2 Alexandromys fortis | reverse complement strand
ACTCATACCACACCATAATATGGGACCTCGAGAGAAGCCTCTGGAGGGAGTCTGCTCGAAACTCAGGGCAGTGGCCTTGAGTCTTTGGTCAACTGGTAAAAACCCTCACATCCTGTTTGTGTTCAGACATAGTTCCTTTGTAGGACTTTTCACATTGGAAAGTACTCCTTTTTCAAGACTGTTTTGTGGTGTTTTCCCTACTATCCTCAACCACATTCTTAGAAGTATAAAATTTACAGGACTAAGGTATGTGCATATTGGGTACTATCATGGATTTTAATAAAAATTAGTTGGGTGAAATTTATGAAATTTTCTACAATATAAAAAGCCAGGGAAAAGGTCTATAGGTAGTTCCTACTGGCATTTGTTTTAATAGGTAGGCAGTAATACTTTCAAATGTTTTAAAACTTTACTTTTGGAAAACATAACCAGGTATTACTTTTTTATTTTCACTTTCTTTTAAAATAAGACAATTTTAAGAGGAATCAAGCTTGAAACATAGTAACTCTGCCTTGCAAGACAGTACCAAAGTCTAAAGTACATGCCATAATGTTCAAATATAAAAGACATTAAAGAATAGATGTAGCAATTTCAATGTGTCAATCTAGAATTCTGATGTTCTGCATTCTCTTTATAACATTATTTTTATTAAGGAGTATGGTACTTATATATGAATATTTTACTTTCAGTGAGAAAGAAATTTTAATGATTTGTACTTTATATATTTTACCTCACAATACTTCTTTATCATCAAAATATTTTAACTAGCTTTATTTGCTACCACTAATATAGAAATTGAAGAACTTAAAAATGAGATTTTGTGATCATTTAAAACATATACTCTTACTCTAACACCATTGTAGCTTTAATGTAACCAATTAGAGGAATAATCTGGAGAAAATGCAGATAATTTGGCATAGTCTCAATTGTTGAAGAAACAATGTAATGTGCAAATATTGGAGAAAAGTCAAGGATAGGGAAAGGGGTAAAAAGAAAGGAAACATATGTAGGATAAGGAAGATTTCAACACATGTAATCACACTAACACTTAAATATTGCTCATAGAAACTAACTTACAGTGTTTGTGTTAATTAAGTGGTTCAGTGGTAAACTGTGTAG
The DNA here is from genome assembly GCF_014885135.2 of Alexandromys fortis. Lineage (NCBI taxonomy): Eukaryota > Metazoa > Chordata > Mammalia > Rodentia > Cricetidae > Alexandromys > Alexandromys fortis. Next base: position 1,680,877 of record NW_026067916.1, on the reverse strand, counting down.
CATACAGGAGGCTCTGAATCTGATCCTTAGGAGCAGATGCATGGAAACACACACACACACACACACACACGTGCGTGCACATTGCTCTAATTAAAACACAGTCATCTGGCTGAGAGATTTACTAGTGAACAAAATAATGTACAGTAATACTCTTCATGGCTAAATGAATGTACGTATGCTATATACATATACTCACTATACAGTAGAGGCACAAAATGAGGTTTTATACTCTGTCTTGATATAACCTGGGTAATAACTCAGAGCCTGTTCACATCCACAAAGCCCAGCCTACTATCCACAAAGGAAATAAATATTACCTGTTCCATTTTCTGGTGATTTGAAATATGTAGATACTGGTTAAATTGAGATATAAAGCAAGGAAGACAGAATTGTAAGAACTATCAAAGTAATGTGAGAATTTCAATGTCCACAAAGGTGTCAACACCATAGAGTTTACAACCATTGAAGGGGCAGCATTAGGCTACTCAGGCATCTCAGCCTGAGTCATCTAGGGTTCAGCGTAGAGCATACACTTCCAGCTGCATCCTAGGAACTGTTATAAAGTGTGGACAACCTCTGTTTGAGACTATCCATCTTACATCTTTTACTGTCGAGTGGCTTTATCTGAAACAATGTGGTCAAATTTGTTTGTGATTGCTTCGAGTAGCTTGAGAGAGATTGCATTAAAAGAATAAATCACTTTTCTAGCTAAGATCTGGCAGCTGTAATTACAAAGAACTAAAATTTGAAATCAAGAACTTGTACTTTACCTTATTGCTCTTACTAATCAGTAAGTGCAGGAACTGCATCTCCAACCCTATCGATATTCAAGGGAAAAAGAATCCTGTGGGTGTAATCATGATCTGTGTCAACTTTTCTTGCTTTTTCATTTCTGTGTTGCTCTGACAATACTTATTATTAAAATTTCTTTGGGTTTCCAATTGAACAACATTAAATTTCATTCAATCCTGGCTTTCTCCNAAATATATTATATGTTTGTTGTGTGCACATATACCCATTTAATATATATTTAAATAAGAATGTTAATTATTTTACCTTCTAATTTTTTTAATTTATTAGATTTTTTAAAAAATATCAATTCAAGTTCCCACTGCCTCCCCTGCTCTCACTCCTCCACACACCCTTCACCCTACCCCCATCCGGTCCTCAGAGAGGGTAAGGCACATTGCACTGTGAAGGTCCAAGGCCCTCCCCAGTATATCCATGCTGAGCAAGGTATGCATCCAAAGAGAATAGTTCACAAAAAGACAGCACATGCGTAGGGACAAATCCCAGTGCCACTGCCAGTGATTACCCAGTCTGCCCCAGCCATGTTCAGAGGAAACAGTTTGGTCCCATGCCTCTTCCCTCCCAGTCCAGCTGCAGTTGGCAAGCTCTCATTAGCCTAGGTAGACTGTTTCAGTCGGCGAACCCATCATGGTCTTGACCTCTTTGCTCATATTTTCATTCCTCCCACTCTTCAATTGGACTTTGGCAGCTCAGTCCAGTGCTTCGATGTGGGTCTCTGTCTCTGTTTCTATCAATTGCTGGATGAAGGTTCTATGGTGATATTTAAAACATTCATCAGTCTGACTACAGGGTAAATCAAGATCAGTCCCCCTCTCCTCTATAGTTTAGGGTCTTAGGCTGGAGTCAACCTTGTGGATTCCTGGGAATTTCTCTAGAGGCAGGTTTCTATTAACCCTATAATAGTTCCCTCAATCAAGACATCTCTTTCCTTGTTTTCATCGCTGTCCTTCACCTTCTAAAATTTTTATTTATTATTGCTTATAGTATCTGATACTGATGCTTACAATTCAAATATTTTTCACTTACTATGATAATTTTATTGAATCAGTTCCTATTACTGCTTACAGTTTACACATAGAAAGTGTTCTGGAGAACTAAGAGCTTGAACAACTTTCCCCAAGCCCAAAGCCACTAGCCAAATGTTCCAGAGTTCAAATCTAGACATCCTGTCTGCATGTTGAAGATTCTCTAGAGTGACTCTATCAGGAGATCAAGATAATCTTACGGACAGGAACTAAAGAGATCTGGTTAATGGGAGAAACAGGCTATGGAGTTTTCTAATTAGGAAAAATTTGAAATTGCAAAGAAGAGGTAGTATCAGTAGAGATGTAAGAAGTGGAAAATATTAGTTATGAGAGCATGATGACTGACCAGTGACAACATTGTTGTCCCAGCCTTCGTGATGAAATAATAGTGAGCTACCAAATACTTGACAACATTTCTATTAGGAGGGAAAAGGTTCAAATTTGACTTCACTTCGCTTTGAGAATCATTAAACATGTTAATTAATCCCCTCTAACAATAATAGGCTGATTTACTTCCCTGGGGCTCTACTGCTCTAAATTTGATTGTATCTTTGAAAATAATACCTAAGGTAGTCATTGCCACCTAGGTTTGTGGTGAATTAAACTGAGGGACACACATGAACAATAAATGGCAAGACATTTTACAGCTGTCACTGTTAGTATGCAGTAGATGCTGTTAGAATGTGAGAACTTAGAATCAATGTGTCATTGTCAAACATGACGTGCTTGATCTCTGTTAGTTTGCATTTTAATGTGAAGAACCCACATTGAAGATTCTATTATACATATTGAACTGTGATGAAGTAATAAATACTAAGCCATGATCAAATATTTGGTTGCATGGTGTCATTCTTATCATGTTCCTGAATTACTTTGAAAATTTATTTCAATATCCATATATGATAATATTAGAAGTTAATTCATTTTTACCTTAGCTATAATTAGGCAGATATATTGAGAAAGGTATTTCTGGTTCATAGCAATCATAGTATCATTATTTTTTTTGTCAAACTTATTTATCTATGGAAATTTAAATTCTTAAGTATTTATCAGTACCTTTCATTCTTTCAAAATTAGATAAAATGTATTTCCTTTAAGCAATATATTATTCTAAAACCAAAACTTTAAAAATAAATTCAATATTTTACTGTAGAAATAATAGATTCATGTGTGTGGTAATTAACTTATAGTCAAATATACCATGACATTATATATTTGAAAAATAAGGATCAAAAAGTTATTCATGAAACTGAGATGGTAAGTATGTGGAGCAAATTTTACTAAACCCTGTAATCCTAATTGCACTGTTTCATAATTTAGGATCTTAGAGAATTACCTGATCATGCTATGTTTCAGTTCCATTACATTCAAAGTAAATATGATAATAGCCTTAAAATGTCTTGTTTTAAGTCGTGTAAGTTAGGGTGTACAAACCATGTAGTGTTTGGTATATAATGAGTGTTTCTAATGGTTATTGTTTTCATATTATTATGTGATACAGATTGGAGGGCAATGCGCATCACTGAAAATAGACACAAGGGAATACAAAAATAGTGAAGTTTTTTTTAAAAGCAAATTAGGAAAAGACATATTAATTCATTTCTTGAAAAATCGTCTGTTGCTATATCACAAGTAGTTTCTGGGGTTTGTGGGCAGGGATTGCCATGACTACATGCACTGGGACAAGGAAGAGGTATGGGATGAAACATGACAACTGAACATGATTCAGGGAGATTTTGCTAAAGCTGCTTTAGATTATCCAAAAGAACAGAGAGTCCTAAAGTTGACTAGAATCTAGCTCTCATTGTGAGGTGCAGAGAAATGAGAGGATAAAAATGCACAGAGACTGGCAAAACACGACAGAGGAAAATCAGAAAATCAGTCGAGGATCCGGGTGAGCTTTAGCATGAGATAAAAGAAACCAGAGAGATAAGCTCCTGGGGATAAGCAACTCTGTTTAAAAACAACCTGAAGAAAGAAAAACATTCACAATATATACTGTCTAACAAGTATGGAGCTTATAAAGCAGATTCTGCAAGACCAAGAAAGATTACTTAGGGATTATGGGGTATGACTAAAACCAAGTGATTTGAAAAAAGCCACAGAAGGAAGAAGCAAAGGGGCAGTGTTCTTAAATTAAAACTTTTAAATTTGTATCTGATAAAACTATTTCAAAAATAATTTATTTCATTAAAATTATTCATCATTACTTTATACTTTATAGAAATCTCAAAGTAAAATTGTACTAGGGAAGTCTTCACAAATCTAACACCTGGAAATCCATGGAAACAAGAGCAGATCCAGACCAGGGACATTAGCAGAAGCAGAACTGGGCCAGCAACCTAGGCCAGAGCAGGCCTGAGACGATGAGCCCCACAGGAACCGGACTGAGCTGGCTACATAGGACACAGTGTGCCTGAGACAGCGAGCTCCAGAGGAGCTGGAGTGGATCCAGACCAGCGACATTTGTGGAGGCAGGACTGAGCCAGCTACCTGGGCAGAACAGGCCTGGGATGGTGAACTCCACAGAAACAGGACTGAGCCAGTGACCTGTTCATTACAGATGATAAATGAGTTGAGAAAGAAACTAGAGAAATATCACCCTTTACAATAGCCACAAATAGCATAAAATATCTCAGAGTAAGTCTAACCAAACAAGTGGAAGACTTGTATAACAAAAACTTTAAATCTTTGAAGAAAGAAATTGGAGAAGCCACCAGAAAGTGGAAAGATCTCCCATGCTCCTGGACAGGCAGAATTAACATAGTAAAAATGGCAATCTTACCAAAAGAAATCTACAGATTCAATGCAATGCCCATCAAAATCACAGCAAATTCTTCACAGACCTTGAAAGAACAATACTCAACTTCATATGGAAAAGAAAAAAAATGCAGAATAGCCAAAATGACCCTGTGCATTAAAAGAACATCTGAAGGCATCACAATCCCTGACTTCAAACTCTACTTCAGAGCAACAGTACTGAAAACAGACCGGTATTAGCATTAAAACTGACAGGAGGACCAATGGAACCGAATCAAAGACCCAGATATTAATCCACACACCTTTGAACACCTGATTTTTGACAATGAAGCAAAAGGTATCAAATGGAAAAAAGAAAGCATACTTAACAAGTGGTATTGGCATAATTGAATATCAACATGTAGAAGAATGAAAATTGATCCATATCTATTACCATGTGTAAATCTCAAGTCCAAATGGATTAAAGACCTCAACATAATGCCAGCCACACTGAACCACAAAGAAGATAAAGTGGGAATTACAGTTGAAGGCATTGGCACAGGAGCATTGGCACAGGAGACAACTTCCTAAGTATAACTTCAGTAGTACAGATGTTGAGAGAAACAATTAATAAATGGGACCTCCTGAAACTGAAAACCTTCTGTAAAGCAAAAGACACAGTCAACAAGACAAAACGACAGCCTACAGAATGGGAAAAGACCTTCACCAACCCCACAAATCAGACCGAGGTCTAATCTACAAAATATACAAAGAACTCAAGAAATTGGTAATTAAAAGAACAAATAATCCAATAAAAAATGGAGTAGAGACCTAAACAGAGAACTCTCAACAGAGGAGTCTAAAATGGCTGAAAGACACTTAAGGAAATGCTCAACATCCTTGGTCATTAGTGAAATCCAAAGATTTCATCTTACATTTGTAAAAATGGCCAGGATCAAAAACACTGATGACAAGTTATGCTGGAGAAATTGTGGGGTAAAGGGAACACTCCTGCATTGCTGGTGAGAGTGCAAGCTGGTACAGCCCCTTTGGCTATCTGTATGGTGATTTCTTAGAAAATTAAGAAACAACTTTCCTCAAGACCCAAAAATCCCACTTTTGAGTATATATCTAAAGGATGCTCAACTGTGCCACAAGGACATGTGTTCAACTATGTTCATAGCAGCATTGTTTGTCACATCCAGAACCTGGAAACAACCTAAATGCCCCTCAATTGTATAATGGATAAAGAAAATGTGGTACATTTACACAATGGAGTACTACAGAGCAGAACAAATTAACGACATCTTGAAATTTGCAGGCAAATGGATCGAAAACATCATATTGAGTGAGGTAATCCAGATCCAAAAAGAGAATTATCATATGTACTCACTCATAAGTGACTTTTAAGTATGAGGCAAAGAAAACCAGCCTACGAATCACAATCCCAGAGAAGCTAGACAACAATGAGGACCCTAAGGGAGACATACATAAATCTATTCTCCATGGGAAGTAGAAAAAGACAAGATATCCTGAGTAAATTGGGAGCTTGGGGACCATGGGAGAGGGTTGAAGGGGAAGGGAGGGGCAGAGAGGGAAGCAGAAAAAAATTTAGAGCTCAAAAAAATCAATAATATATTACATATATTATTATATATTAAAAAAACAAATCTAATTCCTGAATTTTTCACTTGGCTTCTGCAGATGTCTCTTAGTGATGCAGTGAAACATGAGTTAGAGGGTCAGAGAGAGAGTTTGCTGTGCAAACCTTATAATCTCAGTTTGATTGAAAATGACACCCCAAACCTGCCCTCTGATCACCACATGCATGCCGGAACATATGTGCACATGTGCATTTGCAATCTCCCACATGTACATGCGAAAATAAATACATAGTTTTCAACATTCAATTCGATGCTATTGATCACAGGGAACTCATAATTTATTTATTTATTTATTTATTTATCTCTCTATGTCTATCTTTCTTTATTCTGTGTGTGTGATTGTGTCTCAGAGAGTGAGCCCATGGCCACCATGGCAAAGAGCATGGCAACAGGCAGATATGGTGCCAGAGCAATGACTGAGAGCTTCCATTCTTCATATACAAGCAGAAGGCAGAGACTGGGAGAGAAGGAGCTAAGTAGGAAAAGGAGTAAGCTTTTGAAACCTGAAAAGTCCAGCCATCTCCAGTGACATACCTCTTCCAACATGGTCATACCTCCTAACCCCTCCTAAGAGTTCTACTGACTGCAGACCAAATATGCAAACATATGAGCCTATGGGGGTCATTGGCATTCGAACCACAACGTCATTATTTTGTGAACTGATTATCACTGTTGCTCCCTATGCTAGTGACTCATCTTCCTCCTCACTTTGGCTATGCCTCATCACTGGCTCTGGAGAGAGCGCTCAAGGTCTGCTATGCCACTCAAGTCCAGAAAAAGAATCAGGTTCCCACATTTTTCTTTGTGTAAATATAAGCTAAAGGCTAAAAATTATGTTGGACTACTCTCTCAAATTTGGTATTTTAATTGCCAGTGTTTTCTGCAACTACAATTAGGTGGACAAATAAGATGTTAACTGAAACCCAAGCCAGACTGAGTGCTGAGAAGTGTTTTTGCCAATGACCCAATTAAACATATGAGGAAGTGAGTCAACCATTTTCACTAAAAGGAAATTCAATTGACAAAGGGCAGGAAATAATACAGGGAAGAGCATCAGAGTTTAGAGATATATAAACAGGAGAAGTGATGTGGAAGTCCCCTCTGTGTGCTGTGATTAGCATTAATGAATAAAGAAACTGCCTTGGCCTAGTTGATAGAACTTAGATAGGTGGGGAAGACAGAACTGAATGATGGGAGGAAGAGTAGGGGAGAGATACCATGGAGCCACCAGAGATGGACGTGCAGATTCTTTCCCGGTAGATCACTGCCATGTGGTGATACACAGATTAATAGAGATGGGTTAAACTGAGATGTAAGAGTTAGCCAATAAGAAGTTAGAGCTAATGGGTTAAGCAGTGTTTTAATTAATACAGTTTCTGTGTGGTTATTTCAGGTGTAAGTTAGCCAGGAGGCTGTGATGAACAAGCAGGCCTTTACCCTGCAACAGAGAAGTATAATTCTAAAGATGAGAATTATTGGCTTTTGTTTAGATAAGTACCATTATAGAGAATTAAAGAGGCTTTGTTTATTTTTTTAATTTTTCCTGTATCACGTACTTCAACAAGACAATGGGATGGGCTGTGGAACAATACCAGGGGCCTAATGTTGTCATTAAAAATCTAAAAAGCTAACATTAATCAGGAATTTTCAAGACAACCATAGGCTAGTTGACAATCTGAGAATCATTTGCTATCATTTTTATTTTAAAAATCTCTTATTTTTCTTTCCCTTCTTTTTCACCTATAGTGTTATGAATTGAACTTAGGTCTTCTTACATATCAAGTAAGAGCTGTATCCCTGAGCTATAACCCTAGCCCCCAAATTTCTATTTTTAAAATATAGTCAGAAATGTATAAAACATTTAGCTTAAGAAAATGAACATTATAAAAATTTAGAAGACTCTTAGGAACCTTCTTCCAATTAATCTACTCCCCAACAATAATTGCCTTGAAATTTATACTAATTAGTCTTTTTTTCTGTGATTATTTTCTTTTATCATACTTATTTGTTTATTTCTGAAACTGAAAGTGAATAGGTGCACCTAAATTAGTTTATTTTGTATTATATCCTTCTTTTCCCCACCCCCATATGTGTGGGGTACCCAGATCTGAGGGCTCTGAGGGCAGGAGAGCAAAACTGGCCCCACTCCTTGCTTCAGGCTGTATCTGGTGAGCTGTCCATGGCAGTGGTGGAGAGCTCCTCTGGACAGTGAGTAGAGGGAAAGCTGGCAGGCTGACAAGCCCAGCTACCACCAAGGCCCAAACACTCACTACATCTATGAACTGTCCGAGCATGTGAAAGGAACGAAACTACAGTGACAAAACTTCTGGATCTCCACGACACAGGACAACAACAGGATATCCAAGAGGAGCTCTAGTGAAAGTCCATTATCCATGGCTTAGCAGAAACCAGAGGCCTCAAACCAGACCAATGACTCAGCAATGAACACTTACAAGTAAAGATGAATGAACTAAAGGTTAAACTGTGACTCAGTGAGTCACACTACAGCTTCTACATGAGTCTTTTTTTGTTAGTTTTTGGTTTGGTTTGTTTTATTTCTTCGTTTTCCTTGGTTTTGGCTCTTCTTTTATATTTGGTTTTATTTTGGGGGGAGGCTGCCAAAACAGGGGGCCAATGCAAGGAGACAGGGCAAAATGTGGGATCGGGATGCATGATATGAAATCTACAAAGAATTGATAAAATTAGAGAGGGGGGAGAGGAAGGAAAGAAGGAAGGAAGGAGAGAGAGAGAGAGAGAGAGAGAGAGAGAGAGAGAGAGAGAGAGAGAGAGAGAGAGAGAAGAGAAAAAAGAAAGAAAAAGAAGCCATAATTTCTAAGTTCTATATTCTTTTGAATACTTGTCATAGCCTCGACTAGAAACTCTGGGCTTTCTAAAGCATACTCTAAAGCCTGCATCTCCTTTTGCCAAGCATCTCTTTGAGGTCTTCCACTGCAACTGACATTTCTTTCTCTCTTCCTTGTCTCTTTCTCTTGTCTGAAAGCTGTTGGGATTCACAGCTTGTCTGCTTTCTTGTTTTATCTTAAACTCAATAAAATTGTCTGTGAGCTTAAAAAATAAATAAATAAAAAGAAACCCTTGAATGCTAGATAAAAATTATTTACAACAATGCTTACTGAGCATCTCTAATAATAAGTGATACATATTGTTAAAAGCATTGATGGTCTGCAGGTAAGGGTCAGAGGTTAAGAGTGTTTGCTGCTCAGTAATGAAGGCTGGAGTTCAGTTCTAGCACCCATGAAACTGGCTTGGAATCTGAAAAATGCCTGCAACTCCAGTTCCAATTGAAATGTTAGCAATGAACTAGCTAATATTCTTAGCTACCTTAAAAGCCAAGTTTAAAATAACTAGGGAAAAATATAGAAACAAACAAACCACAATAAAAGTTAGGTACTTTCATTCACTTGTAAACCTTTCAATGACTTCCACTAGCAGCTCAGCATAAAGTGTGGATCAGAGCTGGCCAAAGAGGGTCACTGGAAGGAAGGAATGGTGAATAGATGTATAGGAGAAAGATATAAAATTTGTGTTCTTTTTTCCTGGATCTTCCTCTCATACAAAGAACAAACACGAAGAAGAGTGACAGATATGGGCAGAAATAGTCCATTTCTCTGAGAAAAACATCTAAGCAAGGTGCATGTCGAGAAACATGGAATGAGTGTTTGTCCCAGAACCCATAGTCTTCATGGTGGTTAAGAGAGCCTTAAGATGAAACATTGTTTGAAAGCTCAAGGCTGTATATATAAGACCAAGGATTCTAAAGATGCAAGGAGCCTAAGGTCTAGGTCTTGGAATCTGTCTAAAACAGAAGCTAGACAAAGATGGCCTAGACTATTTTTATCAAAGCAAAATTGAACATTGAATAAGAAACAATAGGAGTTCAACACTGATGAAGGGTGTGTAGATTTCATCTAAGGCAGAGGACTAACACTTAGAGTCCCCTGTGGATAAGAATGTTAGAACGGACACTTTAGCATTCTATGCTTAAAAAAAAAAAAAGAAAAAAAAAAAGAGCAGGCAGTATACAGTGGAGTAGCACTAGTTGTAAGTCGACATCACGAAAAAACCAAGAGATTTAGCTGATCCTAACCTTCCATGATGCCCTTTATAAGAGGACATGTACTTACTTTAAGACATAAGTTATATTTTCATTATACTTTTCTGCTCTACAGTATCTGACATTCTATGAAAATTATGAGACTTGTGACTGGGCACAAAAACATCATCAGTTAGGGACAAATAAATCACTATAAGAATGACTATAAAATGTCTCAAGCCACAAAACTGTCAGTAAATAACTTCTGGATTAGTTAGTTAAACTAACCATCTACTATGGAAACAATATGGAAATTATAAAGTGATTTTTATGTATTTTAAAATAAAGTTTACAATAAAGGGAAAATGGGGGTAAGAGAAGGAAAGACAATTAGAAAGTTAATTGTTTCAAGTACAATCAAAACACTCTTAATAAAATCTATATAATTTTAGATAGTATTAAAGGGACCTAGAGTTTGACAGAGTAGATTATAGGAACAAGAAAAGACATACTACTTACAAGGAATTTACTTTAAGTATATAAATCTTGCTATGTTAAAGTTAATATGATTGAAAAAGTTTGCAAGGCAAGCAGCAAGTCATCAGCTATACCAGTGCCAGTTAAGGCAATTTTATGAGCAGAAAATGTCATCATAATAAAGAAGGAAAATGAATGATGCTGAACAGGTTAACTCCTTTTGAAGATATTAGGATTTTATGAACATATGAAGCAAAATGAAAGCTCAGAGGAGAAACAGAGAAGTTTATAACCACATGCAGAGACATCCACTGCTCTCTCTTGAAGGCACAGAAACATTAAGAATGGATGAGACTTGAACAACATCATCAATCAACTTGACCTAATTGGACACTCCTCTAAACAAGAACACAATGCAATTCTTTTCAAGCATACATAAAATATTCATCACAAGGCCATATTTTGGACTTTAAACTTAAATAGATTTAAAGAACTAGAAAGGAAAATAACTAAACTAGAATAAATAATAAAAAAATAGGTATGGAAAATTCTCCAAATATTTGGAAATTGGAAATGGTCTTCTAAATATCTTGAAATCAATGAGGAAGTCACAAGGGACATTTTGAACTGAATAAATTTTTTAAAAGAAGTGAGTTGCAGAAATGCTATCTGAGTAACATTTCGTGAATCATATTCTTATATTACAATAGAAAAACATCTCAAAGTGAATTGAACTCTTTATCTTTGAGTTTAGAAAAAGAAAAAAAATAAATCCCATGGAACCAGGGGAGAAGATATATAAGTTATAGCTAATTTAATTGTAGGAAAAAGATATAGAAGGGCTTGTAAAGGATATGTTTCTAAAGGACTTCTACACCAAAATGCAAGGGACTCATATTTACCAAGTAAATTAAAAGCACAGGAACAACAATGTGAGCATATTTTAGGATGAAAACCATGTCAACAACATGCATACTTGACAGGCCATCACAAAGCTACTCACTGTTATAAGCTGTTCTTAGAATTAGAAGTAAAGCCAGAAGATGATATCACTATCTCTTAGGATGTCTTTATACAAAACCAAAAATGTCAATTTTGAGTTCTGGCAGTGACAAAGTATAATGAAAATGTTCATGTGATGTCTGGGAGAATGTAAACCCTATACTGATGTGGTGAATTTTTCAGGAAAACAGGATGCTACCCACATTTTTATAATGAGGTCTGGTAATCCCAGTCCTACGAATATAATTATTTTTTCAAGAGAAAATTATTCTAAAAGAAATGATACTAGATTTCCTCATGAAAATTTATTTAAATGTACAGCAGTTTTAATTATGATTGTCAGAAGCTATAGTAAAAAACTACTAAACCAGAAAAATCTCAACTGCATTCTAAATTTTTATCTGTATACCAAAAGAGCTCCCACAGCTCTCACTAAAGAAGCTTCTCTCTGACGAATAACCAATTTCTTGGATAAAGAAGTAACAGACAGAGACTATTAAAGAAAACTCCAACTAGTCAAATGTGAAGAGCAACCAATCATGGGCTGCTCAGCCCATTTAAGACATGTACAATGTATTAAGAAGGCTAAGGAAACATCGTGGACGAGAGTCTGGGAAGAGTCTCAGAGCAGAAGATCAGAAAATCTGCTCTGGTATCCATGAAGTCTCAACAGTATGGCTGTCTAAACAAGACCTAAGCAAGTACACTACCGACTAACACGCTAATATTGAAGAAGCAAATTTCGCAGGCCCCACACAGACAAAGAACTACAGCAGGTAAGAGAATGCTGAGAGCAGGAGAAATAGCAAAACCAAGATGAGCTGACCAGTTGATTACCTAACGCCAGGTGGTCCATTCTGAACTCATATACAAACAAGCAACACTATTCTTAGTAGACTGAGAAAGTGCTATTAGTATGTTTATGCACATATAATTGTAATAATTAAAGTAAAAGTGGCTATGAATTAAAGAGGAATCCAGTATATGTAGTGGGTTATGGATCATGGGATGGGTTAGAGGGAGAAGAAGGAAAGGGGGAAATGATATAAATATGCTTTAATATCTAAAATTTAAAATTCATCACTATGGAAAAGCAACAACTAATGTCTGTCAATTAATGAGTGGAAAATAAGTTGTGTTAGAGTTATACAAATTAGTATATTTAGAAAGTACAAGGAAATAGCTTCAAATATGTGCAACGACTATCATGAACCTCAGTGAAAGGATTGTAAAAAAAATCAAAATAAAGGCTGAATTCATGCTGTAAGATTCCATTACTCAGTATCTTGGTAAAGACAAGACTAGAGGATTTTATCTAATACAGAAGATAAAGTATCTAAAGTATAGGATATATTAGTTTTCTCAGTTCAGCCATTTGAAAATTCATATCAAAATGTCACTATAGGGCTAGTGAGAGGGCTCAGTGAGCACAAATGCTTGAGGCTGAGACTGTCCAACAGAGTTTAATAACGTTGGACTCTCATAATGGTAGGACATAAAGAATGTGTTGGAAAAAGTTGTTCTCTGACCTATATACATCCACTGCAGCATATTCCCAGCCCACATGAACACCTACAGCAAATAAATGAAATAAACTAAACCACTTATATATTCAAGCATTATTGGTCAATTATAATATTTTCAAATTGGTAAACAAGATCATAGGATCAGAAATCATATCTGTAAGTACCAGATGCTAGCAATAATGGAAAGAAATGCCCCAGCTGGTAACTGGAAACCATGGGCAGGAGAACTGTGTCTTCATGGTGATGGTGAATGTATTGCCAGAACCCTTTCAGTGGTTCTCAGTCTTCCTAATGCAGTGACCCTTTAATATAGTCCCTTATGTCACGGTGACCCCAACCATACAGTTATTTTGGTGTTGCTCATAACTGTGTTTTTGCTACTGTTAAGAATTGTAATGTAAGCTTCTGTGTCTTAAGATGGTCTTAGGCAACCCCTGTGAAAGGGTTATTCAAGTACCCCAAAGGGGTCATGACCCACAGGTTGAAAACCACTGCTTCTACCAGTAAATTTTACTGTATGCAAAATGATTCATACATGAAAAATTTAAGAGACAGTGAGACAATATAGGGGGCAGTTAGAGAAAATACATTGTTAGTACTTCAACTTTGCTCCTTGTCAGAGAGTCTTCATACAAAATGTTGAAAATTTTAAACAAATAAGTTTTCAGAAAGCAAAGTTTTTATGCTGACTTGTATATAAAAAAAATAGTTACAAAGGCAAAATAAAATAAGTAAATTTAGTATAAACAAAACTTATAGTATCTAGAATGTTCTCCAAAGAGTTTATCTCTGCGAATGAGGGTACAGTTAAACCACTGAACTGGACCACTCCATGGGCAGAAAGAAAGATTTGAGACTGCAAAGGTTGTCTCTGGCTCTGCCATGGCTGTAGAGAGAAGCAAGGTGGCAGAAGAGGAAGCAGGTTTTACATGACCGTCAACAACAGGTGATACAGGCTGTTCAGACTGACAGATGCCTTTGTCTTAGGTAGTTCATCTTAGAGGCAGGTTAAGGGAGCTAGCTTCCTGGTAAACAGAAACTCACTTTCCTGTCTCTGTTTACCCTGTAACAATCCTTCTGTTTACCAGTCCAATTCCTTCTGTTCAGGGCAATGCCACCAAAACTCTCAGTTTTGTGCTGCTTTGGACCTAACAGTTCTCATGGTGGCACAGTTTAGAAGTGGTGGAAAAATTGAAGTGTGGCTAGAATATTTTCAGAACACCAGTTTTTAATATATAAAATAAAGTTTATTAAAATATTTAGCTGTGTGGTAGTATATGAAAACCACTGTGTTACTTTTAAAATAACCAAGTATTGTGTAAAAATATAATTTTATTTATACAATATTTATATGCACTTTAAAAATGATTTTTAGGCTTAGGCAACCCAGTTTATAAAAACCACATACACAAATATAAAATCAGTTTTTAGCCGACTTCTGTAAGACTTTAGTAAAACTAAAGTGAGGGGTTATTTCTATCAATTTTAGCCAAAAATATTGTTATTAAACTTAAAAGATTTCATACCACTGGTAACTCAACAAACATACTTGTTAAGCTATGTTGAACGTGTGGCCCAGCTATTTTTATGATATTTCTTGACTAGTCTGAACATAGACACTTTTCTTCCTTCTCCAGAGGCCTGGTCTGTTGGTGCCTGTAAAACACCCGCAATTGTAAATCTTCCTGCTTGTCTCTGAGAAACAGTGCTTTCAGAGCTCTGCTTTTAATCCAGAATTGTTTTTCTGAAGGCTCTGGGATTTCCTTAAATATTTGATATTTAAGTGCGGAGAAGTCCTGATGGACAGAGCTTCCAGATTTTCCTGATGTATACATTCCCACTAAGGATCAATGTAAGCTGCTGTCCTAGTAATGGTTTCTATTGCTGTGATGAAACACTATGACCAAAAGCAAGTTGAGGAGCAACTCATTTATTTGGCTTATATTTCCATATTGTAGTCCATTACTGAAGAAAGTCAGGGTAGGAACTCCAATAGGACACTAAATAAGGAGTCAGTAGGAGATACAGAGGACATGGATGAGTGCTGCTTACTGGCTTGTTAGCCTAGCGGTATCAGCACCCACAAAGGGCTTGACCCTCCCTAATCAATCAGTAATTAAGATGTTCTACAGCTGTATTTGTCAATTGCGGTTTTCTCCATCCAGCTTGTATCAAGTTAACATAGACCATGACTGCACAGCTGCCAATAATTTAGCCCCAAATTTAGAATTTCTAACTATCTTCTGAGCAAGCACAGCTAGCTCTAGCAAAATGCTGTTGGTGGTGCAAGAGGGGAGTCTTTGTTAGGTGGAAGGGATGAAGACGCAGACCTGGAAATCAGTCAGGATTGGCTGTCAGGGAGCCAATCCTATCATTGTCAATGTGAGGGTATTATTCATATTATGAGTCAAATTCTCTCTAAGATACCTTCCAGTCATCACTCTAAGTCAAATATTTGTAAGAGACTAAGCAGTGTGTGCATAATCAACCATTTTTCACTAGGTGCCTAGATTCGAACCTTGTCTGTCTCATTGCAGAGTTCTACAACATTGGTTACTCAGATCAGAGTTCATCTAGAAAAATAAACCTCTTAAGGCCATTTTAAACGTTAGAATGATAATACACTCCCAAGCACCTAGTGCAAAATCATATACCTATACACATTTCTGTAACTGTGGTAATTACATTAAATTTATCACCATTATATTTGTTTTCACACAGTTGTTATTATATCAGCTTGAGGGCTAAGGGAGTGATGGAAGAGTAAGTAAGAAGCTCTCAGACAAAGAAATTTTGAGACTGAATGTCTGTGTGTAAGGGGCTTGGGTAGGCTCTCAGGTTAAGGTGAGCTTGTTGCTCTTGTAGAGTTCAGTTCCTAGCACCCACTTTTGTGGCTCACAACCACCTACAACTCCAACCCCAGGAACAAACACCCTCTTTAGGCTTCCAAGGATATGATACTCAAGGACACACACAGACATATAAATAAATTAATTTTTTATAAAGCTTAAAATATGAAGAAATTAGAACATTTAAAACATGCAGGTTTGGTGATATTTTTATTCTTTTTTTAAAATTCTTAGTACCAAATAAGTCTTATGAACAAAATGATGTTACCTGGAATATACCCTTCTTTCATATCACCACAATTATAGATAGCCTATTTGGATAATATAATCTCATCGAATTTATCATGATGAAAGCTAAGATATTGGTCCTATAAATTTTGAAGTATGCTGATAGTGACTAATAATCCTCAACTAACTGAAAAAAATCTGCTTCCCAAAGTATATTTCATAAGGAAGATTGACACTAGTGTTTCCTTGGCTTTGACCACAAATGACTATTAAACTTATAAGCGCATGCTGCATGCCATTGGGTTTTGGCATCTGTGTGGAGTGAGCTTCAGCTACAGTGAGATAAACCTTTTAATCTACACGTGGAGCAGGAATCTTTCAGGACCCAGCTTTATAGCCTCTGGTGCTCTGGACCTACAAATAAATCACTCATAAGATAGAAAAATTGGCAGAAAATTTTGGACTCTGAAATAAGCTCTAAACTATTTAATTTAAAAATCCAATAACAGCTTTCAAATACACATGATGAAGATGAATGTATCTTCTGCAATTTCCTAAGTTGGCACACCAGAGAATACCTGAAAGACAAGGTCAGTGGAGCTGAGACTGTGTTCTTAGTTTTGAGTTTCAGTCCTTGGCAAATAAAATAGCTACACACAAAATTGAAATATACATTCACGAACAAGAATTAACACATAATAAAGCATCACTGCTGACTCTGAGCAATTCATAGAAATAACCAATGCAAGCCAACGCCAAAGAGGGCATACTGCCTTGTTCTACTAGGGAAACTATTTTCTTGTATAATTTAGTTATTTTTACATTTGATATTTTGTTTAATGTATATTATAATTTTTCACCCCAAGTGTCAGCCTCGATTTATATATTCTCTTGAGGAAGGCAAAGACTGAGTTATTTATTGTTGCTGTTTCCTCCTAATAAAAAAATACATATTATAGTCTTTATAATGGCATCATACTTGTGTTCAGTGTGTTAGCATGAAAAGAATGCTTGTGAATACCTACAATATTTAAAAAAAAACCTTATTTGAATTATAGTACAAAGAACATGCTGAATTTCTTTAGCAACTCAAATATTTTATGAAAAATAACAGCAGCTGGCTCTAGTTTTGGAAGAATTTTTATTATGTTTATGAAAATAAATTTTGGAGGTAGAATTTTGGTTGACAGCTATTTTTATTTTTTATCCCCCTAATTTCAAATTGAAATTTAATTCCGAGTAAGTTGAAGTCAGTTTTTACAGGGTTTAAATCACAGAACGGATTATCTGCTTACAGGTTCTGAGTTCTGTGTGTCCTTCTTATGTAGTGGATTGCAATAGGAAGAAATTAAAAAGTGTGGGAAAAAAGAAAGAAAACTATGTATAGCAGGTCCAGAGTATAAGAAATTAATAACCACTGAAAAGATAGTTTGTTGTTAATAATAATATATATATAATGCCAGGACTGGTCATGAGACAGACGGATGTCTATGTAATGCCAGGAACTGGTCATGAGGCAGGAGAAATGCCAGATGAGAGCCTTGATTGTACATCCAGTGAGAAGGAACAAGTGAGAAGAGACAGTCAGACTCCATATTTGATGGTTTCAAGAGTTTCTGGGAGTTTCAGTGGGTGGCAGGAACTATTTGTGGTTGTCTGGCTCTTGACCATGGTCTAGAGTTTGTCTAATATATGAGCTGGTTAGACATATGGGCTCTGGGCTGGTTGTATTTTAAAAGTGCACTTCCAGAAGGATTTCTTGAGGTGCTGGAGTGGGGCTAAGAGAAGTAGGATGTCAAAGCAAGGTGACAAGCTTGTCAACATGCTGTGTAGAAGTGATTGACATAGGCACATAGGGTAAATGTTAAAAGCTTAAGAAAGACATCATAATACAACTAAAGAATTCAAGTTCATAGTGTTTACTGTGCTCGGCTCACCCCACTCTCTACTCAGAGCAGGTGAGCAAGAACCCAAAGTGTTAAGATTGGCTGCTAAGGACTCAAGACTCATCCTTTTTTGGACCATTGCATTAGTTCAGTGGTTCTCAAACTTCAAGATGCATGAGAATCACTCAGAGAATTTACTAGACCCCAAACTACTTGGCTCTAACACCAGAGTTACTGATTCAGGAGAGTTGGACTAAAATCAGAGGACCTCTGTTTTTAGCATGTTCTTATGTGAAGCTCATTGTCCTAACAGGGGACCTAAGAATAAAACAACTGCCCAGGATTTCCAGGAGGCTCCCCTACTGCCAATCCCAGCACAGGCTCACCTTCAGCAGTTCATGAGGAGCTGACTTGGGATGTAAAACTCTTGCCACTTTATTTGAAGTCAGGGAAGTTCCCCGTTTCTGTCCATTCCCTTAGACATGCAAATGGAAGTGGGTTGTGACTGCATTTGTGTGGGCTGGGATTCCTCCCCTTCACTGGCTGTTTCCCTTAATTTTCATTGGCTCCACCTTAGTGAGTCATGTAAACATAATGAATCAATCTTCTTCTTTTTCTATTATTATTTTCCTTAGAGAAAACTATTTAAGATAACATATTCCTACCAAAATTATCTATCCAATTGAAAATTTAGATTATTTTTAGCATTTTCAAGTTTCTTTTATAATCAGTATTACTGTTGTCAAATACGGCAATCATTTTAAGCATGCTCAGTAGTAATCTAGTGTTCAGAGGATGAAAATAAAAACAATAGCAGTA
>NW_026067916.1:1660657-1661730 GCF_014885135.2 Alexandromys fortis | reverse complement strand
TATATAATAGCTAAGTGTATTTAGGTAACCAGAGTTAGTTTTTTAAGTAAAAGACTAAAGAGGTCTTAATTACCTTTGTTTGGAATGTTCAGTGTTTATTTACTGTTGGTGTTTTTCCAAAGCAAGTTAAAAAGAAACAATTTCATAAAGGGATGTTGAATTTTGTCAAATGCTTTTTCAGCATCTAATGAAACGATCATATGTGTTTTTTTTCTTTCAGTTTATTTATATGATGGATTACATTGATAGATTTTCGTATGTTGAACCAGCCCTGCATCTCTGGGATGAAGCCTACTTGATCATAATGGATAATTTTTCTAATGTGTTCTTGGATTCGGTTTGCCAGTATTTTCATGAGGATTTTTGCATCGATGTTCATGAGTGAGATTGGCCTATAATTCTCTTTCTTGGTTGAGTCTTTGTGCGGTTTTGGAATCAGAGTACCTGTAGCTTCATAAAAGGAATTTGGCAATGACTCTTCTATTTCTATATTGTGAAATACATTAAGGAGTATAGGTATTAGATTTTCTTGGAAGTTCTGGTAGAATTCCGCATTGAAACCATCTGGTCCTGGGCTTTTTTTGGTAGGAAGGTTTTTGATAACAGCTTCTAATTCTTCGCGACTAACAGGTCTATTTAGATTGTTCACCTGTTCCTGGTTTAACTTTGGTATAATCAACTTTATATGGAAAAACAAAAAACCCAGGATAGCCAAAACAATTTTATACAATAAAGGAACATCTGGAGGCATTACCATCCCTGACTTCAAACTCTATTACAGAGCTACAGTAATGAAAACAGCGTGGTACTGGCATAAAAACAGAGAAGTCAACCAATGGAATCGTATAGAAGACCCGGTTTTTAGCCCACAAACGTATGAACACCAAAGGAGCTAAACGTATACAATGGAAGAAAAAAAGCATCTTCAACAAATGGTGCTGGCACAACTGGATGTCAACCTGTAGAAGAATGAAAATAGACCCATATCTATCACCATGCACAAAACTCAAGTCCAAATGGATCAAAGACCTCAATATCAATCTCAACACACTGAACCTGATAGAAGAGAAAGT
>NW_026067916.1:1650442-1659716 GCF_014885135.2 Alexandromys fortis | reverse complement strand
AAGGGGAGATGGGGAGAGAAAAGTGAGAAGGGGAGGATGGGAGGAACTTGGGGAATCGGGATGATTGGGGATAAAACAAGGTAGGATAGAGGAGCAGGGAATCACATAACTTAATTAAGGGAACCACCATAGGGTTGGTAAGAGACATGAACCTAGAGTGGCTCCCAGGTGCCCAGGGCAATGTCCCCAGTTAGTTCCTTGGGCAGCTGAGGATAGGGAACCTGAAAGGACCCTTTCCTATATCCATACTGATGAATATCTTGCATATCACCATAGAACCTTCATCTAGCGATAAATGGAGATAGAGACAGAGACCCACACTGGAGCAGTGGACTAAGCTCCCAAAGTCCCAATGAGGAGCAGATGGAGGGAGAACATGAACAAGGAAGTCAGGACAGTGAGGGGTGCACCCACCCAAGGAGACAGTGGGGCTGATCTATTGGGAGCTCACCAAGGCCAGCTGGACTGTGACTGAAAAAGCATGGGATAAAACCGGACTCTCTGAACATAGCGGACAATGAGGGCTGATGAGAAGCCAAGGACAGTGGCATGGGGTTTTGTTCCTACTTCATGTTCTGGCTTTGTGTGAGCCTAGCCAGTTTGTATGTTCACCTTCCTAGACCTGGATGGAGGAGAGAAGATCCTGGACTTTCCACAGTGCAGGGAACCCTGACTGCTCTTCGGACTGGAGAGGGAGGGGGAGAGGAGTGGGGGGAGGGGGAGAGGAGTGGGAGGAGGGGGAGAGGAGTGGGAGGAGGGGGAGGGAAATGGGAGGCTGGGAGGAAGCAGGATTTTTTTTTAAAAAAGAAACAATTTCTGTCCTCTAGCATTTTATATTACATGTTATTGTCTAAAAACAAATCCACAGTGTTTGGATGAATGAACTCAGGCAATAAACATCACTGACAATGTTTTGATAATTGAACTAGTGCCCTACAGCTGATTTGTTTCAATTAATAAAATATAATTAAATCATATGCATGAATAAATAAATGAATTGGTCTACATTTTGTTATCTAAGTTTGTCAGACAAAAGCTAACCACTTTCCCATATATCAACATTTCCTCAATTCTCATGAAGATAAGTATTTATCACAAGCTTTAGAGAGAAACAATGTCCATATTTCTCAAATTTAAGATCTGTAAGGATCTAAAAACCATGAAGTTCTGTGTTTTCTTGTCAATAATGTGACATCATTAAGTGATTGCAATGAATATTTGAGTAGCTGACAAAAAGTTAGTGTTCTACTTGCTGCTGTTTTTGATAAAACTTAGTGAGGATGAGCTTTCTTCTGTCATATTGCAATCTTTGGACAGAGTATATCATAGTCATTACTTATTCTGGTAGGAAAAAGGACTAGTGGTTTTGATTTTTTTTTTATCTTAAGCCAAAATGTTCCAAAAATGAGATGGAAGAGCGTGAAAAAAAAATCTAAGCGTAGGTTCTTGAAATGCTATGACAGACAATTTTGACATGAATTGTCAGCAACATTTTAGGCTGTGGTTTAAAAGTAGTTTGTGTTTTAGACTCACTCAATTTTTCTATACTGAAAAATATTGTAGTGGAAATAATCCATTTTATATGGTTTCAAATTACAGTTTTCCACTTAATATCTGCTTGAACCGAATGAAGTCGAAGATGCGGTGAGTCTCAATTTCTTCATGCCTGAGTTGATGAAGATCGTACAGATTCTGAACTGATCGTAAGTATAAATAGATCAATTTATATAAACTTTGTGTGCCACAAACAGAAGAAAACACAAATCTTAACTATTGCTGCTTTAATCTTATATATATATATATATCACAAGCTTTATCATATATATATATATATAAATATTCTTCTTTTCTCAACACATATTAGGTTACTAGATAAACCGAATTGTTATTATTTCTAACACCTGCTTAGTGCTGGCTTTTCAGCTGCCCTTAGCATCTCAGCCAGAAGTGGTTATTTTCTCCCTGTATGACCTTGAAAAAACACAAATATGGAAGACTTCCCTCCTAATCCTAGTTACTGCAGGAGCAATGCAGTTTATTGAAGAACCTGGGGTCATTTTTACAACTTCAGGTAACTCATTTAATCTACAGGGGTGATAATGAAGAGTGACCTTCTCCATAGACTCTGAGGAAGCTGAGAGTCCAGGATCCAGGATCACTTGCTGTTTTCTTCGAGCACTCAGGAAATTACTAATGGAACCAATCTATTTGGAGGATTTTGATCTTCATCTGCTGTGTTGAAACCATAGAGAAATATTGTGATAACACTTTTGGAGGCATAAAAACGATGGATATGTGTTTTGTGAATCAGTTGTAAAACAAAGAAAAGTAATTTTTTTCTCGAGTAACTGAGATTTTTAAAGCCAGAAACACAATCACACATAGATCAACAGCCAGAAGAAATAAGTAATAGCATCTCCTTTTTCTCAGAAATGATACGTAAGAGTAGAAAGTACACTCAAATAGTGACATTCAGTTTTCCAAGTTTCTCAATACAAACACAGATTCCAAAAGACCTTGTATTGCCTGGTGGAAAATATGTTAAAATTAAAATTTCTCAACTGTAAATAGAGAATGGAAACATAGAAACAGATAATTCGAGCAACAGAAAAATGAATTATCTTGGATAAAATACATTGATGGGCTACATTTGTAAGAGTTTGGTCAAGATCAAGAATAAGGCTATAAAAAGTGTTAGAAATGGGCAGAAGGCACAGGTAAGAATTTATGCAGTCGTATTTACAACTAAATAAAATGATCTTTTCTTAGGAAAAATCAAGGCATCCCAGAGAAACATCATAAAAGAAAGTAAACTCTGATGTAGGGGTTGAAGAGATGGCTCAGCCGTTAAGAGAGTTTGCTGTAGAGTAGAAAAGTCTGGAGTTCTTTTCCCAGCACCCACACAACAAGCTTGTCATTGCATGCATGCCTATAGCCACAACTTCAAAAAGAGCAGAGACACCCTAACAGAACAAATGTGAGGTTCAGACTAGCAAAGAATTTGCCTCATAGGAGTAGACAGAAAGTGTTAAAGGAGGATGCTCCAGACCTTATTCTGGCTACTGTGCTGGTACACAGGCACATATAACCTCATATCCAAGTGCACATCTACTCACACCCACAGACAACAGACAAAAAGACAGACAGACACACTTTTTAAAAAGAAGTGAAGTGTACTTGAGTCGTATTAACTCTGGTTATCTGTATTGGGCCCACACAAGAACAGTCCACCAATAATTATCCAGGATAGAAAAGGGTCTCACAGAACTCTACCCTTACTACTGGCTATAACTAGATTTGATATGAGGAATAACTGTCTTTTGTTGTGTACCTCTGCCAAATCACCACAGTCCAGTGGACAGCTCCAAAGTCAGTCATACAGTGGCCCTGGTTATTTTTGGTAGGACACAAATGAAGCAAATTCACATGAATGTGTGAGAAATTTGCTGCTAGCGGGGAGGGTGAGAAGGGTTGGTAGATAGGTGGGGCATGCAAGTGGTCAGTATGTAAGGCATACATGCAATTGTAAAACAAAAGTAAATACTTGCTACACGCACCTAATATAAAACCCATAGACCACACACAGCTTCAAAATGTGATCCACTTCTGATTTTGGATATTGCACATATATGACCTTAAAGTGTCATCATTTTCTTCCCTCCATTGATCTGTATCACTTTGTCTGTGAATATAGTTCTTGAGTCTCATGTGAACTTGCTACTTGTGTTAGTTTGAGTGAGATTGCTCTACCCAATCCCCAATAGGTTAATATATTTGAATACTTGGTCAGTTGGTGAAACTATTTGTTGATGATTAGGAGATGTTTCCTTATTTGAGGAGGTGTGAACTGGGGGTGGGAATTATTCGCTAGCCCAGGCTTTAGTTCTCTATCCACCTTCAACTTGTAGATCAAGATATAAGCTCTCAGCTACTGGCCAGATTCATGGCTACATGTCTACTGCCATGTTCCCCAGCATTATTATGATCATGAACTCTGACTTTCTGAGACTATGATCCTCAATAAATCATTTTTTCTAAGTTGCCTGGACCATGATGTCTCCCCACAGAAATATAAAAGTAATGAAGATACTACTATTCTAAGAAAAAGGTACATTCCAATCCCAGAAGTGAAAACTGCCTTCATGATTGCTAGGTGTATTAGATACTTTTATATATCAGTGATAAACCTCATTGATCAAGGGGACATATTGAAGAAAGAGCGTGTTGGGTTTATGGTTCCAGAGGGATGAGATTGCACCATAGAAGGGAAGCATGACAGCTAGCAGTTGGCATGGAGTCAGGAGCAGGAAGCCCAGCGCTCATGTCCTTGACCATCATCAGAAGCCAGAAGGAGGGAACTGGAAGTGGTGAGAGGCTTTCAGTCTCAAGGTCCACCTCACCAGTGTTATACTTCCCCTAGCAGAGGTATACCACCTAAACCATGTCAAAACAGTGCTGTCAACTGTAGACTAAGTGTTCAAATAACAAATCACATAGGGGATATTCCTCACTTAAAATTTCATACTGAGAAGGGCAACTTCCAGATGAGGTTTCTGTAATCTTATTATTAATCATTATTTTATCTTTAGATAATGAAACATATAGGTTGAAAAAGAATGTGGTATGTGTTAGTATACATTCTAAGTTGCATTAGCAATTTTAAATCTAAATCATTTTTTAAAAGGCATATAAAGAAGTCCAATGCGTTGCTGAAGAACACTAACTTTGCAAATCTGTGGCTGTCATGGATAAGGCTTGAATAATACATGAAAGCTGGAGCTCACCATTCTTTTAAAATTTCAAATCAAGATGCATCTTGCCTTCATTTAAAGCATTAGTAGAAAATGTGAGAAACATCATTTTCTTAATGCTAAAGTCCAACTGCATGGCCAATCAAGGTTGACTGATTAGAAATGTCGAAAAGAGTGGCAGCCACTATCCTCCAATCTGCTGACCCTTCATTTCAGGTGACAAATTTAAGCAGGCTCTCGCCTTCTAAATTCGAAGGGATTAAGAGAGAAAAACTCTGTGCCTTGTTCCATTGTGGAGCCTGTGTTTAACTGATCCTTACTCATTACTGCATCGATGCTGGTGAGAATGCTGCTTAAAACATGGAGACTGGGATAACTGCTCATCTTTACCTGTTAAAGGGAGCAGCGATAGGGATAAACTGATAGGAACAAGGTGTATGAGAATTATAAAATAAGTCCAATCAAGCAACTTCCCTCGCATAAGGCAAGTTGTCATCCCTAGCAAGAAGCGTTTGCAGAAACTCGTTATCCATAAATATGCACTCATCATAATTTCTTATAATGTTTCAAGATTTGATTTGTGCAGGACACAATTTTTTATATACAAGAGCATTTTTTTGTGTGTGTGACTGGTGTACAATGGATATGGAAAAGGAAAATACACCTTAAACGAGGTGGACTACAATAGTTATGCAGCTAATATAACCTTGCCCTTCCCCAGTTGAGTCTTGTGGCCAAAATAATTATAAACAAAAAAAATATACAGTGAATTTTCATCTTATTTCTCTTATCCTTTAGTCACTTTGGAGAAACAATCTTCATCATTACTTCTAACTTACTGAGCAATCTGAAATTTAACATCCACATCTACTTTTATTTTAATGTCTTACAAGCGATTGTCTCTTGTCTTTAATTTCACATATCAACATATGGTACAACAATAAACTCATTAATTTGTAATGTCACTTTTAACCTCTCTCTGACTTGTATTCAGAGTTTCTGATATATTTGGCTTAACTTTTGTCTAAACAATCTAATAATTTTATGTTTAATATAGAACTCCTTGTTGTCACTTCTCCTTGAAGATTTTGATTGTTTGTTTCTTTGTTTAACCTTTCTATGGTTATTTGGGATAATATCTCATATGTAGCTTAAATTGTCCTCAAAATGATTATATAGTTAAAGCTAGCCTAGAACCAATAATCTTCCTGCTACAGCCTTAGTTGGAATATAGACATTATGTGTCACCACACCAAGCCACAGACCCCCCCCCCTCTCTCCTTTTTATCCATGTTAGGATTAATATCCAGGGTATTACAGGAAAGAACTTTGCCACTTGTTGACTGACGTTTTCTGTCCTGTCTAGTCCCCATAGTCATTAAGTCCCAAATGACACAAAAGTCTACATTAGTTATAAACTGATTGGCCTAGTAGCTCAGACTTCTTATTAACTCTTATAACTTATATTAGCCCATTATTCTTGTCTATGTTAGCTACGTGTCTCGGTACTTTATTTGGTGAGGCAGTCACATCTTGCTTCTTCTGTGGCTGGGTAATGACTACGGACCAAGCTTTCTTCTTCCTAGAATTCTCCTGTTCTTGTTGCCTTGCCTCTGCTTCTCACCTGGTTGTCCCACCTATTGGCTACTGGCCAATCAGCGTTTGATTAAAATACAATTGACAGGGTACAAACCATTGTCCCACAGCACTTTCCCTCCCCTTAAAAAAAAACAAGAACTTCACATCTAATATTTTTTGTTTAGTTGTTTTCCTGACCATTATCCATAACAACTTGTAGCCAACATTCTAAACAAATGAGTTGCAAGGTTTTACAGCTAAAGCTGAGTCAGGAAGTCTCTCTTAAATGAGATGCATTTGCCTCTAGCAAACAGAGTTCACCTGAGAAAATGCTGCTATCAATAAGCTGTGCTTAACTCTATTCGTTTTTGTCTAGAATTACTTCTCAATCTCTCTCAGCCTTTATGTGGATGCAGTTGTCCATGTGGGTGCCATTTGTTGTCAGGGTTTCTGTTTTGCCTGGTTCCCGCAATCATTAAGTCCCAAAGAAATCACACAGAGGTCTACATTAGTTATAAACTGATTGGCCTAGTAGCTCAGACTTCTTATTGACTCTTATAACTTACATTAGCCCATTATTCATGTCTATGTTAGTGACGTGGATTGGTACCTTATCTGGAGAGGCAGTCACATCTTGCTTCTTCTGTGTCTGGATAACTGCAGACTCCTCTTCCCAGAATTTTCCTGTTCTCATTGACCTGCCTCTACTTCCTGTGTGGTACTAGCCAATCAGCATTTTATTAAAATACAATTGACAGGGTACAAATAACTGTCCCACAGCAGCCACTGACCTTCTAGTTCTAATGTCAGCTGATATCAACACTCCTCCATCTATTTAGACTAATTTATTATCCTTTCTCAATTATTTTATTGAGTCTATATTCAGTCTGCTCGGTCTAAATTCAAATGTTTTTCCAAGTTAGTAGAGCTCCTATTGTAATTGCTTCTCTTATCCTGGTCCTAGACTCTTCCAGATTTTTGTTATCTTGGGCTCTCAGTTGTTGTTCTTCTGTACTTTACCTACCCATTTCTGTAAAGTAAATCTGCACATACTTTCTCACTCAAATCTGTTGTTCTTCTGTACTTTACCTACCCATTTCTGTAAAGTAAATCTGCACATACTTTCTTACTCAAATCTGTAACCATTTACAATCAAATCTATAACCATAGAACATTTATTTTCCATTGTTACCATATCCTCCTTTATTTTACCTATGGATATATGCTAATATACTTTTATACATCTCCTCTCTCTCTCTTTCTGTGTGTGTGCATGTGTGTGTCTTTATCGTTCTGTCTCAGTATCTCTCTGTGTGCCAATTTCTGTGTTTATCCATCTCTCTATCTCTTTCTCTATATATCTTTCTCTGTGTTTGTGTGTGTGTGGGGGGGGTACATGTATCTTTCGGATTCCCCAAATTCATTATTTCATCTGTAAAGGGATTTTTTAATCTTTTTGTTATTCAATAGCCAATAACTGAGACATTTACTGCCATAGACACTCAGTAAATATTGGCCATTAAATAAATGAGCCAAGAAGATGATTTTTAAACACTGACTTGTCCTTTCCTGCCATCACTTTTCTATGATGCTAGTGTTATGGACAGAAGTCTTGCATAAAGAACCAGTTGCTTTCAGTTGGTTTTCAAAGTCATTAGTTTCAGAGGTCACACTGCTGTGCTGTCTGCCTGCATCCTTGCAGAAGATAGCATCTCGGGCTACCGCCATCTAATCATGAAAACTGCTTTGCAAAACTTACACATCACTATCTTTTCTGAAGAGAGTTGACTTTCCGTTATCTTCCTTGTGCTGTAGGGGAAGGTTTTTTTCTTTCTATTGCTTTTACCTTTTCAGAAAAGTAGTTTTTCACTGTCCTCCTTTATTCACAGTCTTTGCTTTATTGCAAAGAAAAACATACTTTTTATATGCCCATAATTAACTTGAGAATCAATAAGAATCAACTATTCTGAGAAAAGAAACTGAAAATTGGGAAAAGGAGCTAAACTATACCTGACCTCTAAAACTTTCCAATCATTTGTTTTCTTTATATTTACAGAATTTAAAAATGACCCCAAACTTACAAGTATCAGAGGTTCATGTCTCAGAAAAGCAAGACACCTGAAATATGTGGCCACTCTGAAATTGTAGCCTCCCTGGATTGCACTTATCTGATAACTCAATATATAAGCCTTGTAACCACAACCCTTAAGAGCTTTCCATCACTTCCATCTTCATTTGTTCTTTTTTTTTATTTTATTTTGTTGTTTTTTTTTCTCCTCCCCGCCTCCCATTTCCCTCCCCGTCTCCCTTTTCCCCCCTCCTCCCTCTCCTCTCCCCCTCCCTCTCCAGTCTGAGGGGCAGTCAGGGTTCCCTGCCCTGTGGAAAGTCCAAAGTCCTCCCCGCTCCATCTTGGTCTAGGAAGGTGGACATCCAAACTGGCTAGGCTCCCACAAAGCCAGAACATGAAGTAGGATCAAAACCCAGTGGCATTGTCCTTGGCTTCTCAGCAGCCCTCATTGTCCGCCATATTCAGAGAGTCCGGTTTTATCCCATGGTTTTTCAGTCGTAGTCCAGCTGGCCTTGGTGAGCTCACAATAGATCAGCCCCACTGTCTCCGTGGGTGGGTGCACCCCTCGTGGTCCTGACTTCTTTGCTCATATTTTCCCTCCTTCTGCTCCTCCTTGGGACATTGGGAGCTCAGTCCAGTGCTCCAGTGTGGGTCTCTGTCTCTATCTCCATCCATCTCCAGATGAAGGTTCTATGGTGATATGCAAGATATTAATCAGTATGGCTATAGGATAGGGTCATTTCAGGTTCTCTGTCCTCAGCTGCCCCAGGAACTAACTGGGGACATCGCCCTGGGCACCTGGGAGCACCAAATCTCTTGCCAACCCTAAGATGGCTCCCTTAATTAAGATGTGTGCTTCCCTGCTCCCCTATCCGAC
>NW_026067916.1:1622917-1650408 GCF_014885135.2 Alexandromys fortis | reverse complement strand
GATGGGGAGAGAAAAGTGAGAAGGGGAGGTTGGGGGGAACTTGGGAAACGGGATGTTTGGGATAAAGGAAGGTCGGATAGGGGAGCAGGGAAGCACACATCTTAATTAAGGGAGCCATCTTAGGGTTGGCAAGAGATTTGGTGCTCCCAGGTGCCCAGGGCGATGTCCCCAGTTAGTTCCTGGGGCAGCTGAGGACAGAGAACCTGAAATGACCCTATCCTATAGCCATACTGATTACTATCTTGCATATCTTCATTTGTTCTTTTTATTTTGGCTTTAAATATTCCTGTTTTTTTCTATCCCTAACAACTGTTATTTTGGTTAATTGGCATTTTCAAGTGCAAGTGTTGAATCTGAATTCACAGTTGGTCCTGATCTGACAAATATGTGTATCACTGAAAATTTATGGAGATGAATTTTTTTATTTTCTCTTAATCTAGCTTTTGTCTTTTAGTAGACATTTTAGTAAATAACTTACTTGAGATTGTTATTGTTGATGGATTAATGCTGTTAATGTCTTTAATATCATAGCTATTTAGAACGTACATTTCTAAAAGTTCCTGTGAAACATTAAAAGCAAAGCACTGAAAATCTCAGGCACTCTTAAACTGGTAGTTTCCCTTGATTGTCAGTCTGACAATTCGGCAGTTAATAATTCTTCGCAAATCAGATACCAAGGCAAGGAAGATGTCTTCCAGACAGCCAGGAAGAAGATTGCTGTCCAGAGTGCTGAACCTGAGGCTAAGAATTTGGTGTCAAAACTTCTAGCTGCTGCCTGAACATCAAGCTTATGAACAGCAGAATAACTGCTGTTACTGAAATCCATCATAGAGCCCTCTGTCAGAAACCTACACTGGGGCAGTCACTGAGACAGTCAGTGAAATTGGTCTCTGTAGACCAAAGTTATCTGTCATTTTGAAAGAAGCTATGTGAGTGTTGAGGCTCTGAAAGGATTTTTTAAAATATGAAACATTTATGTGAGGGTGGGAATTGAACTGGACTTTGGAGCCATGGAGAACATTATGATTCTGGTTTTGATGAACAGCAGAATTGGGTGGTAGAGAGAGCAGCCTGAGGTTTAAAATATACTCCTGCCATTTGATATTTCTTTCTTCACAGTTTCAACTTAATGTTGCAATGCTATCCTCTTGATATGAGCCTGGATTCCGCTGGTCTGAATTGGACACTCATCTAAATGCTGAGTAACTATCATTTCCTCTTGGTAGAAATAATGGACCTTAATAGTTCTGTATAATATAACAATGTTTGCCTTAAAGCTGCAGCCTATTTTTATACCACTCACCAAAGGTGAGAGTGGCAAACCCGATGATTTGAAAGTATGAGCAGAAGGAATGGTGGAGACTGAGACCACTTTTTTGTTACTGGCCACCCAGACCCAAATAATCACACAGAAACTATATTAATTACAGCATTGCTCGGCTCAGACATATGTCTAGTTAATGCTTAAATCTTAAATTAACCTCTTTCTATTAATCTGTGTATTGTTATGAGGTGTGGTTTACTGGTAAAGTTCTGTAGTCTTTCTCCTTCGGCAGCTATATGGCACCTGCCCAACTTTGCCTTCTTTCTCCCTGCATTCAGTTTAGTTTTCTCACCTACCTATATTCTGCCCTGCCATCGGCCAAAGTAGCTTCTTTATTAAGCAATCGTAATAATACAGTCATAGCATATAGAAGGAAATCCCACATCATCTCCCTTTTCTGTCTAAATAAAAATGTTTGAACTTTAACATAGCAAAATTACATATAACAAAACAGGTATCAAGCAAGAATTACAATATTTCTTTGTGAGTCTAAAGTTTTATATCTAATTTATCTTTTATCATAACTAAGGAAAACTATAACTATTTGACTTCAATTCCATCAAATACTTCAGAAGGATATAATATTACCTAAGTAAATGGGAAGTGCATTGTAAACAACTTTGATTTTACAATCTGGATGCCTGTACAGTCACCCAGAGTTCTACTGTAATGTTTGGGTATTCTACTGTAATGTTTGAGCCGAGCAATGCTGTAATTAATATAGTTTCTGTGTGATTATTTGGGTCTGGGTGGCCAGTAACAAACCCATAGTATCTGGCAGACTTTTCCATTAAGCAGGAAATTTGAAAGACTCTTTTATATATATTGTCAGTTTGTCAGATACTTTCTTCTGTGTCCTGCAGAATGTCTGGTAGACTCTTTCATGAAGCAGGGACCCTGAAGGACTGTCTCATCTTCTTTTGGAAAGTTCAACAATTATTTTTCTCTGGGTCCAGAATAACCAGTTTATACAACAGATCATCAAGCAACACAGGCAAGAGAAGTTTCCTGCCCAAATAAATGACTAGCCTTGTCATATTGAAAGCAATTTCCATAACAAGTTTCTCCAGCACCCATCTCAGAATTGAGAATAATAGATAGTTATTTATTTAGAGATAGACTCAAAAATCAGTATCTTTGGCTGAAACAGAGAACAGCAACCTAATCCCACAGCTAAAAAAAAAAAAAGGTCCGAGGCATGCTTTACATAGGCATAAATAGTATAAGAGGCCATGCCCCAGTGGGTAATTAACTTAAAGGCTATTGGCTGTAGGATTTCCTACAGCATTTCCCCCTTTTGTTTAAATAAGAGAGTACTAAGCCTAAGAACAAATATATTCAACAATTATCCTATCATAATGAGTTTAAGTCTTGTATAATAAATAACTTGGCCAAGTCAAGAAAGGAAAGTAACTACAACTATCTAGTCTTTTTTGTTCCTAGCCCAATAAAAATCTGAGAGAGAAACAGTATTACTTGAGCAAGCAGGAAGTGCAGTCAAGCAACTTCCAGAATATGCAACAAATGACAGAGACAATTGGCTACCTGGGCAATCACCTAAGTCTCATTTGCAACATTGAAGCAACCAACTTTGGCTAAGGCCTGGAGTAACTGACAAACCATTTTCAGAGGCAGGAAATATTTCAAAACCATCTTACCCTGTCTAGGCAAAATTTGACAGTCTTTTTCTTTGTGTCCTGCTTATCCATTTCTGGATACTATATACTTTGTCAGTGGTTGAGACATGGGCAGTTCCTTGCCCAGAGGTCAGTTTTGCCAACAAGAAAATAAGCTCTATGTGGAATGTCTTCAGTGCTCAACATTCTCTCAGGAATAGATCATTGCTGCCAGGAGCAATCATGTCTCACTTCAGCAGAACCCTAAGTTCTATAGCTCTTTGAAGTGGTTAAAGATTACCTATCTATGCAGAATACATTCTCTATGTATCTAAAGAATCTGATTAGTCCAATTATAAGTATGACAAACATAGATGACTATTGATCTATAATTCTTAATAGCTATATAACTTAAAGACTAAGACTTCATATTAGAATATTATACAATAAACAACTGTGCAACAAATGAGGACAGTGACCTCAAAATGTAAACAATGTATAAGTTCCTTGATCAGAGGTAGAAATGTACATTGCAATATGATACATATATCTTAAAATTGTATCAATTTACAGAAATGTTTTAAACAGAGGTAGAAGCATGCATGTATACAATAGGACAAAATAACTTTACCTAGTTATACAAATATTGTGGACAAAAATAAAAACATATTCAATATAATTTAAGTTTGTATCAATATACAATAATCTATACCAATGTACATTGCCTATAAATAAAAGGTCACAAGTATTCACTTTGTTACTATTATTATTAGTGTAAGTAAGCTCACACTTATTTATTATCGCATTCATTTTTTTAATTTTTTTTAATTTATTTATTAAATATTTGTGTCTCTTCCCCACCTCCGCCTCCCCTTTCCCTCCCCCTCCCCCAATCATGCCCCCCTCCCTCGACAGCCCAAAGAGCAATCAGTGCTCTCCGTCCCGTGGGAAGTCCAAGGAAAACCCTCCTCCGTCCAGGTCTCGTAAGGTGAGCATCCAAACTGCCTAGGCTCCCACAAAGCCAATACATGCAATAGGATCAAAAACCCATTGCCATTGTTCTTGATGTCTCAGTAGTCCTCATTGTCCTCTATGTTTAGTGAGACCTGTTTTAACCCAGGCTTTTTCAGACCCAGGTCAGCTGGCCTTGGTGAGTTCCCGATAGAACATCCCCATTGTCTCAGTGTGTGGGTGCACCCCTCGCGGTCCTGAGTTCCTTGCTCGTGTTCGCTCTCCTTCTGCTCCTGATTTGGACCTTGAAATTTCAGTCCGGTGCTCCAATGTGGGTCTCTGTCTCTGTCTTCTTTCATCGCCTGATGAAGGTTAATATTCAGGAGGATGACTATATGTTTTTCTTTGGGTTCTCCTTCTTATTTAGCTTCTCTAAGAACCCGAATTATAGGCTCAATGTCCTTTATTTATGGTTAGAAACCAAATATGAGTGAGTACATCCCATGTTCCTCTTTTTGGGTCTGGCTTACCTCACTCAGGATAGTGTTTTCTATTTCCATCCATTTGCCTGCAAACTTCAAGAAGTCCTTGTTTTTACTGCTGAGTATTACTCTAATATGTATATATTCCATACTTTCTTCATCCATTCTTCAATTGAAGGGCATCTAGGTTGTTTCCAGGTTCTGGCTATTACAAACAATGCTGCTATGAACATAGTAGAGCATATATTTTTGTTGCATGATAAGGCCTCTCTTGGGTATATTCCCAAGAGTGGTATTGCTGGGTCCATGGGTAGGTTGATCCCAAATTTTCTGAGAAACCGCCACACTGCTTTCCAGAGTG
Organism: Alexandromys fortis; assembly: GCF_014885135.2. NCBI lineage: Eukaryota > Metazoa > Chordata > Mammalia > Rodentia > Cricetidae > Alexandromys > Alexandromys fortis. Next base: position 1,645,674 of record NW_026067916.1, on the reverse strand, counting down.
GTTGTACAAGTTTGCATTCCCACCAGCAATGGATAAGTGTACCCCTTTCTCCACAACCTCTCCAGCATAGGCTATCATTGGTGTTTTTGATTTTAGCCATTCTGACAGGTGTAAGATGGTATCTTAAAGTTGTCTTGATTTGCATTTCCCTGATCGCTAAGGAAGTTGAGCATGACCTTAGGTGTCTTTTGGCCATTTGAACTTCTTCTGTTGAGAGATCTCTGTTCAGCTCAGTGCCCCATTTTATAATTGGGTTGTTTAGCCTTTTACAGTCTAGTTTCTTGAGTTCTTTATATATTTTGGAGATCAGACCTTTGTCAGTTGCGGAGTTGGTGAAGATCTTCTCCCAGTCAGTGGGTTGCCTTTCTGTCTTAGCAACAGTGTCCTTTGCTTTACAGAAGCTTCTCAGTCTCATGAGGTCCCATTTATTCAATGTGGCCCTTACTGTCTGTGCTGCTGATGTTATACGTAGGAAGCGGTCTCCTGTGCCCACTTGTTGTAGTGTATTTCCCACTTTCTCTCCTATCAGGTTCAGTGTGTTCAGACTGATATTGAGGTCTTTAATCCACTTGGACTTGAGTTTTGTGCATGGTGACAGACATGGATCTATTTTCATTTTTCTACAGATTGAAATCCAGTTTTGCCAGCACAATTTGTTGAAGATGCTCTCTTTTTTCCATTGTATACTTTTAGCTCCTTTATCGAAAATCAGGTGCTCATAGGTTTGTGGATTAAAGTCAGGGTCTTCTATACGGTTCCATTGGTCGACTTCTCTGGTTTTATGCCAATACCAAGCTGTTTTTCATACTGTAGCTCTGTAATAGAGTTTGAAGTCAGGGATGGTAATGCCTCCAGACGTTCCTTTATTGTATAAGATTGTTTTGGCTATCCTGGGTTTTTTATTTTTCCATATAAAGTTGATTATTGTCTTCTCCAGATCTGTGAAGAATTTTGATGGGATTTTGATGGGGATTGCATTGAATCTATATATTGCTTTTGGAAGAATTGCCATTTTTACTATGTTGATCCTCCCAATCCAAGAGCAAGGGAGATCCTTCCATTTTCTGGTGTCTTCTTCTATTTCGTTCTTCAAAGTCTTAAAGTTCTTGTCAAATAGATCTTTCACTTCCTTGGTCAGGGTTACCCCAAGATATTTTATGCTCTTTGTGGCTATCATGAAAGGTGATGCTTCTCTGATTTCCCTCTCTGTTTCTTTATCCTTAGTGTATAGGAAGGCAACTGTTTTTTTCGAGTTGATCTTGTATCCTGCCACATTACTAAAGGTGTTTATCAGCTGTAGGAGTTCTTTGGTAGAGTTTTGGTAGAGTTAATGTCCCTAACTCTTAGGACAAACTTTGTTGGGAGAGAGGACATTGCCTTCTAGAATTACTTCCAGCTGTCATGGGGGTGATGTTCTTTCTAAGGGATCCTGTGAAAGAAAATGATAAATAAGTTCCGAGATTACTGTCTGGTAAAATTGAAAATAGTCTCTGAGTATATGGTAGGGTTTTTCTGAGGTTCCTATCTGGACAGAACTTTGTAAAAAATACACCATTTCAGCTAACCAAGTTGGAACCATCTTGAGCAGTTGATTCTCAAAACAGGTCTTATAGTAGTGCTATCAACATCATGATGTCATATGAACCATGTAGAGTTGTGGGGCCTTACCTTCTTCCTGAAAACTTCAAAAATTACTGCAGAAAAATTCAATGTTCATTGTGGAAAACTTAAACATTATTTATATAGACATATATATATATATATATATATATATATATATTCAATGAAGGTATGATAGAGACAAAAATAGAAATGAAGAAAAGTAATTTTTTTTCCAAATTCATTTTTCTTTCTGTCCCATATCATGGCTCCTGACATGAGACAGAAACTCTGAATTTTTATTTTAACAACATGCTTGGATTTAGAGAGGGACAAAGCCAGTGTCCAATTCCAAGGCCAATTCTATATATTCATATTATATAATATATGTGTGTGTTTAAATATATGTTATCCAGTTAACTGATCTCATAAATCATATTCCTTAGTCTTTATCCATAGTAGACAGATTTTTTTTCATCTGTTAGCATTCAAACATCAAGGTCTCTTGAATTTTTGAAGATGAGTATTTTCCTGCAAGATAAGAAGAGAACCTTGCCCCAACCCTATACGCTTTTCTTACCTCCTGAATGGTTGTTACCATTGTTGATGAACTGCCATTTCTCCTTTTCAAGAGGTTTCTCCTTTTCAAACCAAATCTTTATTAACTTTGACGGTATTCATAGTTCTTCTCTAGCTCAGAATTGAGAATAAATGGTTATCTATTTAGGGGTAGACTCACAAAATCAATATCCTCTGCTGGAACAGAGAACAGCAACTGAATTCCACAGCCAGAAGAAGAGGCTGGACGCAGGCCTTACATTGGTATAAATAGTATAAGAGGCCACACCCCAGTGGGCGATTAACTTAAATGCTATTGGCTGTAGCGTTTCCTACAGCAGCAGATTTTCATTTACCATTCGTTCATGGTTCTAGGAGTTTACCACCCCGACTCTGGGAAGCACCTGGCCCATGCCAACACCGCTTACTTGCAGCATGCTGCCCATGAGTTCCATTCAAGTAATCCACAGCAGGCAGGACCCCAGAAAGATCCAGTGTCATCTGTGCCACCAGCATGGATCAGGAAGCTGTCTCTTGCAGTTTTGCAGCTGATGCTGAGTCAGGAAGCCTTCTCTTACAGGAGTCTCACATCTGCTCTCCACCAGCCAATATTCTGTCTGAAAACATGTGGTACCAAGAAGCTTCAGTTGACTCCATTTGTGGGCCTAGAAGCCCCCTTTTAAGCTATTTTAGGCTTTATGTGGATATTCTTGCCAAATGTTTGGGTGACATTATAAAAAGAGACTGCTCTTTCATTCCCAGCCTCCTAGATCCAAATAACACAGAAACTTTATTAATTACAACACTGATTGGTCTATGGCTCAGGTATATTTACAGCTTGCTTTTACACCTTAAATGTTCTCATTTCTATTAACCCATGTATACCATGAGGCTGTGGTTTACCAGTAACTTTCTGGTGTCTTTCTCCTTCATCAACTATGTGTTGTCTGTCTGATTCAACCTTCTTTTTCTTTGCTTTCAGTTTAGTGTCCCACCTACCTATATTCTACCCTGCCACACACAAAAGCAGCTTTTTAATTAACCAATGTTAATAAAGCATATTCATTGCACTCAGAGGGGAATCTCCGATCAGAATGATCCTAGCTGGGAGAAACTGGAAATCTCGCTATCTCAGACATAGTAATTAAAATAGAAAAAGAAGTATTTAATGAATTTTGAGGAGAGAATCAAAATCAGAGTGCAAAAGATGGCATTATTCATAATCACTTCTTAGAACATGTTGAATGTCTAGGCTGAGGCACAAACCTACTGTCATTGGAGAAGGAATTGTGTTAAAATGCTTTCTCATTTGAATCTTGGGTATAATATGATAATAGTTAATTTTCAAAGTTGTCATAAAATTAAAAAACAAGAACATGCATAAGGATTCCTGACAAATTGTAAATAACAAATAAATATGTATATATTTGTGTTGCCTTTATTAAATACAGATAAGCTTCAATTATTGTCATAGTTTTAAGAAGTAAATAAAACAAAAATTTAAGAAGAAAATTGGTAATTAATTAGGTACTTATTCATATTTATCTGCTCAAACATGACCTATATCTGTAACTACATATATGTCTTTCAATTAATTAATGCATTATTATCCATGAAATGTACACATATATACTCTTACTTGTTCAGTTCATGAAAATTAAGATGCATTTGATGTGATGGTCAGTTTTGATTTCCAACTTGATTGAATTAAAAAGATAAGGTGATCAGAAAGATGGCCTGACACTTAAGAGCACTCCCTGTTCTTACAGAGCACCCAGGTTCACTGTCTAACACCCACATGGTAGCTAGCATCTGCGTGTGGTTACAGTTCCAAAGGATCCAGTGAAATAATCAGAACCTTGTGACTCTGAAAATACATGTTACACATACATACAAGGAAGAAAAATACATATTAAAATAATTAAATAATCACATTAAAATAAGAATGATTTTTTTAAATGTCCAAGGGACTTTTAAACCACAGCTTTGGGTGTGTCTATGAGGGCTCTATCAGAGACATGTAGAGAATGAGGACTCTCACTTGGTTCGATTATCCTATGGATGACTTACACAATTGGAAGGTGGCGAACCATGAGGTGTAGACTTGGAGGCAGTAGGTCACTGGGGCTTGTTTCGGTTCTGTGTTTTGCTGTTGCCTCTTCCTACTCACCACTCCTGTCCACAAAGGAGTGAAGTACAACCTCTTCCAGACACTCCTGTCTCCATGATACACAAGTGATAGAGGTTGACAAGACACCGAGCCCCTGAAACAATCAGCTAAAATAAACATCTCCTCGTTTTTAAAGATTTTGTCATCGCACTGAGAGAACAAACTGATAAATTTGATTTTGAGAAAAACAGATGAATGCAGATGATATTATTTACACGTTCAATCTTAAACTATACTTATGATAGTATTTTCTCTGTTGGTAAATGTCTTGATGGAAACACAAATAACTCACAGGAGTAATTTCTATCTATATTCCTACTGTGAGATGCATGAAAATGACTCATGTATGACCAGAAATCAAGAGAATGTGATTTCACTTATCTGGAAGAAACTGACTGGAGGACTAATGCCATACAAACCCTGCCTGGAAACTGACTGGTTGAGAAGCTGATGATGCTAAATTGTCACCCTGCTTAGAGACCTCAGACTAGATGTATAGGAGAAACCAGAGCAGGTTTCACCTTCCAGCTGAAGGAACCACCAAATATCTCCAAACTTTTGTTTTCCAGTCTGAATGTCCAGCGCCTCCTCCCGTGCCCATTTGTAATTCCTCTGGCATTGCAAAGAGACAGTGGAAGTGAAAGATGACAACCCAAACATCACGCAATTGCACGCAGCATAATTCGATTCTTCTTTTATTCCCCTTTGAGTTTGGATGCAGTTAAATAATGTGGCGTATGTGCTTAGAAATGAAACAGCCTGTGATAGGAAGTGGAAAAAAGCATATTGGATAGGGTGGAAGTGGAGGAAAATGAGCACCATTTTATTAGTACATGTGTTCCTTTAATAGAACATCCAGACGAAATGGAAAATTACTTTTAATAATGAAAGAAAATTAGTTTCCTATAATTAAAACATAAATTCATGCTTTTATTGTCTTGTCATTGAACATCTAGGTCTTTGAAATTCAATCGAAATTAAACAATGTTAAAATGCTGGGTTCGTACCTATCTCTCTCTATAAAGGGAACAGCTGCTTAGATTTTTTTCCTGCCTCATGAGAAAATAAAGTTTTCTAGGAGAGTTGTGTAGCACAACAATGGTGTGCTCTCCTCCAAGTATACAGCCAGCAATTCAATCATAGCCTCACCAAATTAATAAATCAACAAAACAAAATTTTTTGAAGACATAAATTGAGCTTATAGATTAAACATGAAACAGTATCCTATCGATTTTTTCCTGTTAAATACAGTATTGAAAGCTGTATTTTGGAGACACAAAGTAGATTTCCTAAATAAAATGTTTAGTTAATTAAATTATTTTCATAACTTTATAGCAGACATAATGAAGCAGGAAAAAAAGAAAATTAACAACAAATCTGCTTAAAATTTTCTTAAATGTGTCTTAGCTAAAATTCTAACACTGGACTGTTGGATGGTTAAGATTCTGATCTCTGTCTTCCTAGGCTGAAGATAAGATCTGCCTCATTTGTGGTTTTTTTTTTTTGTTCCCTAAACTAAAAAGGAAGGATCCTGAGGTTGTATAACTGTACACTTAAAGCTGATGAGAACAACCTCTGTTCTAACTAGGAAACCCTTCCTTGCCAAGTGACTGTAAGAAACAAAACATAGAAAAGAAAATTAAAGTCATACAAGAATACAGCATAAAGTATTGAGAAAGATACCATGAAGCCATTATTTCATGCCTACCATTGTGATGACCTACTGTTACACACGAGAGGGTGGCCCTTTGTTTGTCCCAGCCACCCAGCTAACTTACACCCAAAATAATCACACAGAAATTGTATTCATTAAATCACTGCCTGGCCCATTATCTCTATCCTCTTATTGGCTAACTCTCACATCTTGATTTAACCCATTTCTATTAATCTGTGTATCACCACAAGGTCATGGCTTATTAGAAAAGATTTAGCATGTCTGATTCTGGCAGCTCCACGGTGGTTCTCTCACTCTGCTTTCTTTGTCCCAGAATTCAGTTCTGTCTTCTCCATCTACCTAAGTTCTGCCCTATCAACTAGGCCAAGGCAATTTCTTTATTCATTATCCAATGAAAGCAACACACAAACAGAATGAACTCCTACGCCAACCTACACTTTGATAAATCAACATGCATTGCCGCTAACATGTAGAAAGATTCTTCAGAGCTAGAAAAAAGAGTTTCACTAAAAAAAGCAATGGCAAATTAATCACATTGTCATTGTGTAAGTTTTATGTTAGCAGCTATTTTAACCTATACAGCTTTGTTATAAATTCTGACAATGGTTAATGTAACTATGTAAAAATATATTTGGGGGATTTTAAAAATTTTTTAAGTTTCACTGAGCAATGTTAGAATAACATATATTACATGAAATTATCAGGCATGGCCTTAGATAAATAGAAAAAAAAGTAAATTGTTATTTTAATCTACCCTAAAATAAACATTTCACATCCAATAGTAGCAAGAAAGCCTTCGATTGACATTGAAAGACTAGGAAGCAAACTGTAAGGACAGACTAGAGAGCCAGTAAGCTGTGTGGGAAGCAGGGTGGTGGCGGTGCATGGCTTTAATCCCAACACTCAGGAGCCAGAGACAGGTGGATCTCCATGAGTCCGAGGCCAGCCTGGTCTACCAAGTGAGTTTCAGGACAAGCACCAAAAGTTACAGAGAAACCCTATTTTGATAAACCAAAAACAAAACAAAACAAAACAAAAAAGCCATGTGGGTGTCAAAGGGTCACTGACAGATCAACATGATTTGGTTTCCTTGGTAGGACAAAGGACCATCCTTACACCCCATATTATTTTCTTTGCTGAGTCTTGCTCTTGGTTTCCTCAGTCCTGTTTGACTTAAACATTCTTTGTCTTTGGGCTCTATGCTTTAAGGAAATGAACTAGAAAAATATTTGTGACAATTTTTTCGACAGTCCTTCATTTTCATTTCCGACTTCTCTGTCTTTTGTAGTTCTATGTAGGGGTAATGGTAGGTGGCTTGATGTCAAAATATAAGACTATTTGAACACCAAGAATGAAGAAGAGTGGGGCTCAGGGTCGAAAAGTTACAACCAGTCAATATAGAAACTGTGTCCAGGGGATGGTTCACTGAGTAAAAAAAATGCATGTTGGAGAAGCTTGACTGCCACTAGACTCCAGTGCCTGGATCCCACATCAGGAGGAGAGAGCAGACATCAGAAAGTTGTCCTGTGACCTCCCTGTACACATGATGCCATGCACATACCTGCTTAGGCATCCATACGTATGGGCTTATCTGCATGCACAGGCACCCAGTGTGACTTCCCCAAACAAACATGAGCACAGACACAAGCAATGGATTATCAATAAATAAAATTTTTGAAAGCCTTAAAAAGTAGGAAAATAAACCTGCCTTTTTCTTTTTCTTTTCTTTTCTTTTTTTTTTCTTTTTTTTTTTTTTTTTTTTTGAGACTGTGATTTTCGTCTAGGCAAGTATATACAGGGAGGCTTACTTTTAAGTTTAGCAAAATAGATAATTCTTTCTTAGAAAACCAGTGTCCCAAACTGATCAGAGCCCCAGTCGTTGCTTTGTGAATAGGTGCGTTGTCCACAGCCGTGGCAGAGACGATGATAAGCAAACCCAGGCTCCCCAAAGAACCTAATCACATAACTGATTTAGCACAACTTCTGAAGCTGCCAGGGAAAGTGTTTGAAACGCCTGCCAGTGAGTCAGCCCCTGCTGCTAGAGCAGGGTTTTTCAAAGGCTGGCGTCTGTCCCTGGGATTGCCATTCAGCGCGGGCTGCCAGCACAGGGAGCTTTAGGTTTGATGATCTGTGCTGGACCCATTACCAGCCTATCTGGGCTGTGATGACTGTAGTCTTGATTGACGATGAGAGCCCATCTTGTGATTTCACTTCAGAACAAGATTCTTTCAGACTGTCTTTGTATTTATTTACCGTTCTTCACCGGCTTAGGCGTTTTCTAGTCTCTGTATGAATTGAATACGGTTTTTTCTTTCACAGAATGATAAAGCTGATGGTGTTGTTGCAAAGTTGTGAGCAGCAAATCTCAAAAGTAGTGAACTTTGTGTCTTTTCTTTCTTAAAACACTTTTAAAAGAAGGCTCTTTTTATTGATGATATACCCGCATACGTTAAATCCTGAAATGTCATTAGTTTACCCTCATGGAGAAACTCGTATGGTGTGCATATTAGAGGTATTTTTTTTCCGTGGAAAAATTTGCTGTGTCTGCCTCCCTCCGGCTTCTACTATGGGACTCCTAACCAATTCCACGGTTGATCAGGTCTCTTGCGAAGAGGGACTGTCAGCAGTACAAGTCCATGCTGCTGGTTTCTGCTTTCATTCTAACTGACGTGACTATGGAAGCTGCCTCCTCTGCACTGTTCTCAGTCACCCCCATGAAGATGGTGGAGATGCCTTGCCTGCGATCCAATCTGTTCTCTTCAGCATGCACCACTACCACTCTTCTTTCCCTGACCTCTTTTCTACTAATTCCTGCCACACAGCCTCCTTATCCCATTCTGTGCTCCCTTAGAACTTCTATGCAGCAGAGATGCCGCCAGCAGGGAAGCCCTGTGCCTTGAAGGTCCACTCTTTTGATCTCTTCTTTTCTTTTGTCATTAGCCATTTATTTATTTTTCTTTTCCGCAAACTCACGGTCACTCTGGAATGTTTGTGCCATTGCATTGAAACAGTTATGTCATGGTATTGCTTATTTTGTGATTGGTCTCACCAGCTTAAGGCTCTTATGACAGTTTATCTTTACATGCACATAATTCAAGCATACCAAAATTAACAATACTCTACATGAACACTTCATTTTCCCCAAATCCACACATTTTGTAATTGAGAGTAATTATTGGGCATAGAACTATGGAATCACAATAAACATATTTCAGGATTACTGATTTCCAAGGATATTTTACCAACTAATACCTGAAAATATAGAAATAAAGCCACTTGAATTTTAAGCATTATTGGTGTGCATTTTTTATCTGTTTGAAGTTGTTTGGAGTGGTAATTGAAATTTGTATTTGTACTGAAAGGGTTGTAGATGTGACTATTCAAAGCCAATTACTAGAAGGCTACTGATTATTACATGTTAGCTACGTAATCTGGCACTTGACTGAAAGGGTTTATCAGTTTAAGGGTTTTTTTTTTTTGGTGGAGTTTTAGGATCTCTTATTTATAGGAAATAACTCCAATCAAAATACAGATGGGCTATGCAATTTAAAAGAGTTCTCAAAAGAAGAATGTGTTCAATGTCTTCAACCATGAGAGTAGTGGAAATAAAAATACTTAGAGGTTCTTTCATTCTCATTCCAGGAAGAAATTTTTTAAAGCAACTTCCTTTATTTTTAGGTTTTAATTTATTATGTATACAGCATACATGCCTGCAGGCCAGAAGAGGGCATCAGATCTCATTATAGGTGGTTGTGAGACACTATGTGGTTCCTGGGAATTGAAGTCAGAACCTCTAGAAGAACAGCCAGTGCTCTTAACTGCTAAGCCATCTCTCAATCCCCAAGAATGGTTTTATTTAAAAAGAGAAAGAAAGGGTGCTGATTGACAGAGATGGAGGGGAAAGTGAATATTTAAACAGCTGTTAGACATGTAGACTGGAACAGCCAGTATGGGAATCATGGTTCAGGTTCCTGCCTTACAACTCGCTCACAGGCCTTCAGGGTATCCATTCCTAGAACTTCATACCCTATGGTAGAGTGGATTGCACATACATATTCATTGCTGCCCTTTTCAAAATAGCTAGAAAAGAGAATCAGCACAGCTGTGCATTGAGTACTGAATGAATAAAGAAAACGTGGTGCATTTATATAACGGGAGACGCTAGAATATTCCCTTCATTACAGGTTCCTCTGTGTACTCTGTTAGATTTGAGATTTTTTTCCCACAAGAATAGTTGGTACTGTAATGATGACCAAAACTCTATGGCCAGTGGGGTCACAGACCCAAGGGTAGGTTTTGATTTGCTAATTTGAAATGATAACAGATTATCTTCCCAATATTTATGTTTATACACACATATAAACATGCTATTCTCAGCACTGAACAGAGATACTTCTTACAGTGAACAGTGATGAATGCAAAGCCTTACGACTGCTTAAGGTACAGACAGTATGAGTGTTGGGTGCTCGGTCCAAAATACAACATTTGTACCAGTACATCTAAGACTCAGAGACACCGAGGAAGAGATGATGTCAGAAAGAATGTAGCAGCTGGATGACAAGCAAAGGGGCTTCGAAATGCTGTCTTCCGGGTGGTTCATCTTTTACTATCACGAATTCACAGTCTCTGTAGTTGCCTGTACTGAGCCTACATAAAATTGGGCCTGTCAACACTCATCTATGGATTGGGGCACGGCTTATAGGGGCCTTCTCCTTGGGGAGCCCCTGACATGGGGAGTCCTTGGGGATGGAAGCTAAGGGAGGATCTTATTATGCTCCATGCTTCTATTTTTATTTGGTATGCTTTCTGTCACTTTCTCTTTTTGCCTCTTTCATTTCTCATAATCCCTGTCTACAATACCTGGTGTCTACAGACTTCCCACATTAAACTCAGACATAAATTTGAAGCTATGATCCACGTATGAGACAGAAGATGGGGCATTTGTATTTCAGTGTATTTTTCCAGTTTCATCCAGATTTATTTCTGAAAAATTCACAATTTCATTTTCTTTAGTGCTGAGTAGGATTCCAAACCTTTTCAATCCTTTGAAACTTCTGACTATCAATAACTTAAAGTTCAGATTTTGGACTTGCTATTTCAATACTCAGCCCAAGAAACAACTTCTACTCTGTCTACTCTGACATTGGGAGAGAGATTCTGTTACTGAAAACATTTTCCTCACCCATGATTTTCCATATTACTTTTTGCCAAGACTCAGTTCCTAGGCATCCTAATTTCCCAGGATAAGCATTTAGCCTGCATGAGTACTGACTGACCAACTGTCTGAGTAGTGAGTCCCAGTTTGTTTCCTTGTGACAATGCCTTTTCTCTGGGACACAGTAGCTACCTGTGTTTCACAGAGCAGAAAGATTCTAAGAAAGAGACTTTTGCTGGCAAAATGTGCTGTTGTCATCTGGAATTGCTCCTGTGTAGGTGCCTTCTGATAACCAGGGCAGTTACAGTCTTTCCTTTATCTGAACCTTGGCCAAGGGCAGCGTTGAACTTGCTTATGAACCATCCTTATTCTTGCCCTATGTAAATGAGTCTGCCATATGTATGGGCAGAATTAGAGACCTCCTTGCTTGCCACATAAACCATTTTTCAGGCACCTTAATTATCATTCAGTTCCTGGTGACAGAATCCAACATTTATTTGTTTGGTGAAACACACTTGCAAATTCTTTCCTTCTCTGTACAGCTTTGGATTAATCATCCTCCTAAAGCTCATCCAGACTCACTCTGGATAGATATAGCCAATTAAACCTTTAAGTAAGAGTAATGGCACACATAGATTGCCAGCGATATGTCAGAGAGTCCACCAAACGTGCAGTAGGTGCTGTGTTTCCAGTGCATAGAAAATCCCCATGAAGGATGCATTCATTTGAGTGGAGGCATTGGTAACACCACTGAAAGCTTACTATAAACAAGGTGCAATTTCACGTAAAACAATTACATTAACTTATTTAAACCATACCAAAAACTTCTAAATGCATGTTAATTAAGATCTCTTTAGAAAATGTACAGCTCAAATCAAAATAATTCAGAAATTGTGACCAAAGGACTCATGTACACAGAGCCAAATTTTGGCAAGAGCCTTCATCACGAGTACTAAATGAATGAAATAAAACATATGACAGAGCCACAAATGGCCTGTAGCATCCCTGGGAGCTGAGCCAGGGCAAAAGGAACAATTGTAGATGCTGTGTGCAGTGAAGCTACAGATGCTTCCAAACTCAATAGGATAAAATAACTCAATTTTTTCTCTTAAATGCAAAATTTTACAGGTACTTTATGTACAACATTCTTATATATACCTCATTGATTATTGATCAGAACTTTAGCTTTGTTTATAGTTATGGTTTCAAAGATGGGGAACTTGAAATTCCACAACTAATCATGGACAGCTATGTACCTAAGCAAAATTTATCACTAGAGTAAGAAGAGAAGTGTTTGACATGCTATTTGAGTTAATTAGTTTTTGATGCTTAAGCAAATATGTGTAAGAGGAAAGCAACTTAGAGAGAAGAATTGTTTACTTAGGCTCATGGGTTTAAAGATGTCAGCCTTACACTTATTCCGGTAATTCTATATTCTTCAGAAGGACAGAACTTTGCATGTAAGCAGTCCTTCAAATATACACTATTGTGCCCTTCTACCTTTGACTTATTGTCAACTATACTGCCCAGAAAAATTGAAGTTCTGAAGGATGAACTAGATGGGCTTAAAATGATTAAAATAAAATGTGCATTTGTGAATTTGTGACCCTTTATGGGTCCAGAAAAGTCCTCAGTTTAAAAAATTATCTAATTTCCTTTCACACTTTATGAGTATTTTACAGATACTCATGATTGTGCTGACAAGAAACTTTTATCAGTGTGCTTGCCTGTACACAATATTTTCTGAACACTGAAAGCCAACTTAGAATTTTATGTAATTTCCAAAGTTGCTCTCACTTCCACAAGAGTCACTCATCTTGTCTGGGATATTTGGTAATCGAGTTTCTCAAGGAATATATGACCTGTAGTGATGTAGTATAAGAGGATTTCAGACTTATCCATTCCCAGACCTTTCATTGTCCCCTAGACATATATCTCAATGTCCCAATACTGTGCCTCAGGAGGGCCTACCCACTTCATATTTCTTAATAGGATCATACTTTCTGGTCATCAATTTGATTTCTTAGCAACCGACTGCACTTGATCTTCTTTGAATAGCATCAAGTCATAAATCTTTATCTCTATTTTTTTTCATTTTCCTCATAGTCTCTGTTGATATTAACCCTTAAACTTTTATCACTTGTAGCTTTATTACAGGTTTCTACTTACTAAGACTTGCCATTAAAATAAAGAAAAGGAGTAACGAAGTGTTTTATGTGAAAAAGTAAAGGATGGAAAAACAAAAGGAGCAGATAGAGACACAGAGATAGGTAGCTAGAGATAGATAGATAGATAGATAGATAGATAGATAGATAGATAGATAGATAGATAGATAGATAGATGAGACAAAGAGACAGAGACACACAGAGAGGGAGAGCCAGAGATGCAGAGAAAGGGAGTCAGAGAGGCAGATGGAGAGAGACACAGAGTGAAATGCAAAAAGAGAGAAATAGAGACAGAGAGAGCCAAAGAGCCAACGATACTGAGGTGTGGAGAGAGACAGAGAGAGAGAGAGAGACTTAAAGACAAAGAGACAGACAGGGAGAGATACACATAGAGAGAAAGATAGAGAAAGAACCAGAGCCAGATCCAGAGTTAGTGAAAGAAAACAACAGACAAACATAAGGTAATGTGGGAAAACAGAGTTTCACTACATGTGGTAGCTTGCAAAGGCTTATAAAAACTGGCATCCTTGGGAGTTCTTATCTTGTTGGAGTAGTTGTGGTATTGTTGAAGTGTGTCACTGCAGGGTGGACTTTGAGGACTCAGAAGCTCAAACTGGGCTTAGTGTATATCATTCTCTTCCTGCTGCCTGCAGTGTCACAGTTCAGCTAGGACAAGTGACAGGTTGTATGTTCCAGGTAGGGGTGAGTAGATTAGAAATGTTAGGTAGGAGGAAGAGAGATAAGAAAGAAATACAGAGGCACAGGATAGTACTGGGAGGGCAGCTCAGTGAATACTGAATACTGAATCTGCCCACATTTATTTCCTATCTGCTTTTATACCCCAAAACAAAAAGGAGGGAGGAAGGCAAAGACTGCTTTAACATGGCACAAAGAACAACCAGAACAGTTACTTGCTTCAGTACTTGAGACATCAAGCTATTATTTCCTGAGTTAAGCATTTGATGTTTTGGGCAGGATATGAGTTGAATACACCCTAGACCAAGTGTCCTATAGGAAGCCACTCCCTATGGCAGACCTCCTATTTTAAAATGGAGCAGGAATGGGCTTGAGTTCTCTGACCTTTGGTCAGGGTGGAGTGGATCCACCTCTATGGGCCATCTTAATGTCCAAAACACCAAGCAAGCACACCCTAGGTCAGGGTGTATAGCCACACCTGCTGTCACAACTTCAAAAGGGCAAAAATAAGTTCAAATTCTCTCACCTTTAGTCAAGCTGGAACATGACTCACATCTGTGAGCCCTCACACTGCAGATCCAGATGTAGAACTCTCAGTTGCCTCTCAGGAACCTTGTCTGCCTGCATCTCATTATGCTTCTTGCAATAAAGATAATGAACAAATCCTCTGAATTCTAAGTCAGTCCTAAATAAGCATTTTCTGCTATAAGAGTTGCCATAGTCAATGCGTCTCTTCACTGCAACAGAAACCTTAAGACCTTACCTGTATTTTGATTCTTTTAAAGTTCCCTCATTACCACCCCCAAAAAGTTCCCTCATTATCTATGTGAAATGAATTAGTGAATGACTCTTTCTTCTTTCTGAAAAAATAACTAGTTGATCAAAATCCCATAATGAGTCAGTCTAGTAAATTAAATGTTAGATAGTGAATAAAAGTTCATTTGAGGAAAAGACACCTAAATTTTTTATTGCTAGTGAGGATGCACAGTTTAATAATAAGACAAATGGATCACCTGTTTGATGGAGGTGGGTCTTGTATCTTATCTGTTGCTTTCATTGGTTAACTAATAAAGAAACTGCCTAGGCCCATTTGATAGGCCAACATTTAGGTAGGCAGAGAAAACAGAACAGAATGCTGGGAGAAAGAAGCTGAGTCAGGAGTCGCCATGATTCTCCCACTCCAGACAGATGCAGGTTAAGATCTTCTCTGGTAAGTCACGTCATGGGCTACACAGATTATTAGAAATGGGTTAGATTAATATGTAAGAGCTAGCCAGTAAGAGGCTACAGATAACGGGCCAGGCAGTGTTTAAAAGAATACAGTTTCCATGTAATTATTTCAGGGCATAAGCTAGCCATGTGGGCGGCTGGGTGCCGGGGACGCAGCCCAGCTGGTCTTAACACTACACCTGTTTTTTCTATTTTGTTTAATTTTCATAGATATTTGTAGAGAGAACTAAAGTGAGCTTCTAAAACGGTGATTTTTTTCTTGTAAAAAAATAAAAACATTCTTCAATTGAAGGGCATCTAGGTTGTTTCCAGGTTCTGGCTATTACAAACAGTGCTGCTATGAACATAGTAGAACATATACTTTTGTTGTATGATAAGGCCCCTCTTGGGTATTTTCCCAAGAGTGGTATTGCTGGGTCCAGGAGTAGGTTGATCCCGAATTTCCTGAGAAACCTCCACACTGCTTTCCAAAGGACCACGAGGGGTGCACCCACACATTGAGAAAATGGGGATGTTCTATTGGGAACTCACCAAGGCCAGCTGGCCTGGGTCTGAAAAAAGCCTGGGATAAAACCGGTCTCACTGAACATAGTGGACAAGGAGGACTACTGAGAACTCAAGAACAATGGCAATGGGTTTTTGATCCTACTGCACGTATTGGCTTTGTGGGAGCCTAGGCAGTTTGGAAGCTCACCTTACTAGACCTTGATGGAGGTGGGTGGTCCTTGGACTTCCCACAGGGCAGGGAACTCAGTCTGCTTTCTTATAGGACCCAAGATCACCAAAGAAGGGATGGAAACACCCACAATGAGCTGGGCCCTCCTTATCAAACAGTAATTGAGAAAATGCCCTGCATCACATTGCATGGAGACATTTTCCCAATTGTGCCTTGCTCCTCACAGATGACTGTAGGCTGTGTCAAATTGAATTAAACCTAATATCACAGATACAAAGTTATTTTGATAGAGTCCATAGGGTTGGAGAATGAGCAATCTAGTGCAGTAGTTTGCTGTAGGAAATTCTACAGCCTGTAGCCCTTAAGTTACCTGTTCAGTGGGGTATGGCCTCTTATTCTACTTATGCCAATGTAAAGTGCACGTCTAGCCTCTTTTCTGGCCGCGGGATTTGGTTGTTGTTCTCTGTTCCTCATTTGTTGCACAGTTGTTTATTGTATAATTTTCTAACATGAAGTCTTGGTCTTTAAGTTATATAGGTATTAAGAATTGTAGATCAATAGTCATCTATGTTTGTCATACTTATAGGTAGACTAATCAGGATCTTTAGATACAATACAAAGAGATTGTATTCTGCATAGATAGGTAATCTTTAACCACTTCAAAGAGCTGTAGGATATGTCATTTAAATAACTTAGGATTCTGTTGAAGTGAGACACGATTGCTTCTGGCAGCACTGATCTATTCCCGAGAGGATATTGAGCACCAAAGATACTCTTGGCAAAACTGGCCTTTGAGCAAGAAATTGCCCATACCTCAACCACTGACAAAGTACATGATATCCTAAAATTAATAAGCAGTACCTGTAGTAATAGGAGCGGCGGGGCTGCGTCCCCAGCACCCCGGCCGCCTGCTAGCTTATGCCCCCAAATAATTACACAGAAACTGTATTCTTTTAAACACTGCTTGCCCCATTAGTTCTAGCCTCTTCTCGGCTAACTCTCGCACCTGGACTAGCCCATTTCTAATAATGTGTGTAAGCACCCCAAGGTGCACTTACCAGGAAGATTCTAGTTTACGTCCATCCTGGGTCGGAGCTTCATCGTGTGTGTCTCAGAGAGCAGAGCTGTTGAGTCTGAGCTCACTTCCTCTTCCTCCCAGCATTCTGTTCTGTTTACTTCACCCACCTATGTTCTAAGCATGAGGCCAAGCAGTTTGTTTATTATAATTAACCAATGACCTTCCTCCATCAAGTACCCAAGGAAAAAGACTGTCAAATCTTGCCAAGACAGGTTAAGACAGTTTTAAAAAATTTTCCTGCCTCTGAAAATGGTCTGTCAGTTACTTTAGGCCTTAGCCAAAGTTGGTTGCTTCAATGTTGCAAATGACACTTTGGGTGATTGCCCAGGTAGCCAGTTGTCTCTGTCATTTGTTGCACATTTTGGAAGTTGTTTAATTGCACTTTCTGATTACTCAAGTAATATTATTTTCCTTCTCAGGTCTTTGATGGGTTTGAAGACTAGATAGTTGTAGTTATTTTCTTCTCATGACTTGACCAAGTTATTTATTATAGAAAATTTAAACTCATTAGGATGTGATAATTATTGAATATATTTGTTCTTATTGTATATAATTTTGTATTAGGCTTAGAACTTTCCTATTTAAACAAAAAGGGGAGATGCTATAGGAAATCCTACAGATAATAGTCCTTAAATTACCCACCCATTGGAGTGTGGCCTCTTATACTATTTATGCCAATGTAAAGCATGTGTCTGGCCTCTTTTCTGGCTGCAGAATTTGGTTGCTGTTTTCCATTCCAGCAGAGGATATTGATTTGTGAGTCTACCCTTAAATAAATAACTATCTCTTGTTCTCAATTCTGAGTTAGTGTGGGATTTCTTTTTAGTGTCATTCTTGAGTAGTTAACCTTGATTGTCAATGTGACAGACTTAGAATTACCTTGAAATCAGAATTTGAGCCTGCCAGTGACAGGCTTTCTAGATGGGTTTCATTGAGGTGGGAACACCCACTCTGAATGTGGGTTGTTCCAGTTCATATTCTGGCATTCCAGACTGGAGAAAGAGAAGTATGGGTGCTAATCCAGCATTCATAGCTTTGTTATGAATTTTGTTTTGTTTTGGGGTGTAATTGTAACAACAAATAGATAACTAATATACAGCAGAAATAAGAAGAAATTATATAATCTTTATTATACACTTATTGATGCTTTATTTTTCTACATGTAATTGCTTTTATAAGTGGCTCTCGTTTCTTAGGAAATTTTCCTTTCCAAAAAAGCTTTCTTAGGAAATGAGCAGTGTGATAGTGTACTTCCTGTGCTGTGCTTAGCTTCCTCAAGTGCTAGGTGGTACTTTGTGTAGTAACTATCACACTTAACAATGTCAAGTCAGTTTTATCACAGGATACAGTGTGTTCTGAGCACCTCAGATATGCTTCCATATTTGCTTAATATTTGTCCTGCAAAGTGCAATAATAATTTTATTCTACAAGATTATACCTAATTTGTTTATCTCTAGCTTCTTGTATTGTGACATGTATTAGGATCATGATACATTTGTTCAGTAAATGAATGCATGCATTATTAAGCAAAAATGGAAGTCAGGATTTATGACTAACTCTTAATTCCAAGAATAAGTGTATAGTTTTGGAATCCCTGTGAAATGGCTTGAAAAATTATTTGAAACCTTGCCCTACCTGTTATTGCAAATGTTTATAGAATCACAGTGGCATAAGAAATGGAATTTTCCTGCTGACTGACCACTGACATCTTTAAATGTGTCTTTTAAAAATGTTCTCAGCATTTTAATAATACTTTCAATCTATGTAGTTTCAAAAAAAAGTGTTAGTCTTCAGTTAGTGAAGAAACAATGGTTACAATGGCTAAATATATCTAGCTGCTAAGTTGTATAACCCCAAAGAATTAAAGAGCCATGGTAACATAAGCACAGTAAGCATATTAATTTGCTGTATTTTGTTTTTATTTTCAAATTCCACCTAAAACCGTAAGTCGGTTTTGTGAACAGAATTTTTCAGATCCATCATATAGTTGTTTAATAAAATGGCTATGGTCTTATTTGAAAATGGTGTTTTTGACAAGTTTCAGTAACAAAGAAATCTAGTGAAGCTAGAGTCATAAAAATTAAATGCAATTCTGCCTTCTCCAGAATCTACTTATATGTCCCAAACCCAGGTTACCTTTGAAAGAAGTGAGAGGAGGAACTCAAGCAGCAGCAGAGGTAGTGCCATGGTACAAAGCTGCTTTCTGGCTTTATCCCCTGGATTTCTCAGGCTGCCTTCTCATATAGCCCAGGACTACCTCCCAGGGGCAGCATCACCCAAAGTGGCTTAAACTTTCCCGTATCAACCATTAATGCAGAAAATTTCCAACAGACTCTCCATAGATCTGTCTTGGGGGAAAATCCTCAGTGCAAGCATTCTCTTACAGCTGACTCAGTTTTATCAAACAGTGACAAAACTGATAGGGACGGACAGCTTTAATTTTATGCCATACGAAAAAAATCCAAAGCATCATAAAGTGCCTTATCAGAAAATTTAATAAGACACAGAAATATAGAATTTTCTGATCTGGAAAAATGGATCAGGCATAAAGGATTCTCACTTTCTCCTCATCCAAAGGACCCAGATTAGCACCTCACAGAAAGTGTATTAATTACAACACTGTTTGGCCCATAGCTTAAGTGTATTCCTAGTTAACTCTTACATCTTAAATTAATTAATTTCTATTAATCTGTGTCCTACTGGTAAGGTTCTGGCAACTTTCTGCTTTGGGAGCTGCATGGAGTCCTCTGACTCTGCCTTCTTTCTGCCAGCATTCAGTTTAGTTTTTTTAACTAGTTCTATTCTTCCCTGCCATAGGCCAAAACAGCTTCTTTATTAACCAAATGTAATAAAACATATTCACAGCACACAGCACAAGAGGGGAATTTCACATCAACCATATGAATATGAAGTCATATAGGATAATATTTGTATGACTTTCTGGTGTCAGTTATGTTTAAACTTTGAAATAACAAAAGAAAAGTCACACCCACTTTCTGATGCATTTAAATTAAAAAGAAGTCTGTTAATTAACTTATAGAAAAAATAATAAGGCATAAGGGAAGCGGAAACATGTTTAGAATGAAACAACAAGAAAATGTTATGTATCCAAAGTTGTTAAAAATAATTTTCTCAAAAGTCTTTGGTACTTTGCATGCAATCAGTCATATGTGGATCCTTGGTGGGAGTGTTAAATATGTCTGTCCATAGGATGAAAATATAGGTAAAGGTCAGTAAACTAGAACGATGGCCTGTGTGACTCCAAAATAGTTATCTAAAGGAGGAGGAATGGAAAACACAATAGAGCCATAGAAGAGAGAGAGAGACACTGAAAATAATTTACATAATCTCAATTCTCTTAGCAAATATTAAAGCTTTTTCACAATCATCCTAGTTGAGCTTTTCAAAACAATTAACGAAGCCTAAACTGGTCTGGAAAAAGCACAGAGAGGGAGGCACAGAGCTGAGCAGAGAGTGGAGGGAAGGCGACAAACTACAATGAAACAGGCACATGAGCTCCAAGTGAAAGCCCAGTCCTTTGTAAGTAAATTTAAAATTAAGAAAACTTAGATATTAAATTCTTATATCGGAATAGAATAAATATTCTGAAGTAAAGAAATTTCTCAGCTGAAGAAATTAGGAAAAAAGAGATTAAGTATAAAGGTTAAGAATATAAAACTTAGATGAGGAAACATTGAATATGGAATAAAAACTGGATATGAAAATCAGAATGTTTTCTTTGAAAAGTAATAAAATTAACTTTTTTTTTAAATTGAGTGACTAGATAGATTTATTCCTGATTGAATAGAATTATGATTACAAAAAAACAACAGAAAATCTTTCAAGGGGACATAGAGAATGCATGTATGAAATGATAACATATGGCAATGAAATAAATGAAGAGATGAATAATATACATAAAATAACACCAATTCTCTTTAAGGCAGTAAGAAAAACCAAACAATCAAAGAGAAAGGCAGTATAGTTATGAATATTCAGTGCAACTGAGAATAGATAAACTCGCTGTCCTACATCCAAAAACAGCTCTGGACATTAGCAATTACTATGGAAATGGACATGAAAGGATTAATGCTGCGTTAATTGGTAACGTTTTATAGTCTTTAGACAAATGTGGGATACAGATGATAAAGACTAAGAAATCCTCCTGAGAATTTGGAAACTGCTGATTGCAGAGAATTGTTTTACATTGGCCAAGTTAACATAAAATCACACTCATTGCAGTACCTTTCTTCATTAAATAGATGCAAAAACAACATTGTGTTTTTGGATGTAAAAATGGATAACCAAACTCTCATGTACGACCATAAAATGTGGTAATCAATCCAACCTCACAGAAGAAGAACAATTTATTCACTTTCTTTTCCACTTTCTAGTTTAATACCAATAGTTTTCATAATCTTCTTTGTTGCAATAGTGTATACTGCTATATTCAAAACAAAAGACCTGAAGGGAAACAGACATCTTCAATGATAGTAAAATGAAACCAAAACGACAAAAGTCAGCCTCAACCAGAGCTCAAATTGATATGTATACCTCTCCAAAATGGTTTTGTTATTTCAAACCTATGGAATACAAAAGCTAAAGAAACATCAATAAAATTTAAAGGATCTATGAAGATGGTTTGATTCGACGTAACCCTGAGTGGTAGTTTTAAATAAGCCTTCCTGTTTCTGTCAAATGGCTCAAGTGGAACTCTTTATGTGTCATTTTTCTTAACTGCAGTCTTCTGTGCTGAGGGTTTATGAATACTTCCCATCCAGGCTGCGCCAATTTCAGACTACCGCTGTTTCAATTTTTTTTCCTTCTTGCTGTCACAAAGGGAAATTGTCTGAGAAATTTTTTGTTGGGATTGATTGAGTTTTCTTCACTTTCTTCTAAACAAGTCCCTGTACCTATGTGTGTGCTGGGAAGTTCCAGTTTCTACTAAACAAGTCCCTGTACTAAGTGTGCTGGGAAGCTCCAGTTTCTTCTCCACAGGTCCTGGTACCTACGTGTGCTTAGATATTACAGTCCTTAGAGAAGATTCAGAGGCTCCTCTTTCTTGCTAATGTCTCTCAGGCTGCAGCTGTGAGCTGCTAAGATTTAAGTATGATACAGCAACTCCCGTGATGGAAAAATTAGGAGTAAAGGGTTTTCCAGAACAATTTGTTGGATTTGATTCAGTTTTAAAACTTAAGTTCAATTTTTTCCTGGCAATCTTGTCTACTTCCCATAACCAGGAGGATAGCTATATGTTTTCTTTGGGATCACCTTCTTATTTAGCTTCTTTAGGATATCAAATTATAGACTCACTGACCTTTATCTCTAGAAACAAATTATGAGTGAGTACATCCCATGTTCATCTTTTTGGGTCTGGCTTATTTCACACTCTTTTTCCATCCATTTGCATGCAAAATTCGAGAAGTAATTGTTTTGTAACGCTGAGTAGTATTCTAATGTGTATATATTCCACACTTTCTTCATCCATTCTTCCATTGAAGGACATCTAGGTTGTTTCCAGGTTCTGTCTATTACAAATAATGCTGCTATGAACATAGTTGAACAAATGCCCTTGTCATATGATCAGGCATCTCTTGGGTATATTCCCAAGAGTGGCATTGCTGGGTAAAGGGGTATGTTGATCCCGAATTTCCTGAGAAACCGCCACACTGATTTCCAAAGTGGTTGCACAAGTTTGCATTCCCACCAGCAATGGATGAGGGTACCCCTTTCTCCACAACCTCTCCAGCAAAGG